>NC_092088.1:51870416-52470416 GCF_045679555.1 Salvelinus alpinus | reverse complement strand
CATGAGGTATAGGATGAAACCCCAGGCAAGGGAGAAAGAATATAAGAGAAAGAGAATCCATGAGAGAATTACCATGAGTGGACGTGTGATTATGAGTAAGTCGGAGACCATGACGATACTTCTCATTAAACCTGCATTCAATCAGCTCCAACCCTTCAGAAGCGGATACAAAATAACCGTGAAGAAGAAGATCACATCAGTGTGTATAATGATAGAGAGATCCCCATTGTGAGTTTGATAGCTGCTGTGAATCACACGACCAGTGACCTTACCTAAACATTCTGAGAATAAGCCTTGTCCTTGTGTACCACCACTATACAGCGGTGTAAGCACAATGAGACAAACAAGAGCAACTCCACATCCCCTAACATTCACTATCGAATCAGAGCCATGGCATTTTCAAGCGAAATGTTGAAATTTTTGAAAGCTTGTTAATAAAGAGTTTCCTCAGGACATTAGATTTTTTGACATCTGTGTTGTTTTTTCACTGTACGGTGGCCTATGAAACATGACTTGTTTCATAGACCAGCACTGTTAAGCTAAACACTGTTAATAATATAACTTATTCTGTGTGTCTGTCATGGCAGAATTGTGGAGCTCTCCACCCCAGGACACATAAGCCCTCATTGGGGTGTCCTGTCCAAGTGTTTGGCCTACAGCAAGGCAGCCTGTGACCCTTTTGTCTACTCACTGCTCCGAAACCAGTACAGGAAGACATGCAGTGACCTGGCTAACAAGATCTTGAAGAGGAGCTCCTTTAACTCCTCCGTCCGCAGGGTGGAGAATGGCAGGGCTACCGATACCAACAACACCAAACCCACCCAGTGAAGGGCCTTGCTATTGCCTGACTATGGCAAGATGGAGACATTGAGGTACCTACATACCTAAGTACTGAGTCATGGTTGGAGAGCGGAGAGGGTTGAGCAGACCTTAGAAGAGATTGCTGCTACGTATCGATTTCGTACTTTTGCAATGTTGAGTGTGGTTAAGTGTTGCTCTGTTATCTCATGGTGTGACCTGAGTGAGGAAAAGGTGACAAGTCATTAAATGGGAAGATATGACAGAGAGTCATGTGGGTCATGAATTACTGTTGCTAAGCCAGTGAGTCACTTGTAGTTCATTTAAGTATGTTAATTAGTGTAAAATGTTTTCATTCCAACTGAGTGGTTTTGACAGAGTGATGTCAAGGTGTACCACATATGACTTTAGATAAAACAATTTAGATTTTGATATATGTTGATAGTGTAGCAACACCACCAGGATTCACTATTCCTGATGGTTTTTATTGGAACATTTCATTACAACCCGCCCTCATATTTTATAACATTGTTTAGTTGATTGCAGTGCTTGACTCAAATGTTCTATTGCTTGAGTTCCTGCACCTCTTATAGAATATACAGAATATTAGCTCAAAAGTATTGTGGAGTGCCTGCACCATATAAACAGTACCGGAACCCCAAATGAGTACCAGCACCTATTTATGTCCAAGTCAAGAACTGGTTGATGAGTCATAACTTGTTTAGAAGATATTGCCACCTGTTTGAAGTCTGAGCCCAATTAGTTGGTGTACACAGTAGCATGCCCTAATTATGACTCAGCTAGCTAAGATGATGTAGGTGCAGGCCAAAAGCCTAGGGGAGAGTTCCCTTACAAAAAAAAACACATGAAAGAAAAAAACACATGAAAAAAAACATGAAAAACACGTGGTTTTTAGACACCTGTGAAGATTCGCATGTTAATGTTTCACATAAAAAAATATCCCCAAATGTGAATTTTATTTACCACTTCCAGCTCCATCTGGTCTCCCATCCAGGGAACGATCCTGCTTAGTTTTAGAGGCAAAGCAGTAGTGGGATGCAGGGTTCTACAGTGAAAAAGTTTGGCCCCCTTTCATTTTCTCATATTTTTCATATTTTAATAATAGTGCATAATATTAGATAAAGGGAGCCTGAGTTTACAAATAAAACAAAAAATGTATACTCATTTTATTTATTTAATTAACAAAAATGTAATTGCCCTCTTACACGCAATATCTGGTTATGCCACCTTAAGCTTCAATGACTGTAACCAAATGCTTCCTATAGTTGTTGATCAGTATCTCAGTAATTTTGACCCAATCTTCCATGCAGAACTGCTTTAACTCTGCGACATTTGTGTGTTTTCAAGCACGAACTGATCGTTTCAAGTCCTGCCACAACATCTCAATTGGGATTAGGTCTGGACTTTGACTAAGCCATTCCAAAACTAAAAATGTTTTGCTTTTTAGACATTTTCATGTAGACTTGATTGTGTGTTTTGGATCATTGTCTTGCTGCATCACCCAGCTGCGCTTCAGCTCACAGACGGATGGCCTGACATTCTCCTGTAGAATTCTCTGATACAGAGCAGAATTCATGGTTCCTTCTATTAAGGCAAGTCGTCCAGGTCCTGAGTCAGAAAAGCATCCCCTAACCATCACACTACCAACACCATGCTTGACCGCTGGTATAAGGTTCTTACTGTGAAATGTAGTGTTTGGTTTTCGCCGGACCCATCTCTGAGGTAAATCAGTTCTGCATGGAAGAGTGGGCCAAAATTCCCCCACAGCAACGTGAGAGACTGATCAACAACTACAGGAAGCGTTTGGTTTGAGTCATTGCAGCTTAAGGTGGCACAACCAGTTATTGAGTGTAAGGGGGTAATTACTTTTTCACACAGGAGCATTGGGTGTTCCACAACTTTCTTTATGAAATAAGTATGTAATTGTTGTGTTATTTGTTCACTCAAATTCCCTTTATCTAATATTAGGTTTTGGTTGAAGATCTTATAACATTGAGTATAAAAAATATGCAAAAGTAGAGAAATTTAGAAAGGGAATGAATGTGCCAATAGTTGCAACTGGAAAAAGGCAGTGAAAGGAAAGGCCAGGGTAAGATAACCAAAGATAGGGAAAATTGCAGGACAGAAAGATTGCGTTATCATAATAGTTTTTTTCACAGAAAAATATTTTTGCATCCATTTTTACAATTAATTGTTTTTTCATATTTCGATTTTTTTTATTGCAATATTTGTTTTGCTTTCAATACTTTTGGGTTTCGTTTTTTGTTGTTGTTGCAATAGTAAGAATTTTGTTCTCAACTTCAGAAGTTTTCCTTGTTATTAATGGCACAAAAGTAACTCAATCACTAGAGGATTGCACCATATAATTACAGTATTACTCAGTTACACTATTACTCCCCGACACAGTTTCAGTGAAAATCTGTGGGAGGAGGCTGTAGAAATGCAACTACTCTCAAATCCATAGCCTACCCTATGGATGCAAGGACCATTCACGATATCAGAATTATAGATTTAACCATGTTTTTAGGCTTTACAATGGTTGTTTACATTTTCTTTGTTTACAAAAATTTGAATAAAACAAGCGTATATTTTGGGTGCTGATGGGGTACAACAGTTGAACTAAGCTCATGAGGCATTTGTACATTGTTGTCTTTAAGAATCAATGGGTACATATTAATTTCTAAGTAAAAAAATTGATGTAGCAACTAAGGATTGCCCCTTTAACAGGCAGTGACCTTCATACTGTATAGCAGAACTGTCACCATTTGAACGTGATCCATTAACCTGCCCCCAAAAATGGATTAGGTTCACTGTCCTGCGAATGTCCCGTAAAATCATTCCCTTGTCACACTTTCTCCTGTTTTGGGCTTTTTAGGTGTGGTCACCCTAATTCCACTGGTGGAAACATTGTTACTGCAACATGTTAACACAAACCTTTCACATGTGAGGAGAAAAAGTTGGATTTTTCTTCCATGTGAAACTGTTAATTAGATAGTCACGTGATTGTTTTTCATGTGAACTTGCAATTCCACAAGTGAAAGTGAGATTTTAGCGTGGAGTTTTTTTAGAAGTGAAACTGCAAATGTGATTCTAGGAAAACATACACAAAATGTATAATTTGACCAACTATTTAGGAAGAGGTCATTATTTCATGGCATCTGTGAAGGAAGAAACCACATGGGAAAAAGTGGTAAGCAAAAAAAAATTATGCATTTTCACCAAGTCAAAATAATGTATTGTGTTAATTTTTTAAGAGGTTTCATGGTATATAAACCAAAGTAGATACTTTTAAAATTGCTTTATACATCAGTTGGGGTCTCGATAAGCATCAATATGAGGTCCTAAACCTAGCATGAAAGTGCATCCTAGCTGTGTGGGCTAATAATATTATAGTCAACATATTTGCATTGGGATAAGTTGAGCCAATGGCCATGGGGTAAGTTGGGCCAAAGGTTGAGCCAATGTCCAGTTGAGCAAATTGAATTGTTTTCTTCCCAGGCTTAATTAAAGGCATTATCACTGGGATATGAGGTAACAACAGGGCCTGGCATCTGTTAAAAGTGTCCAAAAAAATACAATGTGTTTGTTAGGTGGAAAGCCTGTGTTAGAAGATGCTTAAAATGTTTCAAAGACAAAAAGTGATTGTGATTGTGTTGAATTAGGATTGGGAAATAAAGATAGACATGGTTATAAAAAGGTAGTGATCATATTTCATTCAGTACAGAAATTTGTAGGCGGCTTAACTTACACTGTCCAGCTGCCAAGAGACCAAAATGGTTTGGACAAGCGATGTTTTCAAAACTGTAATGTTTACAATCATTTTGATCATTTTCAGGGATACACAACATCCTGAAATACACTGAGTATACAACACTTTAAGAACACCTGCTCTTTCCATGACATAGACTGACCAGGTGAATCCAGGTGAAAGCTATGATCCCTTATTGATGTCACTTGTTAAATCCACTTCTGTCAGTGTAGATGAAGGGGAGGAGGCAGGATTGCTAAGCCTTGAGACAATTTGAGACAATTGAGACATGGATTGTGTAAGTGTGTCAATCAGAGGGGGAATGGGCAAGACAAAATATTTAAGTGCCTTTGAACAGTGTAGGTGTCAGGCGCCCCGGTTTGTGTCAAAAACTGCAATGCTGCTGGGTTTTTCACGCTCAACAGTTTCCCATGTGTATCAAGAATGGTCCACCCCCCAAAGGACATCACGCTAACTTGACACAACTATGGAAAGCATTGGAGTCAACATGGGCCAGCATTCCAGTGGAATGCTTCTGACACCTTGTAGAGTCCATGCCCTGACGAATTGAGGCTGTTCTGAGGGCAAAAGGGGGGGTGCATCTCAATATTAGGAATGTGTTCCTAGTGTTTGGTATATCTTTGTTAGAACGAATACTATATTTCCCTTGACAGAGTGAAGCTGAATGTAAAAAAATGGCTCAACTTACCCCACTCTCCCCTACACAATTGAGTGCCTTTCAAACTAAAGATCAAATCATAGTGAGAGAGATAACATGTCTCTGTATCACCAATTGGAACATCTGGATGGATAACTACTATATATGGGAATATAAAGCGTTTGATAGTTATTTTCTTTGGTATGATGCCTTGTGTGATATACTGGAGCTGCAAAGGAGCTGGTAGGCTTGTAATGTGGAGTTATCAAACTGTTTTTGAATATTATTATATTGTATTATGATATCATGTACAAAACAGGGTATTTCTTTTTTTTATGTGATAGTACAGCAGTCATATCCGTACCTTAAAATGTGTTTTAACACATTCTATTTTTACATTACCAACACCCTCAGTATGACTACTTCATCTATAGAGCAGTCACCTGAGCATTCTGTAGATTACATTTTCACTTGTAAAGTTTATTTTGGTGATGTTGGTAACCAGGGTAAAGTGTATCGCTTTCATTTCCTTTGAGTCTGTGACGCCCTACAGTAGATAGATGGAAAAGTATATGTATTTTGTTAAAAGCCGTCAAAGCAGTGTTCAATTTTGCTAAATACGTTTGTAACTTTATTAAAATAAATGCTGTGCATTTCAAAAAAAGGGAGAATGCCTCGCTCAGGTTAATTTGTGTGCATAATGCTTTTGATGGTATCATACAGTAGAGCTGTTCTTATTTGCTACCGTGGCATGATAATCAAGTCTCTTTTAAAGTTTTCATAATTGGCCATTGCACTCACACAGAATACGCTAAGGAGATCAGTTTCATTGTTGTTCAAAACATGTTACTGGAAAATAAGTATTGAAAACTACTAGTCCTGTTTCTGATGAAGTGGAAAAAACAGGGTTTGACAGCTGAAATCTGTGTGAATTTCGTTGCTATAACAAGACTGACCCCCACAATCTGTTTGATAATCACAGAACCTTGATGGGGTCAAATCGTTAGCCATCTAGCAGTATGGACATCATAAAGAAACAGTCACATTCAATGTCCAGGATGTGATATTATATGGCATGTTTGGTGTGAAAGTACCACTAAAAACTGGTTAGGCTATACAGTGCATTCGGAAAAGTATTCAGAACCCTTGACTTTTTCCACATTTTACAGCCTTATTCTCAAATGGATTAAATAAATGTTATCCTCATCGATCTACACATAATGCCCCATAATGACAAAGCGAAAACAGGTTTTTAGACATTTTTGCTAACAATAAAAAACATAAATACTTTGTTTACATAAGTATTCAGACCCTTTGCTACGAGACTCGAAATTGAGCTCAGGTGCATCCTGTTTCCATTGGTCATCCTTGAGATGCTTCTACAACTTGATTGGAGTCCACATGTGGTAAATACAATTGATTGGACATGATTTGGAAAGGGACACACCTGTCTAATCAAATCAAATCAAATTGTATTTGTCACATGCGTTGAATACAACAGGTGTAGACCTTACAGTGAAATGCTTACTAACAAGCCTATATAAGGTCCCACAGTTGACAGTGCATGACAGAGCAAAAACCAAGCCATGGGTTCAAAGGAATTGTCCGTAGAGCTCCAAGACAGGATTGTGTTGAGGCACAAATCTAGGGAAGGGTACCAAAAACTTCTGCAGCATTGAAGATCCCCAAGAACACAGTGGCCTACATCATTCTTAAATGGAAGAAGTTTGGAACCACCAAGTCTCTTCCTAGAGCTGGCAATCGGGGGAGAAGGCCCTTGATCAGGGAGATTACCAAGAACCCGATGGTCTCTCTGAAAGAGCTCCAGAGTTCCTCTGTTGAGATGGGAGAACCTTCCAGAAGGACAACCATCTCTGCAGCACTCCACCAATCAGGCCTTTAAGGTAAAGTGGCCAGACGGAAGCCACTCCTCTGTAAAAGGCACGTAAAAGCCCACTTGGAGTTTGCCAAAAGGCACCTAAGGACTCTCAGACCATGAGAAACAAGATTCACTGGTCTGATAAAACCAAGATTGAACTCTTTGGCCAAGCATCACTTCTGGAATAAAACCGGGCACCATCCCTAGGGTGAAGCATGGTGGTGGCAGCATCATGCTGTGGGGATGTTCTTCAGCGGCATGGACTTGGAGACTAGTCAGGATCAAGGGAAAGGTGAACGTAGCAAAGTACAGAGAGATCCTTGATGGAAACCTGCAACAGAGCGCTCAAGATCTCAGACTGGGGGGTGAAGGTTCACCTTCCAACAGGACAACAACCCTAAGCACACAGCCAAGACAATGCAGGACTGGCTTTGGGACAAGTCTCAATGTGCTTGAGTTGCCCAGCCAGAGTCCGGACTTGATTCCGATTGAACATCTCTGGAGAGACCTGAAAATAGCTGTCCCCATCCAGCCTGACAGAGCTTGAGAAGAACTGCAGTGAAGAATGGGAGAAACTCCCCAAATACAGTTGGGCCAAGCTTGTAGCGTCATACCCAAGAAGGTTGTAACCGCTTCCAAAGGTGCTTCAACAAAGGACTGAGTAAAGGGTCTGAATACTTGTGATATTTCAGTTTTTTTATTTACATTTTGTAAAATTGTAAAATTAAAAAAATAGATTTTTCCTTTGTCATTATTGGGTGTTGTGTGTAGATTGATGAGGGGAAAAAACAATTTAATACATTTTAGAATAACACTGTAACGTATCAAAATGTGGAAAAAGTCAAGGGGTCTGAATACTTTCCAAATGCACTGTAACTATACCCAATTATTTTTTACTTTTAATGTTCAACTGCCTTATATCTCAAAGGACAAAACTTTATATTGTAATACTACACCCACAGTGAGAAGGAAAAGAGAACGTAGGTAGGGTAATTAGTTTGAGGATTTATCGTTTAATATATGTTCCACCCACCGCTGTCCTGCTGAAACGATGACAGCGCAGCTACATTCTCTATCCCTGGGATTTCACAATAGAAACGGCTTTAGAGTTAAGGGCCTTGGTAATTGCATAGTTATGAGAAAAGAGGTGGAAAAATAAGAAAGAGAATGGAGGATAAATGAAACATGGGGGAGCCCGTGTCTCTAGCAGTGCCACAGTACGCAGGCAGATCTGACAGAACCAAACGATGATGGGTAGTGACTCCTCTTCCCCCCTTCCTAGCACCACCTCACAAAACGGTCTAAACTAGCACAGAAATTAAAGTGAACTTCAAATACAGTTATTTCTGTTCCGTTATCTCTATGGAACTGTTTCATATGTCATGATGATACAACTTCCCTGTAGCGTTCATAATTGAATAGTTCACTGTAAAATCGTCAGCTTATATGGATATCCATTATGAAGTCTTATAATGTACTTTGGGGTTATAAAGGGTTATACAAATACATTCATATGAATGTATTACACATAGGCAGTTCATTTTGTTGAATTTTCAGGCTGGAGCGGTACCTGCATCCTCACCCCTATGAGAGTCATGGAGTGGGCGAAAGATGGAAACAAACCTACACCAGCCACAGTGAATACCTAACCTGTGATTAAACTACAGAGCGTAGGTAGCTAAAGAGAATACGAGTGGAGGAGCGAGGGAGAACAGACTCGTACAGCATCCGACTTCACACTACCCCACCTCGGGGGAGACCTGGCGCTCCTCGTTAGGAGAAGTAAAAATTAGCCCAGATTAGGTCTCAATAGATTTGTTCATTTTTGATGTCATTCCTATACTGTATTCTACCAGTGTGACAACCCATCCAGACATTGACAGATTCTATCTTATTGGTAATTATATTTACATTTTAGTCATTTAGCAGACACTAATCTAGAGCGATTTACAGGAGCTTTAGTACAGGATAATACAGTTAGTCACAAAGCATTTACAAATAATTTACATCAATAGTTTACTCTTTACGATCTTCAATATTATGTTTTTTTTTATGTAGCCTACTACTGTTAAATGTCATTTTTATTATATGCATTTGTCATTTTCTGTGTCCCAGTGGATAGATAAGACCGAATATGAATGAGGAGGCACCTACGCCTTGGGAAGCAGGGAGTACAGAGAAGACCCCAGAGAGTAGGGAAGGCCTGAAGCAGGCCCAGCAGGCCATGTCTGAGTGGACTTCAGGCCTTCAGTCATAATTTTGAATATTATATTGTCTCTCATTCAAATATTGTCAGGCACATTGTTTCTCTCCCTAAACCGAAAACATTTCTTCTGACTCCCTATCGGCCGTGACAGCATAACGCGGCTGTCATAGAAACAGGACCAGCCCTGGGCTGTGGACGTGACTCAGAATGGCGAGGTGACATCCAAATGCCATGCCATGGTATTCCCAATGTCCTCAGGAAAACTGTCTCTCTCTCTCATAGAATAAAAACATCAGCTTCCCAAAGAAACTGTCTGTGGGCTAAACTAATATAGCACAAGAGCCAAGCCATGTGAGACACAACCTTTGTTTGTGTCTGTTACAGAATGTGTGTGTTTGTTGTTCAGCTTTGTTGTTCAGCTAATAAAGAAATAAGAGATGGGAGAACATAATTCAATTTGCCCATTAAAGTGGTCCAACCTGTAATCTCCTTTCAATATAATTATTTCACGACACCATCACATAGAGCACACCTGGGGAATATAATGAGAGATATGAGTCAGTCTGTTTACTCAGGCCAGGATTAAATCAGATCATTGATAACCTACGGTAAACGACAAAATGCATAGTAGCTTATCATTGCTTTTGTTTAGGCTTGTGTGAGGTGTAACTGCGTTGGAGCTGTCAAATCCACAAGCGGCTCCTGGCGTTATACCTATCACTGACATTGCTATTGGATGCATTGAGTCGCATTAGTAGATGAATCAATGCAGCTGCTTTACAAGTTTGAACAATGGAATGAGTGTCATTATTTCTACATAGCCTACATTTTCTCGTTTTGAACTTCTAACGTGGTGGTATTTAAGGTGGGTGTGGTTTGATGACAATGGCCACAAGAGCAGCCGCTCAACGATTTGATGGCTCCAACACAGTTACACCTCCGACACCGCCTAAACAAAAGCAATGACATAAACTATATCTGTTTATCGATTACCGCGGGTTACCGCTCATTTTATTGAATCCTGGCCTCAGTCTGTTATAGCATACCCTGTAAATAGCTTTGTTGTTGCTTTGTTGTCTTTCTTTGTTGACGATTGAAGAAAATGTGATATATTTTTTACTTTTCAGTGTGAATGTGTGGGTGTGTGTATGCACATCTGAGGGCATGCACATACACCTGAGTCTGTTTTTCTTTCTGGGTCTTCTCATGGGTTCTCTACCCTCAGCCTGGTCTCATACACTAGACGTAACATAGTAAACGTAAATTCTTGACACTTAAATTAGTATGATATGCTACGTTTGGTATGCTACATAAGACAGGTGGTTACTTAAGGCAAAAACGAAAGTAGGGTAGTTGGTTGAGGTGGATAAGTTGGCGTATAATACAAATTAAAATAAGAATTTGTTCTTAACTGACCTGCCTAGTTAAATTAAGGTTAAAAAAATTTAAATGTCTAGCAACCCAAAGTCTGTGAATCCGAATATCATCATGGACAACTTTTGCATTTTAGCCTAATTAGCAACTTTTCAACTACCTACTACTTTTTTTATATACACGTATTTGGTTACTACAAATGTGCATTTCATAGTTTTGATGTCTAGAAAATAGTAAAAATAAAGAAAAACCCTTGAATGAGCAGGTGTGTCCAAACTCTATATATATACAGTGGGGAGAACAAGTATTTGATACACTGCCGATTTTGCAGGTTTTCCTACTTACAAAGCATGTAGAGGTCTGTAATATTTATCATAGGTACACTTCAACTGTGAGACACGGAATCTAAAACAAAAATCCAGAAAATCACATTGTATGATTTTTAAGTAATTAATTTGCATTTTATTGCATGACATAAGTATTTGATACATCAGAAAAGCAGAACTTAATATTTGGTACAGAAACCTTTGTTTGCAATTACAGAGATCATACGTTTCCTGGAGTTCTTGACCAGGTTTGCACACACTGCAGCAGGGATTTTGTCCCACTCCTCCATACAGACCTTCTCCAGATCCTTCAGGTTTCGGGGCTGTCGCTGGGCAATACGGACTTTCAGCGCCCTCCAAAGATTTTCTATTGGGTTCAGGTCTGGAGACTGGCTAGGCCACTCCAGGACCTTGAGATGCTTCTTACGGAGCCACTCCTTAGTTTCCCTGGCTGTGTGTTTCGGGTCGTTGTCATGCTGGAAGACCCAGCCACGACCCATCTTCAATGCTCTTACTGAGGGAAGGAGGTCGTTGGCCAAGATCTCGCGATACATGGCCCCATCCATCCTCCCCTCAATACGGTGCAGTCGTCCTGTCCCCTTTGCAGAAAAGCATCCCCAAAGAATGATGTTTCCACCTCCATGCTTCACGGTTGGGATGGTGTTCTTGGGGTTGTACTCATCCTTCTTCTTCCTCCAAACACGTCGAGTGGAGTTTAGACCAAAAAGCTAAATTTTTGTCTCATCAGACCACATGACCTTCTCCCATTCTTCCTCTGGATCATCCAGATGGTCATTGGCAAACTTCAGACGGGTCTGGACATGCCCTGGCTTGAGCAGGGGGACCTTGTGTGCGCTGCAGTATTTTAATCCATGACGGCGTAGTGTGTTACTAATGGTTTTCTTTGAGACTGTGGTCCCAGCTCTCTTCAGGTCATTGACCAGGTCCTGCCGTGTAGTTCTGGGCTGATCCCTCACCTTCCTCATGATCATTGATGCCCCACGAGGTGAGATCTTGCATGGAGCCCCAGACCGAGGGTGATTGACCATCATCTTGAACTTCTTCTATTTTCTTCTATTTTCTAATAATTGCGCCAACAGTTGTTGCCTTCTCACCAAGCTGCTTGCCTATTGTCCTGTAGCCCATCCCAGCCTTGTGCAGGTCTACAATTTTATCCCTGATGTCCTTACACAGCTCTCTGGTCTTGGCCATTGTGGAGAGGTTGGAGTCTGTTTGATTGAGTGTGTGGACAGGTGTCTTTTATACAGGTAACGAGTTCAAACAGGTGCAGTTAATACAGGTAATGAGTGGAGAACAGGAGGGCTTCTTAAAGAAAAACTAACATGTCTGTGAGAGCCGGAATTCTTACTGGTTGGTAGGTGATCAAATACTTATGTCATGCAATAAAATGCAAATTAATTACTTAAAAATCATACAATGTGATTTTCTGGATTTTTGTTTTAGATTCCGTCTCTCACAGTTGAAGTGTACCTATGATAAAAATTACAGACCTCTACATGCTTTGTAAGTAGGAAAACCTGCAAAATCGGCAGTGTATCAAATACTTGTTCTCCCCACTGTATATATATATATATATATATATATAATTGTACCCCTCTTTCTCCCCAATTTTGTGATATCCAATTGGTAGTTACGATCTTGTCTCATGGCTGCAACTCCCCAACGGGCTCGGGAGAGACGAAGGCTGAGTCATGCATACTCCGAAACATGACCCACCATACTTCTTAACACACTGATTGCTTTACCCGGAAGCCAGCAGCACCAATGTGTCAGAGGAAACACTGTTCAACTGATGACTGAAGTCAGCCTGCAGGCGCCTGTCCCACCACAAGGAGTCGCTAGAGCGCGACGGAGCTGGGAAAATTGTGCGCCGCTCTATGGAGCTCCTGGTCACAGCTGGCTGTGACACAGCCTGGGATCGAACCAACTACTTTCCACTTTTAAGCTACTTTGCAACTAATTAGCATGTTAGCTAACCCTTCCCCTAACCCTAAGCCTAATTTTAACCCTTTTAGCTAACCCTTCCCCTAACCCTAACCTTAACACTTTTAGCTAACCTTTTCCTTAACCCTAACCTTAAACTTAACCCTTTAACCTAACTCCTAAATGTAACCCTAACCTTAACCCTAACCACTAACTCTATCCCCTAGCCTAGCTAATGTTAGCCAGCTAGCTAACATTAGCCTCCTATCTAGAATATGTAGTGTATCATATGTTTAGGATATTCGTAACATTGTACATGTAGCAAATTCTTAACTTGTAATACGCATTGTAATTCGTAACATATCATACAAAATGGGTGATGGACATCCACAAATGAATACATACCATACAAAACATAACATATCATACTAAAGGTTGTAACCGGGATTTACGTACAGAATAATATGAACCGTTCTGAGACCAGGTTGCAACCCTGGCACGCACACACACACACACACACACACACACACACACACACACACACACACACACACACACACACACACACACACACACACATGAAACATAAATAAGCATTGCAGGAAGCTTGTTCTGATAACTTAGTGCCTTGAGACACATTATTTAAAACTCCATCACCCACACAAACGCAATGCAGATGGAAAAGGTTATTTTTAATAGTAACTGGAGTGACATTTGCTGCCCCAAGAAGCCAGACAAAGTGTTACTGCTTTACATGGGTGAGTCAGAGCCAATGCTGAGTAATGCCCCCAAATCAAACAACAACAGAGAAGAAATGAGGGAATCCAAACACATCATGCATTTAAAAAATAAATCAGAAAAAGCACTATTGAAAAAGCAGATCAGGGAAGGGAAGCATAGAGGGAGGAAATATGTTGCCAAAAGGTGCACATATTAGGGTAGCAACCTGGTCTCAGAACATTTCGTATTGTTCTCTTCATAAATCCAAGTTTCTCCATTTCGTATGATATGTTTCGTATGGTATGTATTCATTTGTGGATGTCCATCGCCCATTTCGTATGATATGTTACAGATTACAATTCGTATTATATGTTACGAATTTGCAAAAACTTACAATATGTTACGAATTTGCAAAATGTACAATATGTTACGAATTTGCTAAACGTATGATATGTTATGAATTCTAGCTAGGTAGCTAAGGTTAGCTAGCTGGCTAACATTAACTAGGCTAGGGGTTAGGGTTAAGGTTAGGGTTAAGTTTAGGAGTTAGGATAAAAGGTTAAGGTTAAGGTTAGGGTTAGGGAAAAGGTTAGCAAAAAGATCACCAAGTGATGAGCTAGTTTCCCCAAATGATCAGATTTGTGTAGCCACAGGGGAGGGATGAGATTCTTCTCTGTAATGTTGTGAGGTTAGTGAGGATCCGCTTGAAGACCTGGTCTGGGTATTTGTTGGGTGACACGGCTGTGTCTTGTGATGGAATCAAGAGCTTTAAGAAGTAAGTTTGGTGGAAAAGCCAGATCCACCGGTGCTACTTCCTGTTGTTGAGGAGCGGTCAACAGTTCCTGAAGCATGTAGTCTGTCTCCTATTAAGTTGTAGGGAGTTAAGGAGAATACGGTTAGTGTTTTCCCCGTTGGTAATGCTTGTGTGATGGACACTGAGGCTCAGGGGAAGGTGGAGATGGGTCTCAGTAGGTTCTCTGGAAGTCAAAGTGAGGAGGATGTGACTAGCTGTTCTCTTCCAGTGAGTGCTTAGGCCTGGAGCAAAGAGGTGTTTGGGAACATGCATCGTGTTCCTAGTGAGTTTGTGGTCAACATTCACTTGTCACTGGTGGTGGGTGTTCTAAATCTCTCCTTGTTGCTTATATATCAGATGGAGCTTGGTGCTTGTGACCATGGGCCTAGGGAATGGAGTTGGTCTCTCAGTTAAGAACCAGAGGGGTCACAGGTTCCTTGGTTTGTTCAAGTCAGAGACTTCTGGCAATAAGAAATGACCTGACTGCAGAGCAGTCCATTTGATGCTTTTGGTTTTTGTCTGGCTTCTGTTTTTTTCTAGGCAGGTCTCATAGCTGCAGCTCTAGTGTTTATACTGTAGATAATGGTCTCTTCAGTTAAGGATGTTTTATAGAAAAAAAATAGGAAAAAATATATACAAGTTTGAAAATAGATATTGGGGACAATGTGAGGATTTTTATTTTATTTTCTTGTTGGGGGGAGGTGATATGATATGGAGGTAGTTTAGTGTTAGCACACAGTTAGGCAACACACTATCCAGGATACACCTCCACATGCCAATTAAGGTGATCCTCAGTCAGAGTGTACTGTAAGCTGGCAGAGCTGTGAGGCTTCTGGTTTTTGATGGCCATGAGGCCTTTCGTTTGTTTTTTTCGTACGGGCATGCGTTTTTATATTTTTCCTTTTTGTATATATTTATGTTTAATCAATTTTGACTTGTACAAGCCAGCGCTCTGCTATTTTCCAAACCTGGCCAATTTCAAGCAACCAACACAATTGGTTATAGAATCTGTCACATGTAATGACGCTGGAGAGATGAAGCAGGTACAGGGAGTAAAACATTTAATTATAACGGACAGAGACGAGACAGGAACAGCGTCAGAAACAAATTCGAAAGAAAAAAAACAATACAATGCAGCAGCGGGGAACAGAGCTAGGGAACTGACAAATATAGGGGAGGAAATGAACATGAGATAAGTGAGTCCAGGTGAGTCCAATAACGCTGATTCGAGTGACGAGGGAAGGCATGTGTGCATGATGGATGGCAGGAGCGTGTGACGCAGGGTAATCTGGCGCCCTCGAGCGCCAGAGGAAGGGAAGAGCGGGAGCAGACGTGACAGTACCTCTCCCTCTTGGGACGCCACTCAGCGTCCCACCTGGTCGAACCGGCCGAGACATGGGCGCTGGGCAAGCCGGTTTGTGCGTGAAAACCCGACGAACCGGCAGGAGCGTTAGAGCCTGGCGAGCCGGCCGAGGCAAGACGCCTGTCAATCCCGCAGCAGAAGGGGAAGGGAAGCCCGATGATCCCGTGGAGTGTGACGTGGGATGGGAAGCCGCAGAGCCAGGAAAAACTCTCGAGCCAGCCAGGGCATGGAAGCCCGACGAGCTGGCGAGGCATCACCGGTTCCATCGATGGCGACCCAGAACCGCTGCCACCATTCCAACCGGAACGCCAGTACTCCCCGATGCTTCGTTTGCAGGCTGCTTCATTCTGTCACGCGAAATGACCCTGGAGAGACGAAGCAGGTACGGGGAGTAAAACATTTAATTATAACGGACAGAGACGAGACAGGAACAGCGTCAGAAACAAATTTGAAAGACAAAAACAATACAATGAAGCGGCAGGGAACAGAGGGAACTGACAAATATAGGGGAGGAAATGAACATGAGATAAATGAGTCCAGGTGAGTCCAATAACGCTGATGCGAGTGACGAGGGAAGGCAGGTGTGCATGATGGATGTCAGGAGCGTGTGATGCAGGGTAATCTGGCGTCCTCAAGTGCCAGAGGAAGGGAAGAGCGGGAGCAGACGTGACAGAATCTGCGCAGGTGCAGAGTAGCCTAATCAGTAGCCTACAACCAATATTTTATTAAAATATCATGAGTAGCAAAACAGACAACAGAAATATCAGTTTTTTCTTTATATTGAATATTACTCTTGTCCATGCAAGTTTGAACTCATTAGGCCTACTGTATGTGCAATGCCCATTGAATGAAAGGTGTCAGTGACAGTAGGAAGGTTATTTAGGAACGTCAAGTTATTACAATAGACTGCTTATTGTTTTTCCTTTATCATTTTGTTAAAAAAAAATGCATCTTCCACTTTCATTTGTTGGACTTAACTGTCAAATCACAGGAATTCCGATCAATGTCCTTGGTATTGAATCCACTTGAAGCCTAAGTTATTTGCCTGTTTGTTTGTTTACCTTTCACGTGGCAAAGTCACTAACAGGCCATATCAGGCGATGGTAGGTTAATCTTATTATAACATTTCGAACAAAGTCTATTTTTCCATGGCTCGAACATACAAAACAATATTGGCTACATGTTTGAGATAACTAGGCCTATCGTAGGGTTAGTGTATACTATTTAATAAATTGTATTCAATGGATAGGACAAACATCCATGCTTCCTGCCCAAGAGCCCCTAAGCCTACTGTACGTGTGCACACATAGCCTTATACTTATGGAACAAGAGATGTGATTTATGATATTATGCTTCTGACCTGATTCCATTTAGAAATAGTGTTGTTGGTTCAAAAAACAGATTGATTAATTTTGTTTAATTTGATTTAAAAACCAAACTCATTAAAAAGATTCATCGTCCATGGGTTTGGAGAGAACATACATGGCTTGAATCCAATGCAATTTAATCTGCTATTTCTGGAGAAGTGAAAATATAATCTGTAAAATGGTTCCATGATGTGCATAAAACATAATATTTGTGACAGAGCAATATAACGATGAGTGGACATTCCCCCCTTTCTCTTTATATTGGATCTTTATCCAGCTCCTGTGAAAGGTTTGACGCGGATAAAACCCTTCAGAGTCTAATTTGCCTTGTCTGTATTATTATGGTGCCTGTAACTGTATTTAGACATAGCATGTCTAAATGAAACAAGTTCATGTTTCATTTTATAATTTTTTAAATTAGAATTATACACTCTTTTTAGGCCTTATCAATAGCGTAGTGAATTTAATCTTGCTTATTGACTATGTTTGGCATGTCCATGTCCAGACTACAATTTACAGTCGGCCTAGCCCCAAAATCAGTGTGAATGTTGTTGTCACGCCCTGACCTTTGAGATCCTTTATTCTCTATTTTGGGTTAGGTAGGGGTGTGACTAGAGTGGGCATTCTAGTTTCTATATTTCTAGGTTGGCCTGGTATGGTTCCCAATCAGAGGCAGCTGTCTATCGTTGTCTCTGATTGGGGATCATACTTAGGCAGCTTTTTCCCACCTGTTGGTTGTGGGATCTTGTTTTTGTATTGTTGCCTTTGAGCAAGACAAAGCTGCATGTTCGTTTCTGTGCTCTTTATTGTTTTTGTGCCGGTTCTCATAATAAAAGATGATGAACCCAAACCACGCTGCATTTTGGTCCGATTCTTACAACAACGATCGTGACAGAAGATCCCACCACCAACGGACCAAGCAGCATGCCCAGGAGGAGCAGGGATCCTGGGCCTGGGAGGAAAGCCAGGAGTGGAGGACATACTGGACTTGGGACGAAATAATGTCAGGAGACAAAAGCCTGCTATGGAAGCAGCGAAGGAGGGAAAGCGATGACATTGGGGTTCAAATTTGGGGGGGGGGGGCGCACGGGGTGGTCGGCGACGCTGAGGGGTGAGTTAGACACCATGGAGGAAGCGTTGGATAGATTGAGAGAGAGTGAACGGAGGGGTGAGATAGAGACCTTCGAGGAGTGGTTGGCGAAATGTGAAGAGAGTGAAGCGGAAGAGCTGTTGGTTTGGCTGGGGAGGCAAGACATTCGCCCTGAGGAGCGTGTTATCAAAAATAGCAAATATATTTCTAACACACCCCAGAACCTATAAAGCTACTGCTAGTGCTAAGATTTACCATTGCATTAGGTTTGTTAAAATAGAGCACCTAGACTTTGCAAGTTCAACAATATTAGCAGGCAAGTTAATCGGTTTTGTAACAATATGCATCATGCAAATGTAATAGCATATAAATTAACTTCTTAGTTTTGTTTTTGCAGATAAAAGTTTATTTTTAATGTGTTCTGTATGTTGGCTGGACTCTAACATTGTCAGCATGGGAAGGGATTAGGATTTTATTGTGAGAACGGGTGTTAATTAAGAGTATGTATTTTTGATTGTGTGGTTGTTCTCATGTGACCGATAAGGTTGGGAACGCATGTAATTTGTGCGACTGAAGACTGTGTTGTTAGCCCACTGAGCTAACATGAGTCTTCAGGTCTCAGGTATACATCCCAACTACCGCGGAGCACAGAGACTCTCTTCGGACATAAAACAGTTGCTTACTCAGACTTCTGAGGGCTGTGAGAGTGTCACTATCGCCCTACCTCCACCACAACAGGAGAAATCAGTGCTGTCTTAGCGCTGTGATATAATGGTAGGGATTACCTATCATAATACTGTTACAAAAGATCATACGCAAATGTGTTGTCAGTCATAATATTGTACCCATAAAGTTGAATCCTGTTGTTAGCTCTATTACCATTAGATCACCATTAGAAACTTTCTGTCCAAAAATGATGCAGAAAATGAATCCATGCTTTTGTTACTTCTAGGTTAAACTACTGCAGTGCTCTACTTTCCGGCTACCCAGATAAAGCACTAAATAAACTTCAGTTAGTGCTAAATACGGCTGCTAGAATCCTGACTAGAACCAAAGAATTTGATCATATTAGTCCAGTGCTAGCCTCCCTACACTGGCTTCCTGTTAAGGCAAGGGCTGATTTCAAGGTTTTACTGCTAACCTACAAAGCATTACATGGGCTTGCTCCTACCTATCTTTCCGATTTGGTCCTGCCGTACATACCTACACGTACGCTACGGTCACAAGACGCAGGCCTCCTAATTGTCCCTAGAATTTCTAAGCAAACAGCTGGAGGCAGGGCTTTCTCCTATAGATCTCCATTTTTATGGAATGGTCTGCCTACCCATGTGAGAGACGCAGACTCGGTCTCAACTTTTAAGTATTTACTGAAGACTCATCTCTTCAGTGGGTCATGATTGAGTTTAATCTGGCCCAGGAGTGTGAAGGTGAACGGAAAGGCTCTGGAGCAACGAACCGCCCTTGCTGTCTCTGCCTGGCCGGTTCCCCTCTCTCCACTGGGATTCTCTGTCTCGAACCCTATTACAGGGGCTGAGTCACTGGCTTACTAGTGCTCTTTCATGCCGTCCCCAGGAGGGGTGCGTCACTTGAGTGGGTTGAGTCACTGACGTGGTCTTCCTGTCTGGGTTGGCGCCCCCCCTTGGGTTGTGCCGTGGCGGAGATCTTTGTGGGCTATACTCGGGCCTTGTCTCAGGATGGTAAGTTGGTGGTTGAAGATATCCCTCTAGTGGTGTGGGTGCTGTGCTTTGGCAAAGTGGGTGGGGTTATATCCTTCCTGTTTGGCCCTGTCCGGGGTTATCATCGGATGGGGCCACAGTGTCTCCTGACCCCTCCTGTCTCAGCCTCCAGTTTTTATGCTGCAGTAGTTTATGTGTCGGGGGCTAGGGTCAGTTTGTTATATCTGGAGTACTTCTCCTGTCTTATCCGGTGTCGTGTGTGAATTTATGTATGCTCTCTCTAATTCTCTCTTTCTCTCTTTCTTTCTCTCTCTCGGAGGACCTGAGCCCTAGGACCATGCCTCAGGACTACCTGGCATGATGACTCCTTGCTGTCTCCAGTCCACCTGGCCGTGCTGCTGCTCCAGTTTAAACTGTTCTGCCTGCGGCTATGGAACCCTGACCTATTCACCGGAGTGAAGGAGGCTTTGATGCGAAATAGAAAGCCGATTCTAGATTTGATTTTGGATTGGAGATGCTTAACGTGAGTCTGGAAGAAGAGTTTACATTCTAATCAGGCACCTAGGTATTTGTAGTTGTCCACGTATTCTAAGTCAGAACCGTCCAGAGTAGTGATGCTGGACGGGCGGGCAGGTGCGGGCAGTGATCGGTTGAAGAGCATGCATTTAGTTTTACTTGCATTTAAGAGCAGTTGAAGGCCATGGAAGGAGAGTTGTATGGCATTGAAACTCGTCTGGAGGTTAGTTAACACAGTGTCCAAAGAAGGGCCAGAAGTATACAGAATGGTGTCATTCAGGGCAGGTGGGGGAAAAAAGGCTTTGCCTGTTTTGCATGTTATTTTGGCATTAATGCAAGTCACATATCAGTTTGAAAACAATGTAAAGAAAATATATATCATTGAGTTAATAAAGCCGCATACAAACATGGTCTCTTTTTTGATTTATTGAGAGAGGCAGCTCCAAAAGGCAGATCTTTCAGCCTAGCTCAGTGCTTTCTGTGGTGGTGGGGCGGGACAGCAGAAAATAGGAGCATTGCGCCATGATTGGCTCAGTGTTCTGTCACTCATGGGGACACTACGTCACGCCCAAGTAGTAAGGGTAGCCCTTTGGTTCCTGCCATAGAATTACATTAGTAGTGCCCTTCCAAGAAGGCTCAAGATCATTGGCCACAGATAAAATGACGTCAAATCACGTTATATGTACAATAGCTTTGATTGGACTGATCGTGTCAACATCTTACTTTCAAAATCTTAGCTTGCAGTCATCATCATGAATCAAGTCGACAATCTACTTGCAAATCCTTTTTAATCCTTGTCATATGAAGAGAAACAATGAAGATAAATTATAGATAAAACGTATCAGTGCTCATCGGCCATTGGACATAAACATTACAAAACAAGTTGGAAATCGCAAATTCAACGATGAGTGTTTTGGATGGAATCGGTGACAGTGGCTAACTGCAAGCATTGTAACTGGGAAGTTGGGAATAAACGAGCTCAGACTTGGAAAATATGTTTTAAACGGTCATCCAAATCCAACTAGGAATTGTAAATCCGGCCTCTTTCTCTTTCCTTGATGACAAAATGTGACCACAAAGGACTGCCGCGCCACCTTCCTGTCCAAGTGAGAACATCACAACAAGGTGAGTCCAAAAATGTCTTATATACTGCTGCATAAATGATGTAATATGCCAGGGAGATATTTATACTGTTTGCTAAGAAAGCAATACGAAGTGTATGTTGTGTAGTAAGCTGTTAGTAGCCCATGTGTCTCACCCTAATAATTTGGTCTATTTTCACCTCTTAATTTCGCCTACTGTTCTGACACGGTGATGAACATGTAGCCTATAATCTGTTTTTGAGAAATCCAATCATCGAATATTGTAGGAGCTTTCATTGTCTGCTTATATGCCCCCTTTATTTATCCTATGGTTCTGACTTGCTGTACAGGGAAAACACTGTAAGAACGGCCCATGTTCTGAATTCTGTCGCTGTACATAAAAAAAATTATGAACAAATTGTTATATTGACTACGTCCGTCCTGGCTCACTCATTAATGTCTTAATCGAAATTACGGATTACCTCTTATCCGCTTGTCGTCCCCTTATGCTATAGTTTGTACATCTCAATTGTCAGTAGAAACCACATTTGTTTAAGCAAGTCAGCCATAACAGCTATGTTTTTTTTAAAGGCAGTAAATGAGGCTGAATTAACTGTTTCACTGCCAGACAAGGCTCCACTGATAGCCAGGTGTAGCGAGTGTTGGGACTGCTGTTGAGACCCTGCTGTTGAGACAGCTTTATGTAGGCCCTAACAGTTTGTGGGCACCATTTGTCACCATTATAGTGCAATTCATGTATTGTTTAGTGTTGTGTTGTGTAGTGACTTTGCTGTCATGCATCCCACTTATTTATTTATTTTCCCCACCAAGACTGACATGCTAAAATCGCCACTGACCTCAGTTAACTCAAGCTAGAAGTCAAATCAGATTTAAAAAAACAGATAAAACACCTCACGGCACAACACGGACAGTGAAGAGGCACTCTAAAACACACATTTTACACACACCCACACATTATTCTTAGTAATATATTGTAATATTGTAATGTAATAATGGAGCAATGTAAATGTGTATAATACCACAATGTTTTGTATGATTTCATGTTTTATCTCTGTTTGGAACCCAGGAAGAGTAGCTGCTGCCTTGGCAACAGCTAATGGGAATCCTAATAAAATACTAATACTTTACAGATACAGACCATGAATAAAAAAGACAGATGCAAAGATAGATGTCAAATGTTTTACTGTAGGGTAAAGGTTTTATCTGTATTGTTGACTGACAAATCATCACAATGGGGAAGAAACCTTGAAATACATCATATAAAAATGTGATTCAAAGATAGCAAATGGGTCTGCAAAAAAAGAAAGAAACAAAGAAAGAGACTACAAATATGTATTATCTCTCTATTTCCCATTGTTAACATCCAACCCAGCAGGCAAAACTGTTTGGAATTATGTTTTTATGGTGTAATTTCAAACAGTTCTGGCCACTGGGAAGGTATAGGGTAAGAAACCTGTACGATACCAATGTATGATAGAGCCCAATAGCAGACCTGCGACTAACCAACTAATTGACCACCTCAGTGAGTTAGTCTGTGTGTGAAGTCTGCAGCCAGCCGGATACGTTCTGGGATAATTAGTGGGAGAGACCATGTTCCTGACAAGCCTTCTCCCTACCACACTATCGCCCAGCTGAGTGTGAGGGAGCTTTGGGCTGGGGGAGGCAAGACACTGGATGAGGGGAGGCATGGAGTGAGGATTGGACACATTGTGTGTGTGTGTGTGTGTGTGTGTGTGTGTGTTTGTTTGTTCGTGTGTTGGGGGGGGTTGGGGAAACGGGGGCGGCATGACATTGCATCTGACAAACAGGAGACATAAACTCCTGCAGTGAACTACAAAGGCTCCTCTTGCATTTCGTCTGGTCTATTGGCCACATCTCCTCTCCTAATTGGGAGAGAAAAGAATAAAGATACACTGTACAGATGGAGGAAGTAACACTTTCAGATACCGATTCTAGTCACTGAATTGTGTGGCAGGATTAATGTCTCAACTGGACCCAAAAAGGACACCCATTGAATGCACCTTTTTTTGTTGAAATCATTCACATTACATGATTGAATAATATCCAAAGGTACTGTTGACCGTAACTTTAACTGTTTCTTGCAACAGCAGCACAGCACGAACTCAGAAGAACATATTCTGGATAGTGTATTTTATTACTCACGTGACTAACTGAAGCATACATCTGTTACATTAAGTTAAGATAGAGCATACTGTACGTCACAGGGACATTGGATATATTTACTATGACTAAGTCATCCTGTCACAAAAATAATTTTGGTTTGCTGTCATTTGCATTGAAATGTAGATGTAGCAATATTTTGGACAATGATGAGTTTGAGGCACATTTGAGCCTGCAGCATCTCCCCTCCTCAATGTACACAATGTACACCCGCACGCACGCACACCCACACACACACACACAGACCCATGCACACATGCAAGCATCAACATACACAGAACATCATTCCACAGCAGATGTGAACAGGCTCTGACTCTTGTTCAATGTGGCAGCGCTCTGGTAGACACTGGGCAGCCACGAGCTTCCCAGTGCCTACCAGACAAGCTAAATACCTTCTATGCTCGCATCGAGGAAAGCAACACTGAACCCTAAGTGAGAGCACCAGCTGTTCTGGATGACTCTGTGATCATGCTCTCCATAGCCAATGTGAGTAATACCTTTAAACAGGTTAAACAAGGCCACAGAGCCAGACAGATTGCTAGGACGCTTACTCAGAGCATGCATCTACACAAACTTTTTCAACCTCTCCCTGACTCAGTCTGTAATATCTACAAGTTTCAAGCAGACCACTCACATCTGTAGCCATGAAATGCTTTGAAAGGCTGGTCATGGCTCACATCCACACCATCATCCCAGACACACAGGACTGACTCCAATTCGCACACCGCCCCAAAAGTTCAACAGATGACGCAATCTCCATTGCACTCCTCACTGCCCTTTCCCACCTAGACAAAAGGAACACATATGTGAGATTGCTGTTCACTGATGACAGCTCAGCGTTCAACCCCATAGTAACCTCAAAGCTCATCACTAAGCTAAGGTCCCTGGGCCTGAACACCTCCCTCTGCAACTGGATCTTGGACTTCCTGACGGGCCTCTCACAGGTGGTGAGGGTAAGCAACAACACATTCGCCACACTGACCCTCAACACGGAGGCCCCTCAGGGGTGCGTGCTTAGTCCCCTCCTGTACTCCCTGTTCACCCATGACTGCATGGCTGTTCACTACTCCAACACCATCATTAAGTTTGCCGATGACACAGCGGTGGTAGGAACGATTACCGACGATGATGAGACAGTCTATATGGAGGAGGTCAGCTCAGTTTTGAAGAGGGCACGACAATGCCTCTTCCCTCTCAGGAGGCTGAAAAGGTTTGGCATAGGCCATCAGATCCTCAAAAAGTTATTCCGCTGCACCATCGAGAGCATCTTGACTGGCTGCATCATCGCTTTGTATGGCAACTGCTAGGCAACTGCTAGGCATTCGACCACAAGGCGGTCACTGGGTCCAAGCTCACTGGGTCCAAGCTTTCTGCCATCCGGGACCTCTATACCAGGCGGTGTCAGAGGAAGGAAAATAAAATTGTCAAAGACTCCAGCCACCCAAGCCAAAGACTGTATCTCTGCGACCGCATGGCAAGCATTATCAATTCACCAAGTCTGGAACCAACAGGAACCTGTACAGCTTCTACCCCCAAGCCATAAGAGTTCTGAACAAGACTACTAAATATCTACAGTACCAGTCAAAAGTTTGGACACACCTGCTCATTACAGGGTTTTTCTACTTTGTAGAATAAAAGTGAAGACATCAAACCTATGAAATAACACATATGGAATCATGTAACAGTTCACTGAACATTACTCGCCCTAGCAGAGCTGGTTAGGCCGGTATGTTATCCAGAGCATTGGTGACTGCAACTGTGCTGTCAGATTGTCCGTTTGTAACAATATTCAACGGATGTTGTACACACATCACGTAACGTGTGCCTCTAGAGATCCTGGTTTGAGTCCACGCTCGGTCCCAGATGGGACCGGGAGACCCATGAGGCGCCGCACAATTGGCCCAGCATCGTCTGGGTTAGGGGAGGGTTTGGTCGGCCGGGATGTCCTTGTCCCATCTCTAGCGACTCCTGTTGTGTCCCGGGCGCATACACGCTGACACGGTCATCAGAGGTGTTTCCTATGACACATTGGTGTGGCTGGCATCCAGGTTAAGCAAGCGATGTTTCAAGAAGCAGTGTGGCTTGGCAAGGTTGCGTTTCGGAGGACGCATGGCTCTCGACAGTCACCTCTCCCGAGTCCGTACGGGAGATGCAGCAATGGGACCAGACTGTAACTACCAATTGGATACCATGAAAAAGGGGTAAACGTTTTTTTTTTTTATATGGAAATATCACATTTACATACAGTACCAGTCAAAAGTTTGGACACACCAACTCATTCAAAGGGTGTGTCTTTATTTTGAATATTTTCTACATTGTAGAATCATAGTGAAGACATCAAATCTATGAAATATCACATCATGTATCACCATGTAGTAACCAAAAAAGTGTTTAACAAATCAAAATATATTTTGCCACACTTTGCCTTGATGACAGCTTTGCACACTCTTGACATTCTCTCAACCAACTTCATGAGGTAATCACTTGGAATGCATTTCAATTTACAGGTGTGCCTTGTTAAAAGATAATTTGTGGAATTTCTTGCCTTCTTAAAACCTCTTCGGGCTAGAAGGCAGTATTTTCACGTTCGGATGAAAAGCGTGCCCAAAGTAATCTGCCTGCTACTCAGGCCCGGAAGCTAGGATATGCATATAATTGGTATATGTAGATAGAAAACACGCTACAATTTCTAAAACTGCTTGAATAATGTCTGTGAGTATAACAGAACTGATATGGTAGGCGAAAACCTGAGAAAAATCCATCCAGGAAAATGTTTATTGAGGTCACTCTCTTTTCAATGAGGTTTCTATGGGGATCTAGATTTCTAAGGCACTTGCTTGCAGTTCCTATCGCTTCCACTAGATGTCAGCAGTCTTTAGAAATTGGTTGATGTTTTTCCTTTGAGAAATTAAGAAGTATGGTTGTTCAGAACGAGGGTCGAGTATAGTGTACTGTTTGTTAGGGGCGCGACCTGAAAGCTCGCTCCACATTGTTTTCGTCCAGTATTGAACACAGTTTATCCCGTCTTAAATGTTATTGATTATTTACGTAAAAAAATACCTTAAAGTTGTATTAGGAAAGTTTTTTGAAATGTTTGAAACAAGTTTACAGGTAACTTATTAGATATTTTGTAGTCATGTTGCGCGAGTTGGAACCAGTGTTTTTCTGGATCAAACGCGCCAAATAAATTGACATTTTGGAGATATAATGATGGAATTTATCGAACAAAAGGACCGTTTGTGATGTTTATGGGACATATTGGAGTGCCAACAAAAGAAGATCTTCAAAGGTAAGGCATGAATTATATCGTTATTTCTGCGTTTTGTGTCGTGCCTGGCGGGTTGAAATATGAATGTCATGTGTTTGTTTGGTGGGGTGCTATCCTCAGATAATCGCATGGTTTGCTTTCGCCGTAAAGCCTTTTTGAAATCTGTCACGTTGGCTGGATTAACAACAAGTGTAGGTTTAATTTGGTGTATTTCATGTGTGATTTCATGAAAGTTTAATATTTATAGTAATTTAATTTGAATTTGGCGCTCTGCCATTTCACCGGATGTTGTCGAGGGGTTCCGGTAGCGGAACGTCTAGCCGTAACAGGTTAATGCATTTGAGCCAATCAGTTGTGTTGTGACAAGGTAGGGGTGGAAAACAGAAGATAGCATAATTTTGTAAAAGAACAACTACATGTTAAGGCAAGAACAGCTCAAATAAGCAAACAGAAACAACAGTCCATCATTACTTTAAGACATGCAGGTCGGTCATAACAGAAAATTTCAAGAAATTTCTTCAAGTGCAGTCGCAAATACCATCAAGCGCTATGATGAAACTGGCTCTCATGAGGACCGCCACAGGAAAGGAAGATGCAGAGTTACCTCTGCTGCAGAGGATAAGTTCATTAGCATTACCAGCCTCACAAATTGCAGCACAAATAAATGCTTCACAGAGTTCAAGTAACAGACACATCTCAACATCCACAGTTCAGGGTAGACTGCGTGAACCAGACCTTCATGGTCAATTTGCTGCAAAGAAACCACTACTATTTATTTTATTTTATTTTATTTAACATTTCTTTAACTTGAATTCAAGTTACTAAAGGACACCAATAAGAAAAAGAGACTTGCTTGGGCCAAGAAACACGAGCAATGGACATTCGACTGGTGGAAATCTGTCCTTTGGTCTGATGAGTCCAGATTTGAGAATTTTGGTTCCAACCTCCGTGTCTTTGTGAGACGTAAACTAGGTGAACAGATGGTGTCTGCATGTGTGGTTCCCACCGTGAAGCATGGAGGAGATGTTATGGTGTTGTGGAGCTTTGCTTGTAACGCTGTCGATAATGTATTTTGAATTCAAGGCACACTTAACCAGCATGGCTACCACAACATTCTGCAGCAATACGCCAACCCATCTGGTTTGCACTTGGTGGGACTATCATTTGTTTTTCAACAGAACAATGACTCAACATACTTCCAGGCTGTATAAGGGCTATTTGACCAAGAAGGAGAGTGATGGAGTGCTGCATCAGATGACCTGGCCTCCACAATCACCCAATCTCAATCCAATTGAGATGGTTTGGGATGAGTTGGACCGCATAGTGAAGGAAAAGCAGCCAAAAAGTGCTCATCATGCGTGGGAATTCCTTCAAGACTGTTGGAAAAGCATTCCAGGTGAAGCTGGTTGAGAGAATGACAAAAGTGTGCAAAGCTGTCATCAAGGCAAAGGGTGGCTACTTTGAAGAATCTAAAATCTATAACATATTTTGATTTGTTTAACCATTTTTTGGTTATGGTGCTGTTTTATTTATTTGAACAACACAAATTATAGTCTTACTCTTATACAGACATTGTTCACACTCTCACACTCTCACATCCAATATCATACACATCAACCTACTCAGATTTACAACACACATAATATCTTGTCTCAATGTTCTAACATCTGTGGCATTGGCTCACAGGCAAACAGGCAAGGGAATAAAACAAATATTGCTTGAAACTATTTCTTGAATTCTAAATATCAGACATTTGAAAGCTCTAACTTTGACCGCCATAATACCTCTGATGGCAATAACTTTACAAGCACTAATTATGGTCAATTTAGACTGAGAATAGTATCTAGTTATGGTAAGGGGTGAAATAAGTATAGACAGTTATAATTGTAACAGTTTAGCAGATTATAAAAAAAGATCAGTCTTTTCGTGGCTGAAAGAAAAGGAATATAACATATACTGTTTACAGGAAACTCACTCTACATCCTTAGATGAAGTTGCGTGAAAAAAGGAATGGGGTGGTGAAATGAATTTCTGTCATGGACAAAGGAAGTCAAAAGGTGTGATAATATTAATTAACAAAATGTGAATGTGCAAATAGTCAGGAATGATTCGCTAGGAAGGTGGATCTTTTTGAAAATGAAAGTGGACGAAAAAGAGATTTGGCTCATTAATCTACATGGCCCAAATCAGGATGATCCATACTTCTTCGAAAATATTTATACCAATTTATTGAACTTACAGGCAAAAAATGATCAAATCATTATGTTAGGAGACTATAACACAGTGCTAAGTACCTCAATGAACCGTAAAGGTAATCATTCTACAAACTATCATCACCGTGCCCTTAAGGAAATCACAAATATTATGGACACATTGGAAATAGTGGATATTTGGAGACAAAAAAAACGACCTAGTGAGTGAGATATACAGTTGTGGCCAAAAGTTTTGAGAATGGCACAAATATTAATTTTCACAAAGTTTGCTGCTTCAGTGTCTTTAGCTATTTTTGTCAGATGTTACTATGGAATACTGAAGTATAATTACAAGCATTTCATAAGTGTCAAAGGATTTTATTGACGATTACATGAAGTTGATGCAAAGAGTCAATATTTGCAGTTTGACCCTTCTTTTTCAAGACCTCTGCAATCCGCCCTGGCATGCTGTCAATTAACTTCTGGGCCACACCCTGACTGATGGCAGCCCATTCTTGCATAATCAATGCTTGGAGTTTGTCAGAATTTGTGGGGGTTTGTTTGTCCACCTGCATCTTGAGGATTGACCACAAGTTCTCAAGTGGATTAAGGTCTGGGGAGTTTCCTGGCCATGGACCCAAAATATCAATGTTTTGTTCCCCGAGCCACTTAGTTATCACTTTTGCCTTATGGCAAGGTGCTCCATTATGCTGGAAAAGGCATTGTTCGTCACCAAACTGTTCCTGGATGGTTGGGAGAAGTTGCTCTCTGAGGATGTGTTGGTACCATTCTATATTCATGGCTGTGTTTTTAGGCAAAATTGTGAGTGAGCCACTCCCTTGGCTGAGAAGCAACCCCACACATGAATGGTCTCAGGATGCTTTACTGTTGGCATGACACAGGAATGATGGTAGCGCTCACCTTGTCTTCTCCAGACAAGCTTTTTTCCAGATGCCCCAAACAATTGGAAAGGGGATTCATCAGAGAAAATGACTTTACCCCAGTCCTCAGCAGTCCAATCCCTGTACCTTTTGCAGAATATCAGTCTATCTCTGATATTTTTCCTGGAGAGAAGTGGCTTCTTTGCTGCCCTTCTAGACACCAGGCCATCCTCCAAAAGTCTTCGCCTCACTGTGCGTGCAGATGCACTCACACCTGCCTGCTGCCATTCCTGAGCAAGCTCTGTACTGGTGGTGCCCCGATCCCGCAGCTGAATCAACTTTAGGAGACGGCCCTGGTGCTTGCTGGACTTTCTTGGGCGCCCTGAAGCCTTCTTCACAACAATTGAACCGCTTTCCTTGAAGTTCTTGATGATCCAATAAATGGTTGATTTAGGTGCAATCTTACTGGCAGCAATATCCTTGCCTGTGAAGCCCTTTTTGTGCAAAGCAATGATGACGGCACGTGTTTCCTTGCAGGTAACCATGATTGACAGAGGAAGAACAATGATTCAAAGCACCACCCTCCTTTTGAAGCTTCCAGTCTGTTATTCGAACTCAATCAGCATGACAGAGTGATCTCCAGCCTTGTCCTCGTCAACACTCACACCTGTGTTAACGAGAGAATCACTGACATTATGTTAGCTGGTCTTTTTGTGGCAGGGCTGAAATGCAGTGGAAGTGTTTTTTGGGGATTCAGTTCATTTGCATGGCAAAGAGGGACTTTGCAATTAATTGCAATTCATCTGATCACTCTTCATAACATTCTGGAGTATATGCAAATTGCCATCATAGAAACTGAGGCAGCAGACTTTGTGAAAATTAATATTTGTGTCATTCTCAAAACTTTTGGCCACGACTGTACATGGTGGAGACGTAATCAAGCTAGTTGCCTTGACTACTTTCTTGTCTCTTTCTCTCTTGCATCAAAGGTTTAAAAAGTTTTAATAGGAGACAGAATGCGATCGGATCATCAACTAATTGGCCTTCACATAACTCATACAGAATATTAGAAATTTAAGACAAAATATTTTAAAGCAGATTTTTTCCAGTATAATATAGGTTCAGCAAATCCCCTAATTGTTTGGGATACCTTTAAATATACCTTCAGAGGACATTCAATTCAATATTCATCAATAATAAAAAAACTGTTTCTGGCTAAAGAGACAAGACTAACAAGGGAAATATATGAACTAACAGTACAGGTAGATATAAATAAAGACGATACTACAGAGTTACAAAATAAGTAAGAAAAAAACAAATAAGAAATACAAAAAGAACTTGAGGAACTTATTCAAAAACGATTTAATGTAATCTATTACAAAAATAAAGCAAACTGGATGGAATATGGAGAAAAATGCACAAAATTCTTCCTGAATCTCCAATACAGGAACTCTAACAAAAAGAATTTGCAGAAACTCGTTACTGAAGGCAGAGTCATCTATGATTCTCCGAATTATATTTTAAAAGAGGGAGTTAAATATTTTAGGCAGATGTTCTCTTTTCTGTCTCATCCTCTCCCACTGAATGAAGATTACAGTAAGGAATTCTTTCCAAATAATATATATTTTTTAAATTAACAAATGTACAGAAAGATCAGTGCGAAGGCCAAATTACAGAGGAATAACTTTTTGAGGCTATTAAATCCTTTCAGTCTGGAAAACTCAGGTAGCCTGTTTCTGGTCTCAGGTTCAGGAATGGCTGAAAATGCATAGCATTGATCTAAAATAGTACTGATCTGGAGAGACCGGGTCAGTCAATTACTAATATACTAATACTCTTAGTAAAAGTATTTATCTTCAACTCGCAATCTGTGGATTCTATTCGATTAGATAGATTGAAATTGTACGTTAAACATCACAGCATAGTTGAACGATATATGATGCGTAGAAATCTGAAGAAGGTGGCCAGCAGAGATAGCTGGGATGGGCTGAGGGTAGCTAAGGGTTGGGATGTGGAATTGAGTAAAAGTGGGAGTGGAGTTGCTGTGCGGGAGATAGAATGATGGTCTAAGATAAAAGTAAAAAATAAAACATAATAAAAAGTACGTTTGAATGACACTGAGGGGCTGTCACAATAAATAAATACGATCCCACAAAAACCCAGTGGGAAAAGGCTGCCTAAATATGATCCCCAATCAGAGACAACAATAGACAGCCTCTGATTGGGAACCATACCAGGCCAACATAGAAATAAAAAAACTAGAGTACCCACCCTAGTCACACCCCGACCTCAACCAAATTAGAGAATAAAAGGCTCTCTAAGGTCAGGGCATGACAGTACCCCCCCCCCCCCCCCCCAAAGGTGCGGACTCCGGACGCAAAACCTGACTCTATAGAGGAGGGTCCGGGTGGGCATCTAGCCTCGGTGGCGGCTCCGGTGCGGGACGTGGTATATTTGCGAGGGTTCCGGACTAGGAACCCTCGCAGGAGGATCCGGACTAGGAACCCTCGCAGGAGGCTCCAGACTAGGAACCCTCGCAGGAGGCTCTGGACTGGGAACCCTCGCAGGAGGCTCTAGACTGGGAACCCTCGCAGGAGGCTCTGGACTGGGAACCCTCACAGGAGGCTCTGGACTGGGAACCCTCGCATGAGGCTCCGGACCATGGATCATCACTGGAGGCTCCGGGCCATGGATAATCACTGGAGGCTCCGGGCCATGGATCATCACTGGAGGCTCCGGGCCATGGATCATCACTGGAAGCTCCGGACTGGGAACCGTCGCTGGAGGCTCCGGACTGGGAACCATCGCTGGAGGCTCCGGACTGGGAACCGTCGCTGGAGACTCCGGACTGGGAACCGTCGCTGGAGGCTCCGGACTGCAGACCGTCGCTGGAGGCTCTGGACTGCAGACTGTCGCTGGAGGCCTGGTGCGTGGAGCTGGCACAGGACGTACTGGGCTGTGGAGGCGCACTGGAGGCCTGGTGCGTGGAGCTGGCACAGGAAGTACTGGGCTGTGGAGGCGCACTGGAGGTCTGGAGCGTAGAGCTGGCACAACGTGTCCTGGACAGATGACAACCTCCACACGGCAAGTGCGGGGAGCTGGCACAGGACGTACTGGGCTGTGGAGGCGCACTGGAGACACGGTGCGTAGAACCGGCACACATGGTACCGAACAGATGACACGCAGAGAGCTGGTACAGGACGTGCAGGGCCGGGGAGGCGTACTGGAGACCTGGTGCGTGGAGCCGGCACAGTCTTCACCAGATGGCTAGCACGCTCCTCAGGACGAGTACGGAGAGCTGACTCAGGTGGCTACGGATCCCTTAAGCGGGATCATTTTCCTAAACAACCGCTGAATTGCAGGGCGTAAAATATTACTAAAAATATTTATAATCATGCAATCACAAGTGAAATATACCAAAACACAGCTTAGTTTGTTGTTAATCCACCTATCGTGTCAGATTTTGAAAATATGCTTTGCAGCGAAAGCAATCCAAGCTTTTGTGAGTGTATCAATCAATGCTAGAACAGCTAGCCCCAGATTAGCATGGTCACAAAAGTCAGAAAAGCAATAAAATTAATCGCTTACCTTTGATAATCTTCTGATGTTTGCACTCACGAGACTCCCAGTTACACAATAAATGTTATTTTTGTTCAATAAATATTACTTTTATAACAAAAAAACGCCATTTGGGTTGCGCATTATGTTCAGAAAACCAAAGCCTCGTTCCGTTCGACAAAAATTCCAAAAAGTATCCGTAATGTTCGTAGAAACATGTCAAATGTTTTTTATAATCAATCCTCAGGTTGTTTTTAACAAACATAATCGATAATATTTCAACTGGACCGTAACCTATTCAATAAAAGAGAGAAAGAAAATGGAGAGCTACCCCTCTCGCGCGCAGGAACTAATCAAAGGACACCTGACTAGTTTTGAAAAATCTCGCTCATTTTTCAAAATAAAAGCCTGAAACTATGGCTAAAGCCTGGTCACAGCCTGAGGAAGCCATTGGAAAAGGAATCTGGTTGATACCCCTTTAAATGGAAGAAAGACGGGCAAGGAAACACAGATAAAAAAATATAAAAAATCACTTCCGGGTTAGATTTCCTCAGGTCTTCACCTGCAGAATCAGTTTTGTTATACTCACAGACAATATTTTGACAGTTTTGGAAACTTTGGAGTGTTTACTATCTATTTCTGCTTTTAATTTGGAATATATTTGCAAACAGATCTAAAAACCTGTTTGTGTGTAGATTAATTAGGAATTGTTTTATTTAATCCATTTTAGAATAAGGCTGCAACGTAATTTATTTTTGAGAAACGGAAGAGGTCTGAATACTTTCCGAATGCACTGTATAAGTATGTGAATGGTGTGTATATACATTATGACAGTATGTGAATAAAACAGGGAAGGGTGTAGGGCACCACAAGTTATAAAACCAGACTTTTCCTTTGTTCTCTCTCTTTTGTTGTCCCAACAGTGCGTGTTTAGTTGTTGCTGTTTCTTTTGGGTTTTGTTTGGCATGGGCTATGGCCAGACAGTAGCCTGTGAGAGTTTGGTTCAATAAACCGTTTTCATTCGAGAACTCAAGAACTGTTGTGGACATTCGCTCATTTATGATGTATCGAGGTCATTACAATAATATTGAAGCATCTGTGATGCTCCAGTTACAGATCTGGCACAGACAGAGCTCTATTTACTCTCATATCTATGAACAGATAAGAGAGGCAAGGATAAAAGCTGGGCTGGCCATTATTTAGTTCTGAAGCCACTCTCAGTAATGGGCTTACTGAACAGTGAGTTTACGTGTAGACTCCGTGACTGCCACATACCCGTTAAGACTGCCGTTGGGGATGGTCTGTGTTGATTGACAAAATACAATTGATTGGCTCAAATGATTGACAAAATACAATCAGAATCTGTTCCAAGATAGGTCGTTTTGACATGGACCCGCTACTGGTAACAGAGAAAGCTTTGACATACTCTAACTACTGTACAACAGTGTCATATGTGCTACTTTCCACACACAAACACTGTGCACAAATTTGCGTTTCACGAGATTACCATAATAGATTCTTGTATGACCACAGACACACTGAGAAATTCCGATTGTTCTAGCTGTCCTATCCTGGCAGCGATATTCAACTGATTCAGTAGATAGGCTAGATTTAGCTCAGCCCCTTCCAATATTTACAACGAAGCACGCAAATCACTGAGCGACTTAACTCAGTGGAGAGAATAGGCAGTCATGTGTCTCTGTTAATTCCCTTGCACCTGAGAGACCCCTTTAATGTCAATGTGCAGCACTTTAACATGGGTCTGTGAATTGTTTTACAGCCCTTGCCAAGCCAATTAACCTCAATCGCTAACCATCTCTATTCATCTCGATTCCTCACTCTCAGATTAACATGCACATATTATGCATCCTGAGGTACATGTACATGTGAGGAAAGTCCTGCTCCTACTCTTCCAGTTACAGTAGAGTAGGCTATTTAAGCACAGGCTTCTTGGAATCATGACATTGATACTGTTTTACTGAGATCTGAGGGTATGTGGATCTCAACCCTGAGACAATTCTGATACTCCATATGCGACCTCTGTCTGGACACTCAAATCGGATGTTATTGCCTTGAAGGTTGTTTTTTTTTGCACATGATCTGTTGTTACCATGACAACCACCCCAAAATGTAAAGTGGAACAGACAGAGTTTTAACTACTTTGCAGATATGAAACAAACAGACAATCATAAGATTAGTAAAAAAAATAATAAAAAAAAAGTTTATTCTACAGAACCAACTTCATAAGAGGTTTAAAAAATTGGTTATATTTGACTGAAAATTCCATGTCGTAGAGTAAGGCACTGTTGGCAGAATAGATGGATGCAGTTTAATGCATGGTTAATATAATTCACCAATGAATGTCTAGGAAGTCCAACAAATATTGTTAGCAGGTTGTAAATCACAGCTGGCCTGGTACATGTTTTGCTTCCTCCAGTCATTCGGGATGCACTGTTTCAGTTTCAATGACTCAATATTTTGGACAACAATTTGGCAGATGGGAATGTCCAATACAATGAAACTAGCAAGGACAATGATCACAAGTCAGTAATAATGTGGCTAATATTCTAGCTCATATATTTATGAAGCTATTTATTTACCAAGCTAAAAACACAGAGCATAACGTTAGCTAGCTAGCTAGCTGCTGGGAGGATGTTATGTCATTGGACGAGTGGGTGAATGGCCAACTTTTTCCCCCATAGAGTTTTTCTGTGGCTACAGCTAGAAATGTGTCATTTTGTTAGCTAGCATGAAATGTGAATTACTTTGTCCACAGTTACCATATCTCTTAGTTTTCAATCAAATGTATTTGGCATTGTTCAAATGGGCAGACAGGCAGGCAGGCAAGTTCCCATTCAGTTGTCAAAATGTGGGTTGGGACAAGCATGCGTTGTAGGCAAGCTGCAGACGGAAGAGCAGGCTACTATTCCCCATTGTTTATCAGTGCAATTGTGATGAACGACTACAAGCTGAAAAAGTTTGAGAGGGTTTATCTACTCTTCCCTCATTAGATTTTAGCCTATCTCGCTCTGGCTAACACTAGTTGTTGATCTTGTTGTAGTGCATATACCGGACAGCCGAGTGTCCTCATCTTAGTTAGATTGTGTGACAGTATGAGCTGATTAAAATTAATGAGGCTTTGGAAACATTTCTACTGTTAGAAAATTTGAATAGAATTAAGCATTTAATTTTATTCAAAGTACATGTCATTTATCTTATCGGAGTTAAAAAATAAAATTCATGCAAAGAATGCCTGACCCTTCGTAAATCCTAAAAGCTTTGTGTAAATATTTGTCTGGAACGTGCGTCATTTCAACAAAGCTTAAAGCTAGAATCCTTAATTGAAACAATAACAAAGCGGGCAACTGCCTCTGTATTGGTAAAAAGCTGAGGGATGGGCCTTGAGAAATGTAACCACTCTCAAATTCATAGACAGACCTATGGATGCAAGGACTGACCATTCATGATATCAAAATTATAGTTTTAACCATGTTTTGAGGCTATACAGTGTTTAGTTACATTTTAATTGTTTACAAACATTGGAGTAAAACAAGCTTACATGTTGGGATCTGATGGGAAACGACAGTTGAACTAATCTCATGAGGCATTTCTGTTATATTCTTTGAGAATCAATGGGTATATATAATGAATGTATTAGTCCAAAACATGTATGTAGCAACTAACTAAGCAACTAAGGATTCTAGCTTAAAGATTAAGTGATTCTGGCTGAGCAACTATGACAGCTTCCACACGAGTCCCCCCCCCCCAACAAATGGTGTGTATTCATACAATACGTACATCTGATATGGGGAGCACTACCTGAATTTGTATGTTATGTGAGAGAAGAATGAACACAGACCCAGCGCTGGGACTGGGGTCTGTTGTGCAGTCAAATTAAGAAGCACGATGGGATTCCTTTAGGCTGAAAATGAAGTCATACACACAGTTCAACCATGACAGATTACTTCTGCTCTGGCCCAGTGGAATACAAAGATTTATCTCTTTCTGTTTGTCCCTGATAATGAGACATGCTGCCTTTTGATGAGAATATTGTTACTTCAAGTCATGTGTGGTCGAGGCGGGTAATCAAAGCAAACACAGACATAATTGGGACCAATCCTGTTTCCATACCTGACTGTCCTAATCAAAGGCTGTTCTGTTCCTGTCCTGGGTCTACCTGGGTCTATGGTTATAATTAAGCACCAGACCACTGGTTACTCAAGGGTCCCCAGTTTGACTGCACAAATAACTGATATCCCAAATACCTGACATGAATCTGTGATGTATCATATAACTATGGTCACAAATCACAATTCGAATCACTTTTTTCAAAACGTGACTACATTTCCAAATGCAAAGAATGGGACTTCCATATGTTTTGTAATAAACTAATGTCAATTGTCAAAATTAGTCAGATTCACGTCTGTCTCTCGCTCTTAGCCCTCTGGTGATGGACCACACAATTTAATTAATAGGGCTGACTGCTATCTGAATCACTGAACCAGATAGAAACGTTGGGCTGTTCCCAGCATGTATGACGTCATACTTAAAATGTTAACAAAGAATTGTCGCAAATTAAATTAGAATTTGGTTGATGACTAACATAATATGCCTCCTAACCTTGTAAAAAGCCTTTTTGGCACACTGTCGTTGTAGTGTCTGTCATTTTTTAATTCATATTTGTTGCTGATAATTATCATTGTCATAATTAATGTCAGCATAGCAGGGGAATAATAATCATCATCAAAATTGTTGTCATTGTCATCATCAGCATCAGCATCATCATTATCACAATCGTCATCATCATCATCACGATCGTCACCGTCATCATCACCATCATCATCATCGTTATATGTGTTTGGTGCCTTTCTCATCCTAAACCTAACTAGATAGAAACTCACTTTCATACACTTTTTCATGTGCAATTAAAGCACTACTAATGTGGTTGTTTGTTTAGTTGGTAACAACTCTAAAACAAAAGGAAGCCTGATGTTTGATTAGGCTTCCCCCCCATTGTGTGGTTCCTATCCCCATGACAACATCTCTAGCCTGCTCTGTGCTACACCATATTTCTGATAGTGTTAACAAGTGGAATATCCACCTTTACATGATAATAGCCAGAGAAGACATGCTAAGCTGCTGCTTGGACTTGGATGGGCTGAAGGGATGGGCTGAAGGGATGGGCTGAAGGGATGGGCTGAAGGGATGCACTCATGTAACATGGAGGGCAGATGACTGGTCGTAAAAGATTAAACATGGTCTAATAAATATCTATTTCATAATTTTACTAAATTCTGATTGACATTTAGTGTGAATCTGTATTGTATGGTATTGTTATGGTATGGTATTGGTATTGTATTGTATGATGTTTTCAAGTTGAATCTTTCTCTGTTCGCACCACAGTACTCAGTTCTCTTGTTTCTCTGGATCTGTTATAGGTCCTAGATGTCTCTGTCAGCAGCTATCAAGTCATCTTCAACGTTTTGAAGAGTAGTATGAAGTTAGAAATTGTTCTTTAATGGCAGTCTAGACTTCCTATCAATTGATCTTCAGTGGCCTTCAAATGACTTGAAAGATGTTCCTGTTCTAAAAGCACTTAATTGTATGTTTCAGTACTGGATGAGACAGGATGGAGAGTAAGTGGTACTTTGAGAAATATAATTGTGTGACATTTGGGCAAGACAATTTTGAGTAGTCTCTCTTCAAGACATACAGTAACATTTACAGGTGAGTCCAAACATAGACACAACAATACAGACATTTGGTGCTAAGGTACTTGCATGCTTACTTGGGTAAATTAGAATGGGTATTTCTAATGGATTTTGTCCTGAGAAGGTACAGTACAGTCACCAATGTATGACATCAAAGGATCATTATTATTATTCATTACCTTTATTTGACCAGGTAGGCTATTTGAGAACAAGTTCTCATTTACAACTGCGACTTGGCCAAGATAAAGCAAAGCAGTGCAACACAAACAACAACACAGAGTTTCACATGGAATAAACAAACATACAGTCAATAATACAATAGAGAAAGTCTATATACAGTGTGTGCAAATGAGGTAGGATAAGGGGGGTGAGGCAATAAATAGGCCATAGTGGCGAAATTATTACAGTATGGCAAATTAAACATTGGGGTGATAGATGTGCAGAAGATGAGTGTGCAAGTAGCGGTACTGGCATGCAAAGGAGCGAAATAAATAAAAGAAATAACAATATGGTGACGAGGTAGATGGATGGGCTATTTACAGATTGGCTATGTACAGGTGCAGTGATCTGTGAGCTGCTCTGACAGCTGGTGCTTAAAGCTAGTGAGGGAGATATGTCTCCAGCTTCAGGGATTTTTGCAGTTCGTTCCAGTCACTGGCAGCATAGAACTGTAAAAACACCCCAAAAATCCACCTTTCCAGAAACAAGTCTCTCACCGTTGCCGCACTTTGCCCCCAGCTGTGCCCTGGACACCATATGTGAACTGATTGCCCCCCATCTATCTTCAGAGCTCGTGCTGCTAGGTGACCTAAACTGGGACATGCTTAACAATCCGGCCATCCTACAATCTAAGCTTGATGCCCTCAATCTCACACAAATGATCAATGAACCTACCAGGTACAACCCCAAATCTATAAACACGGGCACCCTCATAGATATCATCCTAACCAACTTGCCCTCCAAATACACCTCTGCTGTTTTCAACCAAGATCTCAGCGATCACTGCCTCATTGCCTGCATCCGTAATGGGTCCGCGGTCAAACGACCACCCCTCATCACTGTCAAACGCTCCCTAAAACACTTCAGCGAGCAGGCCTTTCTAATCGACCTGGCCCGGGTATCCTGGAAGGATATTGACCTCATCCAGTCAGTAGAGGATGCCTGGTCATTCTTTAAAATTGCCTTCCTCACCATCTTAAATAAGCATGCCCCTTTCAAAAAATGTAGAAACAGGAACAGATATAGCCCTTGGTTCTCTCCAGACCTGACTGCCCTTGACCAGCACAAAAACATCCTGTGGCGTTCTGCATTAGCATCGAATAGCCCCCGTGATATGCAACTTTTCAGGGAAGTTAGGAACCAATATACACAGGCAGTTAGGAAAGCTAAGGCTAGCTTTTTCAAGCAGAAATGTGCATCCTGTAGCACAAACTCAAAAAAGTTCTGGGACTGTAAAGTCCATGGAGAATAAGAGCACCTCCCAGCTCCCCACTGCACTGAGGCTAGGAAACACTGTCACCACCGATAAATCCACTATAATTGAGAATTTCAATAAGCATTTTTCTACGGCTGGCCATGCTTTCCACCTGGCTACCCCTACCCCCGTCAACTGCCCTGCACTCACCACAGCAACTCGCACTAAGGCGGCCGAAGGGGGAATTGGCTTTGGGGGTGACCAGTTTAATATACCTGCTGGAGGGCGTGCTACGAGTGGGTGCTGCTATGGTGACCAGTGAGCTGAGATAAGGCGGGGCTTTACCTAGTAACGACTTGGATGACCTGGAGCCAGTGGGTTTGGCGACGGATATGAAGCGAGGGCCAGCCAACGAGAGCATACAGGTCACAGTGGTAGGTAGTATATGGGGCTTTGGTGACAAAATGGATGGCACTGTGATAGACTGCATCCAATTTGCTGAGTAGAGTGTTGGAGGCTATTTTGTAAATGACATCGCCGAAGTCGAGGATTGGTAGGTTAGTCAGTTTTACTAGGGTATATTTGGCAGCATGAGTGAAGGAGATTTACGAAATAGGAAGCAAATTCTAGATTTAATTTTGGATTGAAGATGCTTAATGTGAGTCTGGAAGGAGAGTTTACAGTCTAATCAGGCACCTAGGTATTTGTAGTTGTCCACATATTCTAAGTCAGAACCGTCCAGAGTAGTGATGCTGGACGGGTGGGTAGGTGTGGGCAGCGATCGGTTGAAGAGCATGCATTTAGTTTTGCTTGCATTTAAGAGCAGTTGGAGGCCACGGAAGGAGAGTTGTATGGCATTGAAGCTCATCTGGAGGTTAGTTAACACAGTGTCCAAAGAGGGGCCAGAAGTATACAGAATTGTATCGTCTGCGTAGAAGTGGATCAGAGAATCACCAGCAGCAAGAGCGACATCATTGATGTATACAGAGAAAAGAGTCGGCCCGAGGATTGAACCCTGTGGCACCCCCATGGAGACTGCCAGAGGTCCGAACAACAGGCCCTCCAATTTGACACACTGAACTCTGTTAGAGAAGTAGTTGGTGAACCAGGCGAGGCAGTCATTTGAGAAAGCAAGGCTGTTGACAGGGTCGAAAGCCTTGGCCAGGTCGATGAATACAGCTGCACATTATTGTGTCTTATCGATGGCGGTTATGATATCGTTTAGGACCTTGAGCGTGGCTGAGGTGCACCTATGACCAGCTCGGAAACCAGATTGCATAGCGGCGAAGGTACGGTGGGATTCGAAATGGTCGGTGATCTATTTGTTAACTTGGCTTTCGAAGACCTTAGAAAGGCAGGGTAGGATAGATATAGGTCTGTAGCAGTTTAGGTCTAGAGTGTCTCCCCCTTTGAAGAGGGGTATGACCGCGGCAGCTTTCCAATTTTTGGGGATCTCAGACGATACGAAAGAGTTGTTTAACAAGCTAGTAATAGGGGTTGCAACAATTTCGGCAGATCATTTTAGGAAGAGAGGGTCCAGATTGTCTAGCCCTGCTGATTTGTAGGGATCCAGATTTTGCAGCTCTTTCAGAACATCAGCTCTCTGGATTTGGGTGAAGGAGAAATGTGGGAGGCTTGGGCAATTTGCAGTGAGGGGTGCAGGGCTGATAGACTATGTATCTTTAAGAAACAAAATGATGTCCACGTTTTCCTTTACCAGGAAACGCAATTGACACAATGTGAAAAATGACGTTTGCTTACATTACCTTTTTTTTAGCCAAGTGGCATTGCAATGAATCATATACAATACACCATGGTTAATTCAGTGGTGGGAATATAAACAATTTATTCAGCCTGGCTGCTATTTTTGTGCTGCGCTGCTGTTTGTGGTGAAATACATTTGCATAATTCTTCATGATATTATTTACCGAAAATGAGACCGAAAATGCAAAATATTCTCTCTGAGCTACACTTCTTGATTTGATCGTGGTGATAAGTTGCCTTCTGCTTGAGTTCCCGCACTTCCGATAGAATATGAGGAGTTCCTGCACCTACTGTAAATATAAACGATACCGGCACCCAAAATGCGTATCGGCACCTATTTCAGTCCAAGTCAAGCACTGATTATTATTTATGCTCCTTAACTTTTAAAGTTACTGTAAACTAACATAAATAGGCACAAGTCTTTGAAAACACAGTACAGCAAGGGTCCTAAGTAAGGATGCCATGGGACATTTAGAAGTGGAGCCAGGATTCTTTACTGACCATGTGACCTGACCAGGAAAAACTCTTGGCCCTATTTGTGGGCCTTGAGTTTTTTTCCCCTGGACACTTGGTCTGGAAAAACTCTTGTCCCTAGGCATAAGCAAGACAATAAGTCCTTCAATAGCAGTGCATAATGTATCTGTCCCCTCCAAATACAGTGATGACTTTTTACATAACCAGCATAATGATGAGCAGTAATTGTGACTCCTCACCCTTGGTACGAGACATGAGTATTGTTTGACGACCTAATGACAACCTCATTTTATGACAACCACTAACATATGAATTACTCTTGCATTGCAGTGTTATAGGAAAACATTTGGACTGATCATATAAAGGGGAGTATTACTGTCGATAGCACAAGGAGAGGGCAATCAACCACGCTTCCCTTCTACTTCTTCACTCACCACTCACTTGCCACTGTAGGAGGAGAGTTTTGAGCAAATGCCACCATCTATCCACGGTTTCTGGTTAGGGTAGGTTTTAATAGTCACAGTGGGTCCAACATCTCCTATACACTTCTTATAAACTCACTCACCGAATTAGCGTATACAATGATATTATTCTCTGAGGCTACCCGGAACATATCCGTCTGCATGATCAAAACTGCTGTTTATGTTGTGTTTGTGTCTAATTCATGTCTTTCAAGTTGGTGTATTGGGGTAGCCTGTTCTGTCGTCTGTATTTCTGACCAAAGCAAGACCATGTTTAAAGTTCCCTATGGATCTACAAACAGGTTAGCCTCTATAAAGTCTTTGGATATATTTGCAGTGTGATTATTGTTTGTTCTGGTAGTCCGATGTCTTTGTCTTTTCAAATACCAACTGAATGGTGAATTAATGCATTTACAGTCAATCAATCAATACAGTGTGATTATTGTGTGTTCTGTGTAATTCCTTTGTCTTTTCCAAAGCTAACTAAATGGTGAATGTCTGGTGTCACTTTGTCTTATTTTTGTATGTGAGAAGAGAAGTTGTTTCTTAAGGGAAAGGAAATGGTTATTTTCCATTCTGTATTATTTGAACAAAATTCAACTCCAGTTTAAGAACTGGGATAAGCTACAAATCTCATTGTGGGGTAGGCCACATGTTATAAAGATGGTTAAAGCTCCTAAACTGAATTATGTCATCAGCATGTTTCCACTGTCCATACCTGCCTGCACCTTTAACACCATCATCAAAATGATTACTCAGTTTACTTGGACTATTAAAAGGGCAAGGAATAACCTAGCTAGATTACAGGAAAAGACATAGAAGGGAGGACTAACATAATAATTATATCAAGAAGCCTTTATAACTGCCCAAATAGGCTCTCTTTATTGAGAACTCTTGTATGCCAATTTGGGTTGACATGGAATAAGAACTTAATGCCCCATTTGGAGCATAAAATTATCTGAGTCAACACTTAAATGTGGGACTTCAGAATCCTATAATGTCCCATACTAAGAAATACGGGGTCAGATAAATAAGAGAGAGACATCTTCACCTTTCCTGACGAGCTCTGCTTCGTTATGGAACAACCATAAATACAAATCAGGAGGACATGTGGTTGTCTGGAAAGAGTGGTATCGTTTTTTTTTTTGCCTCAACACTAAGAAATCTCACTTCAACATGGATTTGAGTGTGGCTGTGGAAGACAGGTCCCTAGATGATGTCTGCAAGTGGCTGAGAAAGTATGTTTGTTGCAAAGTGGACAATTGAATAGAGTTGCCCGTCTGCAGACAGATTGTGAACCTTAGAATGATGTGATGGCATCATAGGGATCATTGGTACTCAGTGTCCAGACTACTCACACATACCTACTGTATATTGGCCTCTATCACCAGCATGAACCACATTTTCTAATTACCTGTGGACTTAATGGGTGTGGGAAAACAAAATAGATTTTTCAGCGCCTACCGGTCACACATCTACCAAAACCACAGTGCTTTTAAGCTCCAACTTAGATGAGAATTGCCCTCATGATGAATTTGAGACTGGGACTGATTCCATTGAAGATGACGTGAGCGATGTAGAGAGTCTGCCAGAGGCTGAACATGTTCAAGCCACAGAGAGCAACACTGAGCAGCTAATTAAAGGTCTCAAACAGAATATGTCTTTGTATTTTGAAAATCAGAGAAGGACAGCACGGTACAGAATAGCATTGTTGAGGACCTCAGAACCATTTTTATGCATTTATGACACACTACAGTGATGCCTGCAGGTTTCACTTTACAAATAAGCAAATAAATGTGGATGAAGATGACAATCTCAGGGACTTGCTTAACGACTCAGCAGTATTTGAGGAATGCATTAGATGCATAAGCTCTGAGTAGATGCTGGAGCATTACTGTGTGAAATAATTGGGCATGTTCAGGCCAATTGAAGTACCCCTGAGCAACAAAAAAGGTTATAAAACAAGGTCATTTCAATACATCCCATTGGTCAGCATACTGCAAAAAAATACAAAGTAATGAAGAGGTCTGGGCCACCTTGGATCAAGACCAAAAGCCACATAATTATGAAATTATGGAAGACTTTACTGAAGGTGAATTGTTCAAATCAAATCCCAACCTAACAAAGCAGAGCCTCTGTCTGCAGTTCTATGTAAATTAATTTGAAGTTGTCAATCCAATGGATTCTAAAAAAGGAAAGCACAAATTGACCACAGTGTACTTTAGATTAAGAAATATTGACCACAAGGATACTTCCCATCTCCAAACTATATACCTCTCCACACTGGTTCATCAACAACAAGTCACCACTTACAAAGAAGTATTCAAGCCTTTGATACGTGACATCCAGGAATTGGAATTTCACCTTGCGTGACCCAGACAACTGCAAGTACCATCTGCAGACTGTGGAAGAAAATCCAGACAACGCATCGATGTATGGCATCAAAAAAGCCTGTTGCTTCTTTCTGCTGAATCATGTGCCATCTCCAATTACCTATCTGTTTCTACCTGACGTCATGCATGACCTTCATAAGGGCCTCATACCCAGAGTGCGCCGACTAGTGCTGCAACAACTGGTTCAAGAGAGGCAGATTACTTTTACCCAGATTAACTATGAGATTGAGAACTTGTTTTATGGCAAACGAGATATGTCTTCTAAACCTGTGCCACTATCTGAGAGAGTCCTAAGGAAGAATGGCCATCAGAAAAATGTACACTTTTACGTTTACTCCACCAAAACAACTGCTCTGGAAACACAACAACACACTGTGCAGACACAAGAGATGTCCCACTGCATGCATTTCCAAACTCTGCCCTTGCAGTACTAAGTGCCAGATTAGGAGTAGCTATCAGAGCAAGTCCATTGCAGTGAACAACAGACAATACAATGTAGGAGACTATCTGGTCATCGACACTGCTCATTCTGAAGAGATCCCTGTGTTCATAGAAGTGTGTGGAATATACAGTTTCCTTGGTATTTACTGTATATCTATAGAATGTATATCTGTCTATATTGTCTTTTTAAACGTGTCATAACTTATTGAGTAGCTATAGAATGTATATCTGTCTATATTGTCTTTTTAAAAGTGTCATAAATTTTAAAGTTTCAACAGCCATTTCAACAGCCATCACCATGCATACATGATTCAACACAGTCAACAATGGATTGCTATAAGGCCTGGTGGGTGAGGAGATGGATTTCCACGGGATAGAGGGATACATGGTCCCAGCGGGAAGAGTGTCCATTCCACTCACCCACTGGATTGCAGTTAGTGGAAATTAATAATTTATTAAGCACAACACACTTTTGTTTTCACATTTTCAAATGTGTTTCCTATTCTGATATGCACTGACTAGAACACTGATCTTTTTTGGACCACGTTGATGGAGAGACGTTGATGTCATTAGACCAAAGAATGGTAGAGCAACTCGTTCCAATAGTTTTAAAAAATCACAAAATAAATTGAGAATCTAAAAGCTATAAATTGTTAAGTCAATTTATAATTGTTATCTGCATCATTGATTCTATCACATTGATCCTATTCCAATTTTCGGCAAATGATTTTTTTCTGAGGCTGAAACCACAAAAAAACGATGTTATTGTTTGATCATAGATGCAGAAAACAGCCCAGCAAAATGACCAAGCACCTGTCCGTCAAAATGACACACCAATTGGCCTTCAGCAATACATCTCACAAGGCCAGCAACAAGACACATCAGTCAGCCAAAGAGTCTGGCCATCTGTGTTCAGTTTTCCACAATTTCCAGCCGTAATAAAAGAAAAACTTGAGGGACAAAAATGGATGATCTCCATTGCGCTACTGTGCGCTCGAAGTGGAAGTCTCAGATTGTGCAGGTGTTGGTCGACTTCATGTGTACCTATACTCGGTGAGTATAGTTTTGAATATATATAGTTATATACTGATCTTAGCTTCATGTTAATATTAGAATAAGTTATTAGAAGTTACTCAATTATGACTCATAATGTGTGTGTGTGTCACCCTGAGCCCTTCTCCTGTCCCTGTCCTCCATACTCTCCTCCATACTGTTGTTATAATCACTGCAGCTGGTAGCATAGCACATGCTCAACTTTTACATGATGATAATCAACGTTATCGATCAATGTCATTTGTATTACAAACAGAATTGTTAGTCTAAATGTAATGTTGTATGTTTCTCGTTTGCTTTAGTTACCCCACTACCCGGCAATACATGGATGTGTGCACAGCGCTCATTCAAAAGTACCCCTCATTGAGAGACCAGAACGGGAAGAGATACAGTATGTAAGATCCCTTCAGTTTTCCTACTCACATTAATTCACACTAATAAACTTTTTACACCATTGTGCCTACCCAGACCATAATGTGCTGGCATGGATATTTTCTTCTCCCATTGTTAAACCTTCACATTTCCAGCAGCATAACAATACCATCTCTAGTCTGCTCCTCTGACCTCAGTCCCAATAATCTGTCATGACATTTCTCTGGCATGATAAAGAATAAATACAAAAAAGAATGTCAGCCTCTTGCTCACGTTGCACAAGTACAGGAAATGCAGAAGAGGTTTGGGAGGCAAGGGATAAAAATAAGCCCAGATGAAGACCCGACCAAAATAGCCAATGTAAATGCATACAAATAATGGCCCATATTCAGTGTTTCAAAGTTGAACCGCTGATCCCGGATCCGTTTTTAAGATCATAAATAAGATTGTAAGAACAGGTGGGGACCTGTTCCTATATCATTTAGCCTTTTTCAATAGACTTTGATCATGTTTAATGCTGTATGTATCAATATTTAATCATATTTATATTCGATTTTCAGATTGAGACTGATGCGGATTCCTTCAGTCAGAAATTACATGTTGGAAAGATGCAGGTGGAGTGCCAAAACATTAGACCGAACATAAGTTCCTTACAACACAAAATGAAAAGGACTGAAAAAGAGAGACAACAAGGCACCAACAAAGCACAACTAATGTAACATAGCCAAGTACTGTCATCTGAGTCCAAGATATATTGATGATGCATTATGAACAAATTGATTTTCTCCGATATAATAAGCAAATTCGGTATGGATGTGGACAGAAAAAGGAGTGGTATGGCCATGGAGTTGCTGAATCTTTACAAGACGGCACTTCTCTCACACACGGAGGAGGCTCACAAAAGTATATTTTTTTTACTTATGTCATGCAATAAAATGCGAATTAATTACTTAAAAATCATACAATGTGATTTTCTGGATTTTTGTTTTAAATTCCGTCTCTCACAGTTGAAGTGTACCTATGATAAAAATTACAGACCTCTACATGCTTTGTAAGTAGGAAAACCTGCAAAATCGGCAGTGTATCAAATACTTGTTCTCCCCACTGTATATATGATAACAACATCCTGAAGATTGATTCTCTACTTAATTTGACCAGTTTATTCGACCCAGTTTATTCGACCTGGAATATAACTTTTTGAAGTTTTCGTCCGAGTTCGCCTGGACCGGCGCCAGCGTTTGGACATGTGAACTAAACGTGCTAGCAAAGTAGCTAATTGGACACTAGTAATGGACATTATCGAACAAAACAACGATTTATTGTGGAACTTGGATTCTTGGCACTGCATTCTGATGAAAGATCATCAAAGGTAAGGGAATATTTATGATGTAATTTCTGTTGACTCCAACATGGCGGAGAAATGTTGTGTATTTCTGAGCGCCGTCTCAGATTATTGCATGGTATGCTTTTTCCTAAAGTTTTTTTAAAATCTGACACAGCGGTTGCATTAAAAACAAGTGTATCTTTAATTATATGTAAAACATGTATCTTTCATCAAAGTTTATGATGAGTATTTCTGTTATTTGACGTGGCTCTCTGTAATTACTCCGAATATTTTGGAGGCATTTCTGAGCATGGCGCCAATGTAAACCGAGATTTGTGGATATAAATAGCACATTATCGAACAAAACATAAATGTGTTGTGTAACATGATGTCCTATGAGTGTCATCTGAAGAAGATTATCAAAGGTTAGTGATTAATTTTATCTCTATTTCTGCTTTTGTGACTCTATCTTTGGCTGGGAAAAATGGCTGTGTGTTTTTGGGATTTGGTGGTGATCTAGCATAAATATATGTTGTGTTTTCACTGTAAAACATTAAACAAATTGGACACGATGGGTAGATTAACAAGATGTTTATCTTTCATTTGCTGTATTGGACTTGTTAATGTGTGAAAGTTACATATTTCAAAAAAAAAAAATTGAATTTCGCACGCTGCCTTTTCAGCGGAATGTTGTGGGTGTTCCGCTAGCGGAACCCCTGGGCTAGAAAGGTCTGAAGATCACTGCAGCCATTTTGCTCCTCCCCTACTTCCTCATAGAAGATCCAAATGGGCTGTACATCACAGGCAGTGTATGCATTTCCCAGCAGACAAATAAATAAATGCAACGTTAGTAGTACTATGTAAGGAGTGCTCAGTTGTTAACTTACCGTTTGAAATATGACTTGAGTAACCTTAATTTATTAATTTTTTACTTACAGTGTGTAAAGTTCTCATCACCTACCAAAAGAATAGAGGGGAATCCCTTTGCAGGTCAGAACCACATCTAACTCTTCCTGGATGGAGAGGACCTACATCTCCATGTGATTGGGAGTAGCAATGGGTGGTCCATTTCCTTTTTAATATTGAGTATGCAGCATCTGTGAGAAGCACTATGCTGTTCATTCAGAAATGTTTTCTGGGAATTGATGAGGGGTGTAAATGACCAACAAATGTTGTACGAATGCCAAATGTTTTGCTGTAGAAAGGGACCAGATATTTCTGTGAATTTTAAAGTCAATAAAATGAATGTGACTTTACAAGTTTGCCACTCAATATTGTTTTTATTATTATTGTTAATATTATTATTATTATTCATAGTGGAATACATCGGACATAAAAGGTTCCTACAGGAACCTTAACACCCTAAAAGGTCATTTGAAAGGTTCCTGGAAGCACCTTTAGGGGTTCCGCCGGTGTTGCAATCTGAGTAACCCCTAAAGGGGCCTCTAGGAACCTTTTCTTTTTAGAGTGTGGCACAGAAACCCGTTACTGTAATTATAAATATGGCATCAAATGTTTAAAATCTGATTTCCCCCTAGCACCTGGCTCTGATCATAGTGTAGGCCTAATGAAACAGGAGGGGGAGTGAGGTCGTCCGTGGTGGTCGGCTAACCCTTAACCTTCTGGCCCATAACCCTGCGTGGAATCGACTGTGCCACAAAAGTATGCTGAAGCAGCAGTCGATATCCACGTTTATAAACACAGTGTCACTACAGTTGTTTTTTTGTGTGGTGGTAAACATTATTTTGAGTTAATTCTATGAGGGGGGTGTACATTTCTAACCTGTGCTGAGACATTCAAAATTGACTAGAGATTGAAGTGGGTGGCTGGTAAGCTAGGCTTAATGCTTGATTTTATGTCAAAATGTGTCCATGTACAGAGTGTGTAAAAACATAGAAAATCCTGGAAAATATCAGTTAGAAACAAACAGGCCAGACTTTGGTAAGAAGATAGGTTTACATGATGTTGGGAAATGATAGATTCCATACTGAGTCTCTGTGGTTCTGCTGCCCTCTGGTGTGAGGACCAATGTGTGTCTAGGGCAGTATATAATGGCGTCTATGCTCAAACACGAATTTCATATGAAAAAAGCAGTTTATGACCATTTGTTTACGTCTTCAACATTTAATACATTTAATGTAGTTAAAATGAACATTGTATGGCCGCAGAAACAGGGTGTTTCATGTTTGTTTTTAAAGATTAATAGAATAGAATAGAATAAAACTTTATTGTCCATCCAGGATGGAAATGTTTCTTTGGCATCACCTTCCATTACTTGAAGGCAACGTCATCTGATAAAATCCATTGTGCTGTTTGCTGCAATATTGTTTCTTACAGAATTATTTCACAATGACTGCAATTGAAATGCCCAGTGGCATACAGCAGTGTTTTCAACTCCAGTCCTCGAGTACGCCCAACTGCACGTTTGTTGTAGTCCTGGACAAGCCCACCTAATTCAACTTGTCTATTAATCATCAAGCCCGCAATGATTTGATTCAGGTGAGTTTGCTGAGGGCTACAACAAAAATGTGTGCTGTTGGGGGTACTCGAGGACTGGAGATGGGAAACACGGGCATACAGTATAATAATAATGATCAGTCATTAGCATTGTGAAGGCTCTCCTTTCACTCTCGGTATGTGTTATGTCAAAGCTTCCCCACTAGAGGGAGGAGTCCACCAGTCTATCCCAGTCATTTTCCAGGAGTCTCCTACAAAAAGCGAACTCTTCACCAACATGTAAGGGGACCGCCGTCAAATGCGTCATCACGAATGGCAAGCGAAAGGAAATCACAGAGGGAAACCACACAAAAAGTATATCCTTTCAACTTCAAATAAGGCTCCCGAGTGGCGCAGAGGTCTAAGGCACTGCATCTTAGTGCTAGAGGCGTCACTACAGACCCTGGTTCGATTTCAGGCTGTATCACAACCGGCCATGATTGGGATTCCCATAGGGCGGCGCACAATTCCCCAGCGTCGTCTGGGTTAGAGTTTGGCTGGGGTAGGCTGTCATTGCAAAAAATCATTTGTTCTTAACTGACTTGCCTAATTAAATAGAGGTTATTTTTAAAAGTACTAGACAGATGCATTGTTCAGTACCTCAGCCATTTTATTGTCTATACATTTGCCCATTGTGACATGTCATGTCCATGGTTTATCCCACTTGACAGTTTACCTCATAGGACTCATAGGACCATGGGGGACTTACTCCTCAGGACTGTATCCATCTCTGATTAAGACATTCCTCATGTCTCTGTCCAGTGGAAGGCCTTGTTGTCCAGGACTGTGGCCAGTTTGTGGTTGAATGGCTGGTGGAACACCCTGAGGAGGTCCCTGGTGCTGGGCAACATGGGGCCCAAGCTCCTGTCTGCTGCCCTCCGTGTGTTGGACATGGGCCTCTTGGTGAGAGCTGCCTCGGTCTGCTCAGATAAAGGCCCTATGCAAAAGACGAATTGTTGTTCAATATTTTGTTTATAAATAGATGATTGTGTTTCTATCGTCTGCCTTGGTATAGGCTCTGAGATTACATAGGCTATGATGTCACGCTCCTAATCCTATTGCACAGCAATACTGTAGTATAACCATACTTTCACATACTGTCAACGCTACCGGTCTATTGACTTTCGAGCATGCTTGATTGATAAATGGTAGCCTACTATTTGTTGTGTAGCAGGACTAATTTAAACCACTTATGTCAGAAAAGGACCCACCGGGCACAGATGTCAGTTCAACGTCTAGTTTTGGTTTACATCCAATCAGCTTTCCACGTTGATTCAATGTCATCACATTGAATGTTTTGGTCGAAATGACATGGAAACAACATTGATTCAACCAGTTTTTGCCCAGTAGGGAGAGACATGTACTGCAATACGATTATGATTCAGGCCTATGTAATAAAAGTCAAATAAACATTTTAGACGACATGCTGCAATGCGATCTCCTTACCAACGGCAGTTGCATCTGCAAATGTTTTTATTTGCTTACCATTATAACAATTATCAAGCATCAAACACCTCCCCATTTCTCCCAAATGAACAATAAAGCATATTTTCTTACAATTCAGTTGATCAACCTTCTGGAAGTTGTGCACACACATCATTTGAGATTTGTGTGGAGATATGCACACTTTCTCATCATGTTCAACATGAACACAGACCAACCTTTGTGGTGCATTCAAGGTATAGAGCCTTTTTTATCCACACACACCTTTGATAAATGAGGCCCCAGATGTTGAAATGCACACAGAGGAAGAAGCAGACATGTACATGCATCAACAATATTGTGTCCTAGCTCAACAAACCTAGGATGTTGCTGTAGAATTCAAGCTGATAACTGTGTTTTTCCAGTACGTACCCACGTTTAGGAAGTCAAAGACTTTATTTATGGTGAGTCTCAGATTGGCAGCGTAGTCTTCTAACTGCAGCACTAGGATCTGATTCTTGTGGAAGACAGTCAACCAGTCCAGCAGGAAGACAACATATAGTCCCAGGTTCAGTCTGACCTGGAGAGGACCACAACAAACACTGAACATTAGACTATCATTACATTTACTTAACTATTCTACCAAGGCTTCATTGTTAAGGTGGAGAACAAGCTACATGCTATAGGAATACTGGTGATAAAGAGTCACAGCATGACTCGTTACAAGTACACAAGCTTACCTGCAGAGAGTGCTGGAGACCAACCGACAAAAGTAATTATACTTCTGTAGATACAGCAGAGCGAGAGGAGGCACTGTCTGAGATTAACTACTCAGATGAACTCAACAGCATGGATTCAGAAGTCAAATGTAAACAGGGAGCTACTTTAGGTCGACATCCATGACGCTGCTGTATGTCAAAGAACTTATACTTTATTCATATTTATTTACCTTAATAGGTACACACGGATCTCCAAAGGTACTCCTCTGAACACCATGTTGGCACCAATATAATAACATTTCTACCACAAATCAGGCTGAGAGGTATGTAGAACAGTGTGAACAGTAGTGTTTATCTCTGGCTGTGGGTATCGTGATTTGTGCTTTTCCTATGTAAACTAGCTGTGCCCCAGGCTGTGACAGCTGCAGCCAACCTGGTATCCTACTGTGTGACGAGGGTACAGACAGAGCTAGCTCAGCTCAACCCCATGGAAATGCTGCTCGGTACATTACAGCATCTGGACGGTTTATAATTTACAGAGGGCATTTGGCAAGCCTTTACTTAGCATTGCTGTACTCTGTCCAATAAGGAAATGTTTGCAGCATTAAAGCTTGTGGACCCAAGGAAGGGTAGCTGCTGCATGTGCAACGGCTAATGGGGATCATCATAAACTAAACAAAGCACACATACCTGTATAAAACTGAGCCAATGTCAATGTAGTAAAATAGTTAAAACAGCAAGAAAATGTATTTTCTGAAAATAAATGACAATATTTCTTGAGACTACTTCCTAAATAACTTCCCGTAAGTGCATCTCAGTGCAATCAGTTCTGAAAGGAAACTTCACAGTTCCTCACTAATCAAATCAGTGGCATACGTCACAACACAATTTCACCAGCCTCAAGGAAGTAGCCGTGATTTGAATAAAATATCCTATTAGACATGGAAAATAAAGGCCTGAGTTATGGATCACAATTTGGCATGGAATCAATCTAGCTAAGGCCTGGAAAATGTATCACAATTTGGCATAGACAAAGCCATCTCTGAATAACTTTGTATGCACTTTGATGACATCCCACTGGGCAAAAACTGTTTGCATCCACATTGTTCCCATGTCATTTCAACAAAACCAAAAAATGTGATGATGCTGAATCACCGAGGATTTGCAAAAAGATTGGATTTGTAAAAAGTCATCAACATAATGGGGATTTAGTACTTTTTTCACCCACATTTTAACCCAACTCCAACGACATACTGACATTTGTGGTTGATTTCACATTAAATTCAGGTTATCTGGCAACTCAACCAAGCGTAAATCAAAACTAGACATTGAACTGCCCTCTGTGCCCTATGGGATAATGCTCTATTAATAAATGCGGTAAAAATGAGTGTTTCTTCTTGCTCTTGCACATTACTTCCCATCTAGACAATACACTATCCACCAAAGATAGTGACACAATAAACAGAATATTGCATTCCAATGCATTTACTTTGAATACCTATGGTAAGAGACTGTTGTACATTTCCATTGCCAGGAATAAAAATATGCATGCATGACTGTAAGTCGCTTTGGATAAAAGTGTCTGCTAAATGGCATATGTATTGTTATTTTATTTATATGTTCCACTCACCGGCATGGCATTGGAGAGTCTAGTATTGTAGACACAGGAACGCATGGAGCTCTCTGCTAAACAAGCCTCAAACAGCTGTAAAGATTCTGAGACCCTCTGGTCAAAGTCCTCCACTGACTTGTTAGCCATGTTGAAGTACAGGTAGTCTGAATACAACCTAAGCCACAGGGAGACACAAACCAGAAAACATACTTTCATCAGATACATTGACCAAATGCACAGACATTCCTATAGTGAAAACTATGTGACAGCAAGTCCACAAATTCTCGAGTTCTACAGATGTAGGACTTAATTTGATCACCCTGGTGTGTGAGAATAGTGTATTCAATGTTTAACTTGTTATGGCTGCAGGGGGCGTATTGAAAAACTGGAAAATATGTGCCCATTTTCAAATGGCCTCTTACTCAATTTTTGCTCGTACAATATGCATATTATTATTACTATTGGATAGAAAACACTGTCTAGTTTCTAAAACAGGTTTAATTATTTCTCTAAGTGAAACATAACTCTTTTTACAGCCCATTTTCTATCCGGAAGTGAAATTTCCAAGAAGCTATGTCTCTCTTCAAGATACTCTCTATAAAAGGCCTTGGCACTTAGGACTGTAGAAACACGTCACACGCCTTCCCCTGGGTGTCATGCGGAAGTGAGAGAAGAAATGACTTGATTATCTCTGTCAGGGACTGAAAACAACATCTTGGAGTGAGAAGTGCGCACTTTATTTTTTTTTCTGGGCGCGAAGTAGGAACTGGACTGCGCTCCTGGAAAACCCTCGTTATAGGTGAATATGACCTCCGGCTTCGATTTTATTTGATACATGTCACAATATCATCCTAAAGTATGTTTTTTCAATATACTTTAATTATATTATTGAAATTTATTCTGGACTTTAGACGTGATGCGACGCAAGAATTTTGTCAAGACGGAGAGGTTAGCACGGCATGGCCAGTGTGCTTGCTAATTCAAGAGGGACATCGTTCGTTCTGGGTCCAAATGAAGACGGTTCTGAACAAAGGACCCTTTGGAGAACATTCTGATGGAAAATCAACAAAGATAAGGACCCAATTTGGGATGCTTTTTCATATATCTGTCGAACTGTGCTATCGCTAGCGTTTGACTAGAATCAATGCTGCTGTGTGTTAGCTATTGTAGTAAGCTAATATAACGATATATTGTGTTTTCGCTGTAAAACACTTCAGAAATCGGAAATATTGTCTGTATTCACAAGATCTTTCTCTTTCATTAGCTATCCACCATATATTTTTCTGAAATGTTTTCTGATGTGTAATTAGTAGTTGACGTTGGTGTCTGTATTTTCTCTGGCTACTCCCGTGCGATTTCTGACTGTAGCTATGATGGTAGCAGTAATGTAAAACTGATTTATAGCTAAAATATGCAATTTTTTTGAACAAAACATAGATTTATTGTGTAACATGTTATAGGACTGTCATCTGAGGTAGTTTTCTCTAGGTTATTTAGGTTGGTTCTAGGTTAGTTAGGTTGGCTTGTGCATGCTACTTGGATCCTACTTGTGCTGTGAAAAATGTCTGTCTCTTTTTTATTTGGTGGTGAGCTAACATAAATATATGTGGTGTTTTCTCTGTAAAACATTTAAAAAATCGGACATGTTGGCTGGATTGACAAGATGTTTATCTTTCAAATGCTGTATTGGACTTGTTAATGTGTGAAAGTTAAATATTTTTAAAAAATAGATTTTGAATTTCGCGCCCTGCATTTGAGCTGGATGTTGTCATAGGTGTACCGGTGTCGGGCTGCAGCCATAACAGGTTTTAAAAAGGATTCTAAGGTTTGTAATTTCCACGTTAACATTTCAGACTTGATTTGCACAAACACAAAAATGGATCAACCCCGAATTTTTTTTCCATTAATTATAATCCATATGATAATGTACTGCAGTTGCTGCAGGATTATTTCCTGCTGTGAGAAACTGGTCAAATTACGATCCCACATCTGTACCTCTCTACTGGGTCTCTGAGCATGACGATGATTTTAGCGTTGGGCTGAACAGTGTGGATGAAGTCCTGGGCCAGGAAAGGAGGCTCCCCATCCACCCGGTTGTCATAGAGATAGCTCCAGGCTTGGTTGTCCCACATCGTGGATGCGCTTGCTTCACCTGTCAATCCAACAGAAGTGTGATGCCCATTTAAAATGATAATGCCAGAGAAGCTGGTGTTTGGAGGCAAACTGTGCCAATATATCCTCCAGACACCGGATTTGAGGGAATTATTACTTTCATACAATGGGATACCAACATATTAAATTAATGATGGACCTATTTTCATTAAATAGGTCCATGAATTTATTCATACTATTTCATCCTTCCACGAGATATAGTCCTGACACAAATGTAGGGTTGCAAACCAAGCCAGCTGGTTTTTCATTCTATTGGTTAGGTTGCCAGAGTAGCCGGGGACTTTAATGCAGGGAAACTTAAATTCGTTTTACCTCATTTCTATCAGCATGTTAAATGTGCAACCAGAGGGAAAATTCTAGACCACCTTTACTCCACACACAGAGACACGTACAGAGCTCTCCCTCGCCCTCCATTTGGCATATCTGACCATAACTCTATCCTCCTGATTTCTGCTTACAAGCAAAAATTAAAGCAGGAAGCACCAGTGACTCGGTCTATAAAAAAAGTGGTCAGATGAAGCAGATGCTAAACTACAGGACTGTTTTGCTAGCACAGAATGGAATACGTTCCGGGATTCTTCCGATGGCATTAAGAAGTACACCACATCAGTCACTTGCTTTATCAACAAGTGCATCGAGGACGTTGTCCCCACAGTGACTGTACGTACATTCCCCAACCAGAAGCCATGGATTACAGGCAACATTCGCACTGAGCTAAAGGTTAGAGCTGCCGCTTTCAAGGAGTGGGACTCTAACCCGGAAGCTTATAAGAAATCCCACAACGCCCTCCAACAAACCATCAAACAGGCAAAGCGTCAATACAGGAATAAGATCGACTCGTAGTACACCGGCTCTGACTCTTGTTGGATGTGGCAGGGCTTGCAAACTATTACAGACCACAAAGGGAAGCACAGCTGAGAGCTGCCCAGTGACACGAGCCTACCAGACGAGCTAAATAACTTCTATGCTCGCTTTGAGGCAAGTAACACGGAAACATGCATGATAGCATCAGCTGTTCCGGACGACTGTGTGATCACGCTCTCCGCGGCCAATGTGAGTAAGACTTTAAACAGGTCAACATTCACAAGGCCGCTGGGCCAGATGGATTACCAGGACGTGTACTCCGAGCATGCACTGACCAACTGGCAAGTGTTTTCACTGACATTTTCAACCTCTCCCTGTCTGAGTCTGTAATACTAACATGTTTCAAGCAGACCACCATTGTCCCTGTGCCCAAGAACACTAAGGTAACCTACCTAAATGACTACCGACCCGCAGCACTGATGTCTGTAGCCATGAAATGCTTTGAAAGGCTGGTCATGGCTCACATCAACACCATTATCCCAGAAACCCTAGACCCACTCCAATGTGCATACCACCCCAACAGATCCACAGATGATGCAATCTCTATTGCACTGCACACTGCCCTTTCCCACCTGGACAAAAGGAACACCTATGTTAGAATGCTATTCATTGACTACAGCTCAGCGTTCCACACCATAGTGCCCTCAAAGCTCATCACTAAGCTAAGGACCCTGGGACTAAACACATCCCTCTTCAACTGGATCCTGGATTTTCCGACGGGCCGTCCACAGGTGGTAAGGGTAGGTAACAACACATCCACCACGCTGATCCTCAACACGGGGGCCCCGTTCTTAGTCCCCTCCTGTACTCGCTGTTCACTCACGACTGCACGACCAGGCACGACTCCAACACCATCATTAACTTTGCTGACGACACAACAGAGGTAGGCCTGATCACCGACATCGATGAGACAGCCTATAGGGAGGAGGTCAGAGACCTGGTGCAAAGACAAGAACTTCTCCCTCAATGTGATTAAGACAAAGGAGATGATTGTGGACTACAGGAAAAGGATGACCGAGCATGACCCCATTCTCATTGACGGGGCTGCAGTGGAGCAGGTTGAGAGCTTCAAGTTCCTTGGCGTCCACATCACCAACAAACTAACATGGTCCAAACACACCAAGACTGTCGTGAAGAGGGCATGACAAAACCTATTCCCCCTCAGGAGACTGAAAAGATTTGGCATTGGAAATCAGATCCTCAAAAGGTTTTACAGCTGCACCATCGAGAGCATCCTGACGGGTTACATCACTGCCTGGTAAGGCAACTGCTCGGCCTCCGACCGCAAGGCACTACAGAGGGTAGTGTGTACAGCCCAGTACATCAGCCCAGGGTCAGTTTGTTATATCTGGAGTACTTCTCCTGTCTTATCCGGTGTCCTGTGTGAATTTAAGTATGCTCTCTCTAATTCTCTCTTTCTCTCTTTCTTTCTCTCTCTCTGAGGACCTGAGCCCTAGGACCATGCCTCAGGACGACCTGGCATGATGACTCCTTGCTATCCCCAGTCCACCTGGCCATGTTGCTGCTCCAGTTTCAACTGTTCTGCCTGCGGCTATGGAACCCTGACCTGTTCACCGGACGTGCTACCTGTCCCAGACCTGCTGTTTTCAACTCTCTAGAGACCGCAGGAACGGTAGAGATACTCTTAATGATCGGCTATGAAAAGCCAACTGACATTTACTCCTGAGGTGCTGGCTTGCTGCACCCTCGACAACTACTGTGATCATTATTATTTGACCATGCTGGTCATTTATGAACATTTGAACATCTTGGCCATGTTCTGTTATAATCTCCAGCCGGCACAGCCAGAAGAGGACTGGCCACCCCTCATAGCCTGGTTCCTCTCTAGGTTTCTTCCTAGGTTTTGGCCTTTCTAGGGAGTTTTTCCTAGCCACCGTGCTTCTACACCTGCATTGCTTGCTGTTAGGGGTTTTAGGCTGGGTTTCTGTACAGCACTTTGAGATATCAGCTGATGTACGAAGGGCTATATAAATACATTTGATTTGATTTGATCACCGTGGCCAAGCTTCCTGCCATCCAGGACCTCTATACCAGGCAGTGTCAGAGGAAGGCCCTAAAAATTGTAAAATACTCCAGCAACCCAAGTCATAGACTGTTCTCTCTGCTACTGTTCTCTCTGCTTCGCAAGCGATACCGGAGCACCAAGTCTAGGTCCAAGAGGCTTCTAAACAGCTTCTACCCCCAAGCCATAAGACTCCTGAACAGCTAATCAAAGGGCTACCCAGACTGTTTGCATTGCCCCCCCCCCCCCCCTTCTATGCTGCTGCTACTCTCTGTTATTATCTATGCATAGCCACTTTAATAACTCTACCTACATGTACATAATTACCTCAATTACCTCGACACCGGTGCCCCCCGCACATTGACACATTGACTCTGTACCAGTACCCCCTGTATATAGCCCCGCTATTGTTATTTACTGCTGCTCTTTAATTATTTGTTATACTTACCTCTTACTTTTTTTCATTTTTTTTCTTAAAATTACATTGTTGGTTAAGGGCGTGTAAGTAAGCATTTCACTGTAAGGTCGACACCTGTTTTTGGCGCATGTGACAAATAACATTTGATTTGATTTGAATCACACAACTCCTCCTCCTCACATAAACGTATACACACACACACACACACACACACACACACACACACACACACACACACACACACACACACACACACACACACACACCCACAGAGTAAGACGACAGCCTCCATGACTAACTTTCTTGAAAAGAGTGAAGAAGCCAGCCTCTATGACTAATTTTGTTGAGTGCAACCCAAGAGTTTATAAAGACTTTCAAATTATCTCAATTATTATTCAAGTATATATAAATGACCTACAGTACATATATGACGACCTGTATGTTACCTGTGATGAGGTGTCGCTGGCTGTCATCTCCAGAGGTATTCCCCAGTATTCCCTGCTGGATGTGGTAGGCAGCCAGGTCAAAAAGGTCCAGGTAGTCCTTCACAGGGAAGCGCTCCAGGAGGCCGTCTTTAAGATGGATGATACCTACACCACAAGGGAAAACAACATCATGGTCAATGACTTCATCATTCAATCTTATTTTACTACCACTTCCATCTATGATCTATCATAACTCTAGACCCTCTCAAAAGCAAATCATATTTTTCAACAAAACTTCTCTGCCAGCTTAAGGTGATACAATTTTGACTGTAAGTTCCTTCCATATTTTCACGCCTGTCAGAGCTCAGAGCAGATTAAGACCTCCGACTACGTCGCCACAGGAGACCCGATGTAGCTGCCTTTCTGATCCATTGTCAGCAGAAAGATCAACATCTTCAACCATTTCCCGCACTGCTTTGAACGCCCACAAATCCACTTGGCGATGGAGTCGGCAATCAATGCACTCTGTGTGATCTACAGTATGGCTCTCCTCAGAGTGTGAGCCGACACCTACGCTGCCTCTCAGAAGCATTCCATTCAATTAAAGGAATTACAACAGACACTAGGCTGGAGGGGCTGGACCTGGTCTCATCTATCACCTGCACACTACAGTAGAGGTCTAGAACAACACTTTTTCACTCTGTACAAAGGTTTAGAAAAATAACCGTAGGGGGAATTACAAGCGGAGATGATCAAAACAGAGGCAACTCTTTGGGTCTTCATTCAGTTATATTGTTACTAGTGTACATAATGTAGATTTAGGCACAGTCATTGGGAAAAGAGGCACACTGGATTACCTCAAAATATATGTAATATGAATATGAATGGAAATAAGTTCATCCACACACTACTGGTGGTTCCCCCTGGAAATGTATTTTGGCAGGGTGAAAAGTCTGTTGAAGCCAATGTAAAGGTTTTCCATCCAAATCAAGGGAAGTAAAATTATTTGGGCAGCTCTACCAAAGTGAAGACAGGGGGACTAGGGCTTACCAAACCTTTTCCTTGTCCACCAGTGGGGCTCTTTCATGGTGGTGAACTTAACCTCCGGGTGTAGCAGCAGTCGGTGAAACAGGTCCGTTGTGCCACATTTGGGCTGGCCAATGATGTAGAAATATGGCAGACAGCGCAGGCGGTATTGCTTGTCGTTGAAGCTGTGGGACAAGTGTTCCTGGAAATTATTCCTCAGATAGTCACAGACAGTCCGGAAGGTCTTGGAGCGAACTGCATACAAGTTTTTCCTGTAAGGATCCACTTTGGTTTTCCCAGAGAGCTCCTCATACCAGCATGGACTCTTGATATTGGGGAGGAACTGACGAGGAATAATGGAAAACAACTGGGAAGTGCAAAACAGATACAATGTCAAACAGTCCTAGACAATTTATCTTAATTGATATTATGATTGAAATAATTTTCGCCCTGAAACAAAATAGCACACATGAAACAACAGGCCAGACACATACTCACATGAGAGTCACTATTGACAACGTCCTTCAGAAGAGGCAGCTTCCTTGGGCTGAACTCAAGCTTAGCTGTAATGCACTTCACCAGGAGCTTAATGTTGACATAGTCCTTGGTAGAGGACAGGTTAGGGGAGATGGTGCTGCTGGGGTTGACTGTAGTACTGAGGTGGAACGGTGGCGGTGTCAGCATCAGACCCTTTTTATCCAAGGTCAAGACGTAAGAAGCCATAATGAGGAAGGTCAACGTCAGTCCGAGCAGGAAGCTGATAACCTTGACCTTTGTGACACTCCTCAGGGGGCCCAATGGCCACAGAGGAACCCGCCTCACCTCCAGGACACTGGGCAGGATTATGTGACCGTCATCCACATCGTCCAAACAAGGCATTGTGGGTCTTTTCCTGTAGTTCTTAACTTCCATGGGGCAGAGTTGGCCATATGTGTAGTCCGTTTGAGAAATGGCACCATTTTTGTAGTCTGTACGAGACATTATGTAGACAGGATGGAACAGGGCTGTGGAGAGGGGGATGCAGACTGGGGCCGTCAAGGCACATCTATTGTGGGATGGGAGGTGTGTGGAGGAGCAGTAGAGGGTTTATCCATCATGGCTGCTCCAAATGTTGCTGGAGGCACAACAGGTACTATAGCACCACAGTCTGACATTCAGTAGTGTTCTCCTGTCAAACAAGAGATAATTCTATTTATTTTTCAACCGTTTTTAAAACAGAGGAACATTTTGAACACTACAATGGTCAATTAATCTGTGATTGGTTTTCCCCTTCAATGGTGTAGTGTTTTGTGGACTTTGTCATATACAGCTCACAGCTGTTTCCTGACCAGCTGCTAAGTATTATTCCAGGATTAAGGTTCAGTTAGAGGCGATCTAACATGTGAGACATGTAACATTAATTCTGCGGCCTCCACTAGCAAGTCTGACCACTCCAATTACTTATCACAACCTCTCAGGACGCTCATAGCAGAGAGTGTGTTCTTGTCAGGCAATGCTTCCCTGCTTTAGGTATAAGGATCAAACAGTGGGCACAAAAGCTTCCAATGTGAAAGCAAAATGGTCTGTCTGTACCTTCTGAATTTAGGGCTTATCAAAGTCCTTTGCCTATAGGCTAAAATAAACCTTAACAATTTAGAACACATTTCCCTCTATTCTAAGGGGAAATGAAAGGTTGATCCAAGAAAATGTTATGATTTGGAGATTAAAGGTTTTCTTGTGACATCAACAGTACTATTGATACAGGTGGACAAACAGCACGGCAGTCTTTTAGATAGAGAAAGCAAGTATTATTTCTGGACATGTGTGCTGAATAATTCCAGACACAGGACTGACAAAATTCTTTAAAAACACTTCCATCACACTTCCTGGAACCATAATTCATTCTGTTTTCTTTTCTTTTCAGAGTTTATACGAATGAACAATCCCTCTGGATGTTGAAATGAAATCCCAGCCAAGTTACAGTGAATTACACTTGGTACATTCAATGAATTTACAGTGTTATTCCTCATTGCATTACGGTTGTTCTATTCACACTGGGGCCTCATTAAACAGAGGCCACTGAACACTTCAGTGATTTTAAATAGTCACATATTTCTAGCACTGGCTGTCAAAAATGTTAGGTTACACTCTACTTGAGCGATGTGTCACAACCTATGACATACAGCAATTAAAAATAGATTTAGTTAGAAGACATATTCAATGTGGGGTAGAGTGGGGTAAGTTGAGCAATTTTTACATTCAGCATCACTCCCTCAAGGGAAATATACTATCCTTTCTAACAAAGATTTCTACATATATTTCAGGATGTTGTGCATCCCTAGAAATAATCTGAATTTGTGTAAATATTAGTTTTGAGAACATATCTTGTCCAAAAAAAGTGGTCACTTGGCACAATTTACCACAGGTATGGTGTAAGTTGAGCCACGGGGCAGGGTAAGTTAAGCCACCTACAAATCTGTACTGAATAAAATATGACCACTACCTTCATAAAACAATGCCTATCTTTATTTCCCCAAAACAATTCAACACAACCACAATCACTTTTTTGTCTTTTAATAATTTTAAGCATCTTTAACACAGGCTTAACACCTAACTTTGTCATTTGTTTAAACCTTTAACAATGTCCAGGCCCTTTTGTTATCTCATATCCCAAGGATAATGCCTTGCATTACACCTTGGAAGAAAACACTTCAATTTGCTTGACCATTGGCTCAACTTACCCCAAGCAATCATTTTGACTATATTAGCCACAATAATATATCAGCCACAATAATGCACTTTCATGCTAGGTTTAGAACATCATATTGAGACCCCAACTGATGTATAGAACAATCTTAAAAGTATCTACTTCGGTTTAGATACAGTATCATGAAACCTCTAACATAATACATGAATTTGAGTTGGATGAAAATCAATTTTTTTAACCTAACTTGCTTACCATTTTTTCTATGTGTTTTTTTCCTTCACAGACTCCATGAAATGATGACCTCTTCCTAAATATTTGGTCAAATGATTAATTCTGTGCATGGTTTCCTAGAAACAAGGGTGGCTCAACTTACCCCTTTGACTCAGCTCACCTCTTTGGCTCAACATACCCCTTTTGCTCAACTTACCCCATTGGCTCAACTTACCCCACTCTCCCCTATATCCTAACATATGTTTGTATCCCCCATGAGTGCTCAATGTTCCAAAGGTTTATGTGAGTCAATACTCCATTTGAATTACTCACAATGTCTATATGCTTTTGAGCAAAAATACAACGACTCAAAAAATGCTATGTGTTTGAGGTCATCTCCACAAGGTGTAGGTCCAGTATGCAGTATCCAGCACGCAAACAGAGCATACATAAACTGTGTCTATGGGATGAGAGGACAGTGCTGGTACTGGTACTGGTGGGGATGGTGGAGGGAGAGGAGATTTAAAGATGAAAGCTGGTATATTCAACCCTGCTTGGTTCTGTCTTTGGCAGACACCTGTGTCACAGTGAGTCTTTTGGTGAGGTGATGATTTGGCATGCCTCCTTTGCAGAGATTTCAGGGAGTCAAAACCAAGAGTTTGTTTAGTCTACACACACATACACAGCTTGAGAGCTGGCACTCACCAACTGCTCTCTTCTGTGTGTTTTTGTTGTTGGAGGGTTGAGGGTCAGTGCGGGGTGGCGTACTCCGTGGCATCTCATTCATAGTTTGGCTGTGTGCTGCTGTTCTGATTCTAAGATTCTGCTAACACACACACGTATGCACGCACGCATTACAGTTTTGATAGTCATCACTGCATCCTGTATCAAAAGGTTGGCTGGATTCGCTAATGACCTGTAGATCTATACATTACTCCCTTTTTGTTTACAAGGTTAAGTTTTAATGCACCGTATTGCTATAACTGTCAAGTCTCCCCTCGCTCCGGCGCTCGACGTCGCCCGTTTACTAACCACCGGTTCTGGCAACCCTCATTACGCACACCTGGGCCCCATCACTACCATGATTACTTCTCCTTTATATAGCACTCCCTAGCATCACCGTTCAGGCAGTATTGGTTCTGTGCTCATGTCCAGAAGAGTCTCTTGTTTTGTATCGCTCTATATTCTTTATTAAACTCACCAACTGCACCTGCTTCCTGACTCCCAGCGTCATTGTTACAGAGTACTGCCTCAACAAATGGAAGCAGCAAGGAATTAAGACCTCCCAGATGGTCGGCAAACAGGGATATCTACTTCGTCAACACCACGACCAGCTGGCGTATCTGGGGACGGCTATGGATGAGGTCCTCCGCGTTCCTCAACATCTCGACATTACCTGTGGGGCGTCACCTCTAACAAGCGGAGGATTCTCTACCACGAGTCGACCCAGCGAGCCAGCACCCCAGCTGATCCAGCAGTCCACCCAGATCAGCGATGCCCGTTTGTCCCTCCCGGACAAATATGACGGGACTCCATCCAAATGCCGTGGCTTCCTACAGCGGGGATCCCTCTATTTTGCTCATCAGATGGTAGCCCCCACCACCAAGAGGTCCAAGGTTGCCATGGTTATTTCCCTGCTGACCGAACGCGTGTTGGAGTGGGCTACGGCCGCCTGGGAGAGAGGAGGGGCTGGGCTCCTATGAGGGGTTCATGGCTCTGTTCAGACTAGTCTTCAATCATCCACCAGAGGGCAGAGAGGGGAGTGAGCGCCTATTCCAACTACGGCAGGATGGCCAGACCGCTCCGTCAGTGTTCCAGGCATTCGTTAACAAGGTGTTCTGGGATATGCTCGGACGCCAGGTGTTCGTTTATATCGACGACATCCTGGTCTACTCAGCTACCTAGAATGCCTCCTGGCTAACCACCTATATGTCGAAGCGGAAAAGTGCCAATTCCATCAGGAGGCTGTCTCCTTTCTGGGTTACCAGATCAGTCCGCAAGAAGTGATGATGGATGGTAAGAAGGTAGATGCTGCCAGGTCATGGCCAGTCCCAACCACAATAAAGGGGTTACAATGGTTTTTGGGGTTTGCCAACTTCTACCGCCACTTCATCAAGAACTGTAGCGCTCTCCTCTCACCTCTCTCCTCAAGGCTGGTCACTGTACGTTGGGGTGAAGTTCTGCAGCCGACGAAGCCTTCCGCCTACTGAAGGGACATTTCACCCCCGCCCCGTCGCTCAAACACCCAGATCCTACGCTGCCCTTTGTGGTGAAGGTGGATACTTCAGAAGTGGGTGTGGGGGCTTTCCTGTCCCAACGACAAGGTAATCCACATAAATTGTTTCCATGTGCATATTACTCAAAGAAACTGTCCCCTGCAGAGAGGAACTACGATGTCGGCGATGGGACCTCCTGGCGGTGAAGTTGGCATTAGAGAAGTGGAGACACTGGCTTGAGGATGCCAAGGACCCATTTCTCATGCTCACTGACCATCGGAACCTGGAGTACATACAGACAGCGAGGCGGCTGAACCCCCGCCAAGCAAGGTGAGCCCTTTTTTCCCACTAGATTTGACTTCACTCTGACATATCGCCCAGGTTCAAAGAACACCAAAGCCGATGTCCCGTCTCTACGATTCGGGAAAGGTTCCTGCCCTGAGTGCACCCATAATTCTCCTCTCTCGAGTCGTAGCCCTGTCACGACATCCGCTGAAGTCGACTTCTCTCCTTGTTCGGGCGGCGTTCGGCGGTCGACGTCACCGGTCTTCTAGCCATCGCTGCTCCACTTGTCATTGTTCCATTTGTTTTGTCTTGTTTCCCCACACAGCTGGTTTACATTCCCTAATCACACTACATATATATTCTCTCTGATCCCCCCATGTCTTTGTGTGGAATTGTTTTGTTACATGTTTCGTGTTACGTGCCAGGCTGGTTTTTCCCCGGGTAACGTGTTGTACCCGAGTGGGTTTAATTGTTTAACTTATGCATTATTGTGACTGTTGTCGTGGTAGGTGGTAGGTTCCGGACTGCGACCCGTCGTAGGAGGTTCCGGTCTGCAGCCCGTCGTAGGAGGTTCCGGTCTGCGGCCCGTCGTAGGAGGTTCCGGTCTGTAGACTGTCGCCGGACGCTCTGGACTGGGTACTGTTGCCGGATGCTCTGGACTGGGTACTGTTGCCGGACGCTCTGGACTGGGTACTGTTGCCGGACGCTCTGGAGGTTCTGGTCTGTAGACTGTCGCCAGACGCTCTGGACTGGGTACTTTTGCCGGACGCTCTGGACTGGGTACTGTCGCCGGATGCTCTGGACTGGGTACTGTCGCCGGACGCTCTGGACTGGCGAGGCGCACTGTAGGCCTGGTGCGTGGTGCCGGCACTGGTGGTACCGGGCTGGGGACACGCACCTCATGGCGAGTGTGGGGAGGAGGAACAGGGCGTACTGGACTGCCGAGGCGCACTATAGGCCTGGTGCGTGGTGTTGGCACTGGTGGTACTGGGCTGGGGAGACACACCTCAGGGCGAGTGCGGGGAGCAGGCACAGGGCGTACAGGGCTCTGGAGACGTACAGGAAGCCTGGTGCGTGGTGTTGGCACTGGTGGTACTGGGCTGGGGAGACACACCTCAGGGCGAGTGCGGGGAGCAGGCACAGGACTTACTGGGCTGTGGAGGCGTACTGGAGGTCTGGAGTGTAGAGCTGACACAACCCGTCCTGGCTGGATGTTTATACTTGCCCTGCAAATGCAGGGCGCTGGCACAGGACGCACAGGGCTGTGCAGAATCACAGTACGCAGAGCCGGCGCAGGATATCCTGGTCCAAGGAGGTACACTGGAGACTAGGAGCGCTGAGCCGGCACTCTCCTACCTGGCTGGATGCCCATTCTAGCCCGGCCAATGCGAGGAGCTGGAATAGAGCGCACCGGGCTAGAAATGCGCACTGGAGACACTGTGCGTTCCACCGCATAACACGGTGCCTGACCAGTAACACGCTCCCCACGGTAAGCACGAGGAGTTGGCTCAGGTCTCCTACCTGACTTAGCCAATCTCCTCGTGTGCCCCCCCCCCCCAAAAGGTTATTGGGGCTGCCTCTTGGGCTTCCGTGCTAGCCGTGTACCCTTATATCGTCGCTGTTCCTCCATTCTCCTGTATCCCTCCTCGCACTGTTCCATAGAATCCCAGGCGGGCACTGGCACTCTCTCTGGATCGATCGACCACCTGTCTATCTCCTCCCAGGTTGTTACCCACTCATCCTTCTCCCGGGTCCATTTTTCCACCAAGCGCTGTTCCTCCCATTCACGCTGCTTGGTCCTTTTTGGTGGGTTATTCTATCACGTTCTTCGTCGGGCGAAAGAGAGGAGGACCAAGATGCAGCGTGGTGAGTATTCATTTTAATAGAATAGAATACTTGAACAAAACTAAAACAAAAAAAACAACAAACAAACGACGACGAAACAGTCCCGTAACGTGAACACAAGTACACATAAAACAGGAACAATAACCCACAACCCACAATACAAAACAGGCTACCTAAATATGGCTCCCAATCAGAGACAACGAAAAACACCTGCCTCTGATTGAGAACCATATCAGGCCAAACACATAGAAATAGACAAACTAGACAAACAACATAGAATGCCCACTCATATCACACCCTGATCAAACAAAACATAGAAACATACAAAACAAACTATGGTCAGGGCGTGACAAGTACGCTCAGATGGCGTCACTCCTCCGCCTGACTCCCAGCGTCATTGTTACAATAACAACATTCTTGATACATTTCATCTTAATGTTCTGGTGCCGTTCGGGCAGTTTAGAGTATTGATTTGGGAATTATTTGTGGAGGAATGTCAGTTTTTCTGCGTGATTTGTGAAGTTTTACATGTGCTTCCCATTACTGTGTTTTTGTATTATGTGTATATTTGTAATGTGCAGGGAACATTTGAAAAAGAGACCTAGATCTCAATATCTTTCCTGATAAAATAACACACACACACACACAGAGTTTGTTACCACTTGACATTGCAAGTGTGATTAAGGGGATGTGGACAGGCATCCATCCCTATGATCTACTCCATCTGGGTTAGAGTTCAACCCTGCTGCTAATGTAAAACCCACCTGACCCACCACACAAAGGAGGGCACGTAATGAACCTGAATACACAACCGAAAACTGAAAAAATAGCTCAGCCATGAGGGATCCAGATGATCTCCACCTTTTAATGATATGCAGTTACAAGCCAGATGCCTACAGACTCAGGGCCATGGAAACCCTACAGCCCCAAATCTCATGTTTTAATTTCTCAGCCTCCAGGATCCCATTAGAGCAGGTCTCTCTCCCTGTGCCACTGCCAACACACATTTTCCCACCAAGGTACACACATGCACGCACGCACACCACTCCCTACTCCATTCCATCACATATTCCAACTGTCAGTGTTTGTCCCTCTGACTGTTCCCCCTGGTCTCTCTCCATGCCCAATCCACTGAATTGCCAGTGGTGGAGGTGTTTTTCCCACATTCCTGTAAAGATTAGACAGGAACTCATGTTAAATACTGTTGAAGTAATATGGCCACAGGTTCATCTGCCTCACCGAAAGCCCATTCTAGTGGGAAGCTGCTGTAGACCACCAAGTGCTAACAGTCAGTATCTGGATAACGTGTGAAATGCTTGATAATGTATGTGATATCAACAGAGAGGTATATTTTCTGGGTGATTTAAATATTGACTGGCTTTCATTTAAGCTGCCCACTCAAGAAAAAGCTTCAAACTGTAACCGGTGCCTGAAACCTGGTTCAGGTTATCAGTCAACCTACCATGGTAGTTAGAAACAGCACAGGAATGAAATCAACAACATGCATTGATCACATCTGTACTAATGCTGCAGAAATGTGCTAGAAAGCAGTATCCAGACCCATCGGATGTACTGATCACAATATGGTAGCCATATCTTGGAAAACCAAAGTTCCAATGGCTGGGCATAATATAGTGTATAAGAGGTAATAAAATAAGTTTTGTAGTGATTCCTATGTTGATGATGTAACAATACTTGTTGGTCCGTGGTGTGTAATGAGGAGCAAACAGACGTTGTACTTGACACATTTATGAAATTGCTTATCCCAGTTACTAATAAGCTTGCACCCATGAATAAAATGACTGAAAAAAGTGTTAAATCCCTGTGGATTGATGAGGAATTTAAACATTTTATGGTTGAGAGGGATGAGGCAAAAGGAATGACAAATAAATCTGGCTGCACAACCGATTGGCAAACTGTGAAATCATGTGACTAAAATGAATAAAAAGTGTGGCAGATGAATCAGAATTAGTTGGGTAACATAGATAATTAAGATGTTTTATTTGCATAATATGCTTATGTGAGATACTTGTCATTAGAATGTATCCTTTTGGACTATAGTGTTGGCAGTTGCACTTTTCCCTAAGCTGGAGCTCAGTCACTTGGGGCCCAGAGAGGGGAGAGGTCAGGCTTGTCTTTCACATGTCCCTGGTGTTATGCAGAACATCAGAAAGGAAAGAGAACAGAATGGAACATTGTCTTCATATGTGAATGTGTCTTTACCTATTCTTCAACCATGTGAAGGGATGGCGTGATTAATGGGGACCAATTACTTGTCTCCACATTGTCTGTGCGCCAGTCACTCCCTCCTTTTCCCATTGGGGGAGGTGTATGGCAGTGTCTGGAAACATTGTATGTCCTCTCTGATCTTACACTTATCCTGGGATAGTGTATGACATAGAGGCTCACTCCCCTCAGTGAGCTTGTCCAGGAGTGGGGTCAAGAGGGGGTTTACTTGAGATGGGAGTATCTAGAGGTGATAATTGATATATGCCATTGGATGAGTTGGTGTTTTTGTACTATGAAGTACCAGGAACGAGATTAGAACCTCGTCTGAGGGACCAAACTGAACGATAATTTATAGCGAATGTTATCTGGCTAAGGGATACTCCTTTCTCAAGAAAAAGTATTTCTTTGTGAACAGTTCCTAAGATCTGTGGTTCGTCATGTAAGTTGAGAGGGGTGTATCTTGGCTATAAAAGATCTTTGTATTTTTCTGTAGTCACTTTTCAATGGTTCATTAGAGATAGCGCATCATTGAAAGTCAAAAAGGCTATTGCAAAGCTTATTATTATTAAATGGAGTTTAAGTATAACTCTGACTGGTGTGTAGTTGGTAACTCTCCTCATTTGGTAAGGCAGAAATATGCCACCACAAAAGAAGAAGAAACTACACTATGAAACAAAGATAAATTACATAAAGAATGAAAGTAAAAAGCTTTGGAGCACCTTCAGTGAAATTTTGCGAAAACAGGCAAAATCAGCTCCATCATTCATCTCAAAACCGAATGATATTGCCAACTGCTTTAATGATTTTTTCATTGGCAAGATTAGCAAACTTAGGCATGACATGCCAGAAACTAATGCTGACACTACACATCCAAGTATATCAGACCAAATCATGAACGGCAAGAATTGTAATTTTGAATTCCGTAAAGTCAGTGTGGAAGAAGTGAAAAAATTATTATTGTCTATCAACAATGACAAGCCACCGGGGTCTGACAACTTGGATAGAAAATTACTGAGGATAATAGCGAACGATATTGGCAATCCTATTTGGCATATCTTCAATTTAAGCCTACTAGAAGATGTGTGCCCTCAGGCCTGGAGGGAAGCAAAAGTAATTCCGCTACCTAAGAATGAGCTTTACTGGCTCAAATAGCCGACTAATCATTCTGTTACAATCCTTTAGAAACTTTGGGGAAATGGTGTTTCACCAGATACAATGCTATTTTACAATGAACAAATTGACACACTTTCAGGACGATTATAGAGAAGGACATTCAATAAGCACAGCACTAACACAAATGACTGATGATTGGCTGAGAGAAATTTATGATAAAAATATTGTGGGTGGCTGTTTTGTTGACTTCAGTGTGGCTTTTGACATTACCAATCATAGTCTACTGCTGGAAAAAAGTATGTGTTATGGTTTTACAACCCTTGCACAATTGTGGATAAAGAGTTACAGTTGAAGTCGGAAGTTTACATACACCTTAGCCAAATACATTTAAACTCAGTTTTTCAAGTAAAAAATCATTGTCTTAGGTCAGTTAGAATTACCACTTTATTTTAAGAATGTGAAATGTCAGAATAATAGTAAAGACAATGATTTATTTCAGCTTTTATTTCTTTCCTCACATTCCCAGTGGGTCAGAAGATTACATACACTCAATTAGTATTTGGTAGCATTGCATTTAAAAATATGTTTTATCTTGGGTCAAACGTTTCGGGTAGCCTTCCACAAGCTTCCCACATTAAGTTGGGTGACTTTTGGCCCATTCCTCCTGACAGAGCTGGTGTAACTGAGTCAGGTTTGTAGGCCTCCTTGCTTGCACACGCTTTTTCAGTTCTGCCCACACATTTTCTATAGGATTGAGGTCAGGGCTTTGTGCTGGCCACTCCAATACCTTGACTTTGTTGTCCTTAAGCCATTTTGCAACAACTTTGGAAGTATGCTTGCGGTCATTGTCCATTTGGAAGACGCATTTGTGACCAAGCTATAACTTCCTGACTGATGTCTTGAGATGTTGCGTCAATATATCCGCCGAATTTTCCTACCTCATGATGCCATCTATTTTGTGAAGTGCACCAGTCCCTCCTGCAGCAAAGCACCCCCACAACATGATGCTGCCACCCCCATGCTTCACATTTAGGATGGTGTTCTTCGGCTTGCAAGCCTCCCCCTTTTTCCTCCAAACATAACGATGGTCATTATGGCCAAGCAGTTCTATTTTTGTTTCATCAGACCAGAGGACATTTCTCCAAAAAGTAAGATCTTTGTCCCCATGTGCAGTTGCAAACCGTAGTCTGGCTTTTTTATGGCGGTTTTGGAGCAGTGGCTTCTTCCTAATTGAGCGGCCTTTCAGGTTATGTCGATATAGGACTCGTTTTACTGTGGATAGAGATACTTTTGTACCTGTATCCTCCAGCATCTTCACAAGGTCATTTGCTGTTGTTCTGGGATTGATTTCCACTTTTTGCACCAAAGTACGTTCATCTCTAGGAGACAGAATGCGTCTAATTTCTGAGCGGTATGATGGCTGCGTGGTCCCATGGTGTTTATACTTGCGTACCAATGTTTATACAGATGAACATGGTACCTTCAGGCATTTGGAAATTGCTCCCAAGGATGAACCAGACTTTTGGAGGTTTACAATTTTTTTTCTGAGGTCTTTGCTGATTTCTTTTGATTTTCCTATGATGTCAAGCAAAGAGGCACTAAGTTTGAAGGTAGGCCTTGAAATACATCCACAGGTACACCTCCAATTGACTCAAATTATGTCAATTAGCCTAACAGAAGCTTCTAAATCCATGGCATCATTTTCTGGCATTTCCAAAGCTGTTTAAAGGCACAGTCAACTTAGTGTATGTAAACTTCTGACCCACTGGGATTGTGATACAGTGAATTATAAGTGAAATAATCTGTCTGTAAACAATTGTTGGAAAAATTATTTGCGTCATGCACAGAGTGAATGTCCTAACCGACTTGCCCAAACTATAGTTTGTTAACAAGAAATTTGTGGAGTGGTTGAAAAACTAGTTTTAATGACTCCAACCTAAGTGTATGTAAACTTCCGACTTCAACTGTACCTGTCTAACAGGACACAGAGGGTGTTCTTTAATGGAAGCCTCTCCAACGTAATCCAGATAGAATCAGGAATTGCCCAGGGCAGCTGTCTAGGCCCCTTACTTTTTTCAATCTTTACTAACGACATGCCACTGGCTTTGAGTAAAGCCAATGTGTCTATTTACACGGAGGAATCAACACTATACACATCAGCTACTACAGCAACTTAAATTACTGCAAAACTTAACAAAGAGCTGCAGTTAGTTTCAGAATGGGTGGCAAGGAATAAGTTAGTCCTAAATATTTCAAATACAAAAAGCAATGTATTTGGGACAAATAATTCACTAAACCCTAAACCAACTAAATCTTGTAATAAATAATGTGGAAATTGAGCAAGTTGACGTGACTAAACTGCTTGGAGTAATCCTGGATTATAAACTGTCATGGTCAAAACATATTGATACAACTGTAGCTCAGATGGGGAGAAGTCTGTCCATAATAAAGTGCTGCTCTACTTTCCTCACAGCACTACCAACAAGGCAGCTCCTACAGGCTCTAGTTTTGTAGCACCTAGACTACTGTTCAGTCGTGTGGTCAGGTTCCACAAAGAGCGACACAGGAAAATTGCAGTTGGCTCAGAACAGGGCAGCACGGCTGGCCCTTGGATGTAGACAGAGAGCAAACATTAATAATATGCATGTCAATCTCTCCTGGCTCAAAGTGGAGGAGAGATTGACTTCATCATTACTTGTCTTTGTGAAAGGTATTGAGCTGTTGAAAGCACTGAGCTGTCTGTTCTTAGGGATGGACCCTTTTTTCAATTTTCAATTTTTAAGTTCAACATTTGCAAAACAACCAGTTTTCATAACTTCATAACTCTGAATATCCTTGTCATTTTTGTTCAAAATTTAATGGCATGCTATCGTACAAGGTTAGAAGCTACATTTTACGACATATATATGGTTTCCGGATACTCCCGTAAAGCCCAGCTCATTGGCTATCTAGCTAGCTTTGTTTGACCCCGATTGGTGCTTATTTGACAAAGATACAGTTGTTCAAGTGATGGCCGCTCGCTCTCTGACCAAATATGGTGTCCTATAGGATATACTACACGCCTAATGAAATAGTGAAGTCTTGTTACATTCTAGGACCTCTGAGGAATAGATATGAACGTGATTTGATTCGTTCAATTAATGTTTAGGGTGAGATTTACCCAGATTCCTTTCTTAGCAAATTGAATGAATGGAAATACAAAAGCGATCGTGCGTGCTATATGGACCTTTTTAGGACATGAAAAAGGATTTTATATAACAAAACAACACTTCATGTTATCTCTGGGACTCTTTGGATGATAAATCAGAGCAAGATTTCAGAAAGTAAGTACACATTTCACCTTCAGATGTGAATTTATCAAACCTATCGCGTTGAAAAAAAAATTGTTGTTAGGAGCTCTCAAACAATAGCATTGCCTTTTTTTCGCAGTAATAGCTACTGTAAATTGGACAGTGCAGTTATATTAACAAGAATTTAAGCTTTCAGACAATATAAGACACTTCTATGTACCGATATTTGTTGTTATTCTAAAATCTGAGATCTTGATATAACGCACTGCATGATTTACAACTGTCCCGTTGACAGAACGCCGATCCTTAAGAAGTTTTTAAACAACTAACACACAGCTCAGATACCCATGCATACCCCACAATACATGCCACCAGAGGTCTCTTAAAACCTTTCATGGCTGCAGTCCCGTTAACGGGATCGATATGACAACAGCCAGTCGAAGTGCAGGGCGCCAAATTCAAAAAACAGAAATCTCATAATTAAAATTCCTCAGACAGTCATGTGTCTTATATCATTTTAAAGGTAATCTTGTTGTTAATCCCACCAAAGTGTCCGATTTCAAATAGGCTTTTCAGCGAAAGCACTACCAACGATTATGTTAGGTCACCACAAAACCACAATAACCACAGCCATTTTTTTCCAGCTAAAGATAGCTTTCACAAAAACCAGAATAGAGATAAAATTAATCACTAACCTTCGATTATTTTCATCAGATGACACTCATAGGACTTCATGTTACACAATACATGCATGTTTTGTTTGATTAAGTTCATATTTATATCAAAAAGTCTGAGTTTACATTGAGGCGTTAGATTCACTAGTTGCAAAAACATCAAGTGACTTTGCATAGCCACATCGTTTCAACAGAAATACTCAAATATAAATGATAATACAAGTAATACACATAGAATTATAGATATACCTCTCCTTAATGCAACCGCTGTGTCAGATTTCAAAAAAACTTTACGGAAATATAAACCATGCAATAATCTGAGACGGAGCTCAGATGATTAGCCAAATTAGCCACCATGTTGGACTCAACAGAAACCAGAAAATACATGATAAATGTTTCCTTACCTTTGATGAATTCATCAGAATGCAGTCCTAGGAATCCCAGGTCCACAATAAATGCTTGAGTTGTTCGTTCATGTCCGTTATTTATGTCAAATTAGCTACTTTCGAATTGTTTACCAAATACCCTAACCAAAGTCTCAAAGCGCGACCACTATAACGTGATGAAATGTCCAAACGTTCCGTTACAGTCAGTAGAAACATGGCAAACGATGTACTGAATCAATCTTTAGAATGTTGTTAACATACATCTTGAATAACGTTCCAACCGGAGAATTAAATCGACTTCAATTGAGAGATGGAACGGAGCTGCCTCTCACGTGAACGCGCGTGTTGAATGCATGGTCACCTCATGGCACCTCATACTAAATTCTGTCTCCTTCGACCCCCCTTCACATTAGAGTCATCAGACTTAGTTCTATTGACTGCTGACATCTAGTGGAAGCCGTAGGAAGTGAAAACCCATCCACATCTCTCTGTATTTTCAATAAGAGCTTGGTTGAAAATATGGCACCCCCAGAAAAAATCCAAACAGGAAGTGGAACTTCTCAGGTTTTTGCCTGCCATATGAGTTCTGTTAATCTCACAGACTTAATTCAAACTGTTTTAGAAACTTTAGAGTGTTTTCTATCCAATACTAATAATAATATGCATATATTAGCAACTGAGACTGAGGAGCTAGCCATTTACAATGGGCACCTTTCATCCAAGCTACTCAATACTGCCCCTTCAGCCATAAGAAGTTTTAACAGTCCCCAAGTCCAGAACAGACTATGGGAGACGCACAGTACTACATTGAGTCATGACTACATGGAACTCTATTCCACATAACTGATAAACAGATTAAAAAAACTGTGGAGAGAGAACCTTCAAGAAGGACAACCATCACTGCAGCACTCTACCAATCAGGCCTTTATAGTAGATTGGCCAGACGCAAGCCACTCCTCAGTAAAAAGCACAGGACAGCCCGCTTGGAGTTTGCCAAAAGGCACCTAAAGGACTCTCAGACCATGACAAACAAGATTCTCTGGTCTGATGAAACCAAGATTGAACTCCTTGGCCTGAATACCAAGCATCACGTCTGGAGGAAACCTGGCACCATCACTACGGTGAAGCATGGTGGTGGCAGCATCACGCTGTGGAGATGTTTTTCAGTGGCATGGGCTGGGAGACTAGTCAGGATCGAGGGAAAGATGAACGGAGCAGAGTACAGAGAGGTCCTTGATGAAAACCTGATCCAGAGCGCTCAGGACCTCAGAAAGGGGTGAAGGTTCATCTTCCTACAGGACAACGACCCTAAGCACACAGCCAAGACAACGCAGGAGTAGCTTTGGGACAAGTCTCTGAATGTCCTTGAGTGGCCCAGCCAGAGCTGGAGTGGCCCTGACAGAGCTTGAGAGAATCTGCAGTGAAGAATGGGAGAAATTCCCCAAATACACGTGTGCCAAGCTTGTAGCGTCATACCCAAGAAGACTCGAGGCTGTAATTGCGGCCAAATCTGCTTCAACAAAATACTGAAAGGGTCTGAATACTTATGTAAATGTGATATTTCCGTTTTTTTTTGTTTTTAAACATTTGCAAAAATTTAAAAATGAATAGTTTTTGCTTATTATGGTGTATTGTGTCTAAATTGATGGGGGGGGACTATTTAATCAATTTTAGAATAAGGATGTAACATAACAAAATTTCCAAACAGTCAAGGATACTTTCCGAATGCACTGTATTTCACCCCCTCACTCACTCACATCCATCCATACACAAACACACACACACGCACACACGCACACACACACACACACACACACACACACACACACGCACACGCACACGCACACGCACACGCACACGCACACACACACACACACTCACCAAGCAATCAGACCCCTCTTCACCCCCTCTCTGTGCTGTGGGAGAATGTGACAGGCAGCAGCCCAGTGGGATTCCTAGGTAGGCTTTCAAAGACAAAATGTGCTGTCATAGTGGATGTCTCCTTCCTTTAAAGTATTCGACTTCATCCATCTCCGTGTTCTGGAATGGGAGTGTGAAAAATATGATATATTCAGTATTCACAGCCTTCACAAAGATCTGCTTTGGGGAGGATTGACTTCTAAAAATGTAGGAAATAAAATGTTACAGAGAGTAGGTTATCAATAATGTCATTATTTCAGATATAATATTAAATGAAAAATATTGCCTCCAATATCTAGCAGTCTTCTCTTTTCCACCACAAAGCCCAGGCCAAGGTGATTCCCTCTCTCCCTGTATACCCCATATACTGTACCCCTTCTAAATTTCTCCTTCCTCTCCCATTGACTGAATGTAGATCACTCTTGCCTGACTGTTGTGCAGTCCATCTATCTGTTAATACTCTGTTGTTCCAGAGACATAGCAGAGCAGTCAGACAGAAGAGTTATATAGCTATCTACATGTTTACCACTTCCAGAGGAATGTCTTGGTACAGTAGACTCTGTGAGGGGCTATTGGCAGTCGACCAGAGAGTTTTCTTCTCTGGAAATGGGGAGGAAACAGCATAAAAACACTGAACCATTGCACAAGAGCAAAACCATAAGTAAAAACTAGGCGCAGTGGTAATAAGGCATGAAGCGCTTTGGAATAACAGCATTCATCATCCTCCATTGAGAATAAGTGCATCCAGGTAGTGTACTTAGCTGTAGGCCTGGCCCACAGCCAGTCTGACTAGATGTTGGCAGGGAAATCAAAATGTGTTCTTAGAAGAACACAGAGATCTGGAAGTCTGATTAATTTTCCTCATGCGGTCAGATTTGGTTACCTTTTCCCACCATTATTTTAGTTAAGAAAAAGAGAGTGATTCTCTACTGAAATATGGGTTTCACTGTCATGTCTGATAATTGAAGGAAGATAGCACCACAATAATCCTCAATATTTGAACTCCTGACATGTGCAGTATGATTGTTGTGTCTGTAAGTTAATTAAGGATTGGAAGAAAAAAAAAAAAAATTCGCCTAAAATGACATACCCAAATCTAACTGCCTGTAGCTCAGGACCTGAAGCAAGGATATGCATATTCTTGATACCATTTGAAATGAAACACTTTGAAGTTTGTGGAAATGTGAAATCAATGTAGGAGAATATAACACATTAGATCCGGTAAAATATATATTTTTAATGTTTTTAATGTTGTTTTTTTTCATGATCTTTGAAATGCAAGAGAAAGACAGCAGAACTGTAGAACCCAGTTCCTACGTTTTAATATAAAAATGGATTTTATCAAACAAAACTGTGCTACATTTTATCTCTGGGATAATTTTATACCTCATGATGACAAATCAGAGCAAGATTACTGAATGTAAGTACATTATTTACCTTCAGAGGTGAATGTATCAAACCAGTTGCCGTGATAAAAAGTTTTTATTGTTGTGCACTCTCCTCAAACAGTAGTATGCTATTTCTCACTGTAATAGCTACTGCTTTCTGCCCATATAAGACATATATGTCCTGGAAAGTTTGCTGTTACTTACAATGTCATTCTAGTCACATTAGCGCACGCTAGCAACAACCGTCCAGGTATAGGGACACCGATCCCGTAGATCCTTGAGAGGTTAATGAACTCACAACCCCATTGATATGGCTTGAATATCTATTCAACTAAAGACTCTTACCGGCAGCAACTATTACATAACATATGACACAACAAAGAACTTGGGGGCTTGAAAGGAGACTAAAGAGCCATATTGTTTTCCATTTCCCATAGCTTGAGAGATAAGGAGAATTAGCCTAGTGTAATTCCCAACAGACACTATTTTCATCTATGAGGTCTTGACTAGTTCAGGACCAGTCATTGCAGTCCAGTACTGAGACATCTGGCACCCAGCTGTGGTTTTGAGCTGAGCTCTATGTTTCTGTTGAAGTGTGGGACCGTGACACATCATAACAAGCAGAGAAATGTTGAAAGGTTCCTACTACTGTTTAACATGTGCATTTCCAGTGAGGGGGGAAGAGGACAGGGGGAAGATGACAGGGGGAAGAGGACAGATGGGGACAGGGGGTATCCAGAATCAGAGAAAGTACGACTGAGTGTGGAAAGCATAAGAAGGCAACAGACAATCCATTGGGGCAATTCCCCGGTAACGGAATTACGCATAGAAATAATTATGGATATGAATGTCATTCTCCACAAATTTGGACATCACAGAGCAGCAAAAGGAGAGCACAGTAGAGTACAGTGCAGTACAATGCAGCGCAGCAGTGTAGAGCAGAGTAAAGTTCACTACATTGCAATAGAGTACAGTCGAGTACAGTACAGTTGTCACGCCTACTCCTGCTCCCTCCCTCCGGAGCTAGATGTTGCCAGTCTACTAACCATCGGTCCTAGAACACTGATTACTCTCCCTTCATATAGCCTTCACAAACCTTAGTCATCAGGCAGTATTGGTTCTATTTTCATGACCAGATACTTCTCTTGTTTTGTAACGCTCTATGCTCATTATTATTAAACTCACCATCTGCACCTGCTTCCTGACTCCCTGCGTTGTTGTTCCAGAATACTGCCTCAGAAATTACAGAAGCAGCAGATGATTACAACATCTTCCAGGCGGTTGAGGAACAGGGTCATCTACTCCACCAACACCACGACCAGCTGGCTCTACTGGGTACAACCATGAAAGAGGTCCTCTTTGTTCTCCACCGCCTCGACACCACCAGCAAGGTTCTCCATACCTCTGACGGAGGGCCTCCTACAACGGGTCGTCACAGTGAGCCAGTCCCCCAGCCTACCCAGTCGTCCGCCCAGGTCAGCGATGCCCGACTTTCCCTTCCGGAGAAGTATGACTGTACTCCATCGAAATGCCGTGGCTTCCTAGTCCAGTGCTCCCTCTAATTAGCCTATCAGACGGGAGCCCCCACCACGAGAGGTCCAAGATTGCCACCGTCATTTCCCTGCTGACTGGACAGGCGTTGGAGTGGGCTAAGGCCGTCTGGGAGAGAGGAGAGGATGAGTTGGGTTCCTATGAGAGGATCATGGCTCTGTTCAGGGCGGTCTTCGACCTTTGTTCAGAGGGCCAGCGAATGGCACTCTATTCCGCAGTAGATTGTGCAAGGAGGTCCAGACGGTGTTGGCATGTTGAGATGTCAACCTATTGTTGGACGCTCTCATCTCAATGGCCATCCGTCTGGATAACATTCTTCAGGAGTGCCAGTGTCCACCTAGCCACTCGCCTCCCTTCTTTGGCTATCCTGAGGCAGAGCCTGAACCATGGAGGTGGGGGCCACACACCTCTCTGGGGCGTAGACAGCTGGGATCCGACACAATTATTCACATCACCACTCACCCTCACCATGGGGCCCAAGCACCAGAAAAGCCTTTCCTTATTAATCATCACCGCACCTGTACACAAAGTCATCCTCGGCCTCCCGTGGCTCCAACTTCATAACCCCACTATCACCTGGTCAAAGATGAAAATCACCGCCTGGGGACAGAAGACCTGCTTCCTGCACCCTGTGGTTCCACGTCGGTGGAAGGTCCTATGAGTGTCCTCTAACCCATCAAGCGATCCTCCCGTATCGTTGGCCCCGTGTTATGAGACGTAGATGTGGACATCTCTGGAGAAGGAACCCGCTCCTGCCACCTGCCCTCCAGCGCGCATCTACCCACCCACGGGGTGAGAGATCGGCTGTTGATCTGGGCACACATTTCCCTCTCTATTGGACATCCAGGTATCACCCGCACCCTCCAATCACTCTCCGATAAATACTGGTGGCCCACCTTGGTGCATGATGTCGCCCACTATGTCAACTCATGTTCGGTATGTACTCAATCTAAATCTCCCCGTCACGCTCCAGCAGTTAAACTTCTTCCCCTTTCCATGCCTCAGCGGCCTTGGTCACATCTGTCCATAGACTTTGTAATGGATCTCCCCCTTTCTGATTGTTGACAGATTCTCAAAATATGGCCGCTTTATCCCTCTCTCTGTTCTAACTTCCGCTCTCCAGGTTGCTGAGGCACTATTCCAGCAGGTCTTCCGGCATTATTGCCTTCCGGAAGGACATCGTTTCCGACCGTGGCCCTCAAATCACGTCGCGGGTCTGCAAAGCCTTTACGGAGAATCTGGGGGCCACGGTCAGCCTCACATCCGGGTACCAGCCTCAGTCTAATGGGCAGGTGGAGAGGACCAACAAGGAGCTGGGGAGGTTCCCAAGGAGTCACTGCCAGGACCGGCGGGGGGAGTGGGCCCAGTTCCTTCTCTGGGTGGAATACGCCCAGAACTCACTTCGTCACTCCTCCACTCCCTTCCAGTGCGTCCTGGGATATCAGCCGGTCCTGGCTTCGTGGACTTCGAGCCAGACCGAGGCCCCTGAAGTTGACGAGTGATTCTGGCGTGCAGAGAAGGTGTGGAACGCTGCCCACGTGAGGCTCCAGCATGCCGTCCACCGTCAGAAGGATCAGGCGGATCGTCATCGCAGTGAGGCTCCGGTGTTCCATCCTGATGATCACGTCTGCCTCTCCACCAGGAACCTCCCGCTCCACCTACCCTGCCGGAAGGTGAGCCCCCAGTTTGTGGGGCCCTTCAAGGTACTCCGGAGGGTCAATGACGTAACCTATCGTTTAGAAGTCCCCACCAACTACCGTATCTCACCCTCATTTCTTGTATCCCTCCTCAGGCAGGTGGTTCCTGGTCCCCTGGCTGATGCAGTCTCACGCAATACCCCTCCACCTCCCCTGGACATCAAGGGGACCCCTGCCTATGCTGTTAGGTCCCTCCTGGACTCCCGACATCGTGGGGTCGGCACCAATACCCTCCACACATGCGGAGACCTCACCTGGCTTAACTGGTGCCTCCAGAGACGCAACCACTCTCATCGTCACTCAGTGCCTAGGTTTACCTCCACTGTACTCACATCCTACCATACCCTTGTCTACACATTATGCCCTGAATCTATTCTACCACGCCCAGAAATCTGCTCCTTTTATTCTCTGTCCCCAATGCACTAGATGACCAGTTCTTATAGCCTTTAGCCGTACCCTTATCCTACTCCTCCTCTGTTCCTCTGATTATATAGAGGTCAACCCAGGCCCTGTAGCCCCCAGCACCACACCCATTCCCAAGGTGCTCTCATTTGTTGACTTCTGTAACTGTAAAAGCCTTGGTTTCATGCATGTTAACATCAGAAGCCTCCACACTACTAAGTTTGTTTTATTCACTTCTTTAGCACACTCTGCCAACCCTGATGTCCTAGCCATGTCTGAATCCTGGCTTAGGAAGGCCACCAAAAATTCTGAAATTTCCATCCCCAACAACAACATTTTCCGACAAGATCGAACTGCCAAAGGGGGCTGAGTTGCAATCTACTGCAGAGATAGCCTGCAAAGTTCTGTCATACTATCCAGGTTTGGCCCAAAAAATTTGAGCTTCTACTTATAAAAATTCACCATACCAGAAATAAGTCTCTCACTGTTGCCGCTTGTTATAGACCCCCCTCAGCCCTCAGCTGTGCCCTGGACACCATATGTGAGTTGATTGCCCCCCATCTATCTTCAGAGCTTGTACTGTTAGGTGACCTAAACTGGGATATGCTTAACACCTCGGCCGTGCTACAATCGAAGCTAGATGCCCTCAATCTCGCACAAATTATCAAGGAACCTACCAGGTACAACCCTAAATCCGTAACCATGGGCACCCTCATAGATAACATCCTGACCAACTTGCCCTCTAAACTTGCCCAACTTGCCCTCTACACCCCTGCTGTCTTCAACCAGGATCTCAGCGATCACTGCCTCATTGCCTACGTGCGTAATGGGTCCGCGGACAAACGACCACCCCTCATCACTGTCAAACGCTCCCTAAAACACTTCAGCGAGCAGGCCTTTCTAATCGACCTGGCGCGGGTATCCTGGAAGGATATTGACCTCATCCCATCAGTAGAGGATGCCTGGTTGGTCTTTAAAAGTGCTTTCCTCACCATCCTAAATAAGCATGCCCCATTCAAAAAATGTAGAACTAAGAACAGATATAGCCCTCACTCCAGACTTAACTGCCCTTGACCAGCACAAAACATCCTGTGGCGTTCTGCATAGGCATCGAATAGCCCCCGCGATATGCAACTTTTTAGGGAAGTCAGGAAACAATATACACAGTCAGTTAGGAAAGCTAAGGCTAGCTTTTTCAAACAGAAATTTGCACCCTGTAGCACCAATTGCATCCTGTTGTCAGGTTTTGGCCAAGACTGTTCGGGTTTTGGTCACTAGATGTCCCCATTGCACCTTTTTTGTACCTTTTGTTTTTTCTTGCTCTAATTATTGTTTGCACCTGTGGGTCGTTCCCTTGTTAGTATTTAAACCCTGTGTGTTCCTCAGTTCCTTGCTCAGTATTTGTAAGTTAGCACCCAGCCCCAGCCCAAGCCGTGTTTTATACAGATATTTCTCTTGTTGGATTTTCCAGAGGTTCTCTGGTTTAGTTCTTGTGTATTATTTGAGTAGTCTTTTGAGGTTTGTTTTTCCCTGCTGTTTTTTACCACTTTGTGGAGTTTCTTTTGTATTTTGGAGGATTTCCATTTTGTGCCTCTTGGCTTTATTTTTGGACATTGTGGATTTAGTTTCTTTGCCTGAAGATTTTGTTCTTTTATTAAACCACCATCTCTAGTACTGCTGTGTCTGCCTCATCTTCTGGGTTCTGACGTTTATTAGTGACTGTTTCTCGCACCGGGTCCTGACACCTGTAGCACTAATAAGAGCACCTCCTCCCAGTTGCCCACTGCACTGAGGCAAGGAAACACTGTCACCACCGATAAATCTACGATAATCAGATCACCGACCAATTCGAATCCCACCGTACCTTCTCCACTATGCAATCTGGTTTCCGAGCTGGTCATGGGTGCACCTCAGTTTACGCTTAAGGTCCTAAACAATATCATAACCACCATCGATAAAAGATAGTACAGTGCATCCATCTTCATCGACCTCTGTCAATCACCGCATTCTTATCGGCAGACTCAATAGCACCGGTTTCTCAAATGACTGCCTCTCCTTGTTCACCAACTACTTCTCAAACAGAGTTCAGTGTGTCAAATTGGAGGGCCTGTTGTCCGGACCTCTGGCAGTCTTGAACCACAGGGTTCAATTCTCGGGCTGACTCTCTTCTCTGTATATATCAATGATGTCGCTCTTGCTGCTGTTGATTCTCTGATCCACCTCTACACAGACGACACCATTCTGTATACATCTGGCCCTTCTTTGGACACTGTGTTAACTTCTCTGGGATAGGCGGGACGCTACCGTCCCACTTGGCCAAATGCCAGTGAAAATGCAGAGCGCCAAATTCAAATAAATTACTATAAAAATCAAACTTTCATGAAATCACACATGCAATACACCAAATTAAAGCTACACTTTAATCCAGCCAACATGTCATAGGCTTTTCGGCGAAAGCAAACGATGCTATTATCTGAGGATAGCACCATAGTAAACAAAGAGAGAGAAGCATATTTCAACCCTGCAGGCGCGACACAAAACACAGAAATAAAAATATAATTCATGCCTTACCTTTGACGAGCTTCTGTTGTTGGCACTCCAATATGTCCCATTAACATCACAAATGGTTCTTTTGTTCGATTAATTCCGTCGATATATATCCAAAATGTCCATTTATTTGGCGCGTTTGATCCAGAAAAATACCGGTTCCAACTTGTGCAACGTGATTACAAAATATCTCAAAAATTACCTGTAAACTTTGCCAAAACATTTCAAACTACTTTTGTAATACAACTTTAAGTATTTTTTTACGTAAATAATCAATAAAATTGAAGACGGGATGATCTGTGTTCAATACAGGATTAAAACAAACTGTAGCTAACTTTCTGGTCACGCGCCTCTATCTAACATTATACTTCAAGTTACCCTCGTTCTGGATGGCCGTACTTCTTCATTACACAAAGGAAAAAACCTCAACCAATTTCTAAAGACTGTTGACATCCAGTGGAAGCGGTAGGAACTACAAGAAGGTCAATTAGAAATCTGGATTCCCAATGAAAAAACATTGAAAAGAGAGTGACCTAAAAAACAACAACATCTGAATGGTTTGTCCTCGAGGGGTTTCACCTGCTAAATAAGTTCTGTAATACTCACAGACATGATTCAAACAGTTTTAGAAACTTCAGAGTGTTTTCTATCCAAATCCACTAGTAATATCCATATCTTGTCTTCTGGGGATGAGTAGCTAGCAGTTGAATTTGGGTATGCTTTTCATTCAAACGTAAAAATGCTGCCCCCTATCCCAGAGAAGTTAACAAACCTCCAAACGAGCTTCAACACCATACAACACTCCTTCCGTGGCCTCCAACTGCTTTTAAATGCAAGTAAATCTAAATTCATGCTCTTCAACCTATTGCTGACCGCACCTTCCCGCCCGACTAGCATCCAACATCACTACTCTGGACGGTTCTGACTTAGAATATGTGGACAACTACAAATACCTAGGTGCCTGGTTAGACTGTAAACTCTCCTTCCAGACTCTCATTAAGCATCTCCAATCCAAAATTAAATCTAGAATCGGCTTCCTATTTCGCAACAAAGCCTCCTTCACTCATGCTGCCAAACATACCCTCATAAAACTGACTATCCTACCGCCCTTTGACTTCGGCGATGTCATTTACAAAATAGCCTCCAACAATCTACTCAGCAAATTGGATGCAGTCTATCACAGTGCCATCCGTTTTGTCACCAAAGCCCCATATACTACTCACCACTGCGACCTGTATGCTCTCGTTGGCGGGCCCTCGCTACATATTTGTTGCCAAACCTACTAGCTCCAGGTCATCTATAAGTCTTTGCTAGGTAAAGCCCTGCCTTATCTCAGCTCACTGGTCACCATTGCAACACCAACCCGTATCACGCGCTCCAGCAGGTATTTTTCACTGGTCAACCCCAAAGCCAACACCTCCTTTGGCCGCCTGTCCTTCCAGTTCTCTGCTGCCAATGACTGGAACGATTTGCAAAAATCACTGAAGTTGGAGACTTATATCTCCCTCTCTAACTTTAAGCATCAGCTGTCAGAGCAGTTTACCGATCACTGTACCTGTACACAGCCCATCTGTAAATAGCAAACCCAACTACCTCATCCCCACATTATTATTTTTTTGTTGCTCTTTTGCACCCCAGTATCTCTACTTGCACATCATCATCTGCACATCTATCACTCCAGTGTCAATGCTAAATTGTAATTATTTCACCTCTATGGCCCATTTATTGCCTTACCTCCCTAATCTTACTACATTTGCACACACTGTACATAAACCTTTTCTATTGTGTTATTGACTGTACGTTTGTTTATCCCATGTGTAACTCTTTGTTGTTGAGTTGCTTTGCTTTATCTTGGCCAGGTCACAGTTGTAAATGAGAACTTGTTCTCAACTGGCCTACCTGGTTAAATAAAGGTGACATAAAATGTATATAAAAAACAGTAGCAAACAGTACAATATACTGTAACCTACTCTACTATATTCTACTTGTCTTTGTTGTATTGTACTATATACTTTGCTCTACTCACTGTACTGTGCTATCCAAACTTGTGAAACATACGTTTGTGATAGATCCGGTCCAAATGTTCAACGTCTGTGGATGTCCGGTGTCGATTGGTTCTCAGTGGGTGAGAATGCTGGTTACAGTAAATGGAAACAGAGGAGGCTCATGGGTAGGTGTCAGTAAGAGCTGGGCGAGGTGACATTAATTGGAGAGGCAGGGAGAGAGGGAGGAGTTGTGCAGACTGTTTTAACACTCTAGGTTTGTCCACCAGGCAACAAAAAGACAAAGAAACAGTTATGAGCTGAACATAAGTATGCCAGTGGAAGAGTGGACAGTAGCAGGTGACCCACAGTTGTGTGTATTCATGGATGACAAGGGAAGCCAGGCTTCCCAAAATATTTGACCAATATTTTTATTTATTTTTTAAATAATTGCTCTTTCGTCTGTGTTTTCATCATTTTCCGTCAATTCGCAAGTGGCTAAATCTCACTGTAGAAATCATCCGAGCGAGGGAAAGAGCACCCCTCTGTCTCAGAATGTGTAGTTCATGTATCTGATGCTGTCTGGAACAAAAGAGTATGACATGTTGCCGCAGTAGCTTTTGATGCATGCAATCAAGCATTGGGCCTCCCGTGCAAAACAATTCGCGCTGCACTTTGGTCCTCTCCTTCACCTATGGAAGAAAGCCGTTACAGACCTATCTGGTGCAGACAACCAGAGACAGGAAACAAACACCCACAAAATCCCAACACAAAACAAGCCTCCTATATATGATTCTCAATCAGGGACAACGATTACCATCTGCCTCTGATTGAGAACCATATTAGGCTGGACATAGAAACAGACAAACTAGACACACAACATAAAATTCCCACCCAGCTCACGTCCTGACCAACACTAAACAAGCAAAACACATAATAACTCTGGTCAGGACGTTACAACATGTTGGTTTAGTTTTTGTGTTTTGCACCATAAAAGAAAATTGTAGAATCATCCGCACAACTGGACGGTTTTAATGTTTTGGGAACATATCTGATGTGAAGTCCCCACAATGAATGAAACATTCTGGGAACCTTTTAAAGAACAGATTAAATGTGTTCTAGAAACGTTCTTGCAACATCAGGTGAATGTTTTATACAAACATTGTATATTCATCAGCACGACTGGACAGTTTTTGTGTTATGAGAACATTTTCCGTAACCTAACAAATGTTTTGGAAACTTTCACGGAACCAATTTTGGTTTACTGGGAAAACATTACTGTACATTGTGTTATTACATTACCTAGAAGCCTAATGATAACTTTTTGGGGAATGTTCTGTGGTGGTTGTTACAGATGTTGTGTACAACATTTTAGTGAATGTTAGGAGAACATTCCAAGGATGTTTCATTCAAAACATTTTTTGAAGAAAAATTATATTTAGGATGTTATCATCCTAATGTTTGTTAAAGCCCTAACTAGAACTTAATGGGAATCTTAGCTAATGTTATGGGAACGTTCCCAGTTGGCTGGGTACACTCTTAGGAAAAAAATGTAAAGGGTTCTTTGGCTGTCCCCATAGGAGAACCCTTTGAAGAACCCTTTTTGGTTCTGGGTAAAGTAGAACCCTTTTAGTTCCAGATAGAAGCTTTCAGGGTTCCACATAGGAAAGGGTTCTGCCTGGAACCAAAAAGGGATCCAGGCAGAGGGGAACCAAAAAGGTTGCTCCTATGGGGACAGCCGAAGAACCCTTTTGGAACCCTTTTTTCTAAGAGTGAATCAATCCCAGGATGTAGCTACAGTACATGGAGGATTGAAAATAGCAGAAGCTTTCCAAGGAGGTTTACTGTACTACTGTACTCGACGTAGGTGGCACTGTGTAGATGCAAAGTCTCACACTGAAGATATAAAGTAACAGTGATGTTGAAGCTTCTATCAGATAGTCTATCTATCATTCCACCTGGCACCTCCTCCTCCCTGGACTGGTGTCAGCGGTGTGGTTGGCTGGTCTCACTGTGAAACTGCTTAGAGACACACACTGTCATCACCACTGCTATGGTTCTGAGTGTGGTCCTCCAAGGCAAACTGGCGGGCGCACACAAACAAAAGCTATTCCTAAAATGACTGGAAGTATTTTCCTCTGACATCTGGCAGATCGTACCCCTGCTTCAGACATCAAACACCTCTGGATACTGGTGGGTGATTACTGTAATACGATATGGTAATGCCATCTTGCCAAGCAGCCTGACAGAGCAGTGTGTGTGTGTGTGTGTGTGTGTGTGTGTGTGTGTGTGTGTGTGTGTGTGTGTGTGTGTGTGTGTGTGTGTGTGTGTGTGTGCGTGTGTGCGTGTGTGCGTGTGTGCGTGCGTGCGTGCGTGCGTGCGTGCGTGCGTGTGTTTACCCTAAGCATGTGCAGTCAGATATAAAGTAAACAATTATTGTGAGAAAGAAGAAACCTGGTTTCAGATTTGCTGAGGACAATAAGGACATTCTGAACTGTTTCTTAGTTAACTTGTTAATTCCGCCTCATGAAATAGCCTTTTGTAGTTTGGTGTCTGGTGGACTAGGAGTGGATTCAATCCCAAAGAATGGCACTGAGAGATATTCTGCAGCTGTTCACTGAGGAAAAATAAGTCTGCCTCAGGAGAAGAGCTTAGAAACAACTCTGACACAGCTCCTATCTGACCAGGCACCACTGTAATATATCACGGTTGTGGAGGTAAAAGTGCAATTTGGCATTTAACTTGGGCCTGATAGTGTAAAGTGAGAATATGTTAGTGGATGTAATATTCAATGAATCGGTATACGTTTAGTTCAACCTGAGAGCAGCGATTTGTCTTTAGATGTCTTCTAATGCAATCTCTTGTTGGAGTACATACACAAATCGTTAAAGTAACTAGCTCCTGTTCATGTGCTGAAACTCTAGTTCGATTCCAAGAAAATTACTTTAAAATGTTAATAGCTCACCAAATTGGTCACTGTCACTAAGTTATCAATATTGTCAGGGGCATTAAAATGAATTAAATCAATTCAGTATAAGCAAATTCATAAAAATTGCATTTCTGCAAAATCCTTCTCAGAAACAAGTGCAGGTTCCATTATATTGTTTTATAAAATACATGACAAGTTGGAGTGAAAGCTATAGTACAACCTCTGAATAGGGTTCATATTTCTAGGTGGAATAGCAGTAGCTTACAAGAGAATGCTGTCATTATTATGCCACAGTAAGACCACAAACATAGTTTGTTTTACACATCTGGGTAAAAACTGTTAAATGTACCCATGCAAGTAATAAATGATATTGCTGTTACTCACATTCAAGATCCGATGAATCAATCAATGCGACTCCTTTGCGCGCTCTTCATGACCATTCCATATCCATTCTGGTAATAAAACATTTACTAACTTTTATCTCAATGAGGTAAGGTACACACGTTTAAACTGGCACATTATAATGACTTCACAACTGTGTTGTTTTTGATAGCTCTCAACCATTATAATCTACCAATGGATTGATCGCAAACGTTCAGAGACTATCCATCTCGTCTCTCGCGCTGCAACCGAGTCAGGGAGACTGAAGAGAGGGAGGGACCAAGGGAAGAAATAAAGTATACTGGATTGCCACAATAATCAGAGCAATACAATGAACAGCCCCACTGGGCACAGACGTCAGTTCAACATCTAGTTTTGACTTACATTTGTTTAAATTGTCAACTAACATGAATTCAAGGTCAAATACAAAAAGATGGTTACAAGTTGGGTGGAAAAACCCTGAAATGCCCTTACATTAGTTACATTGATTCAACATCATCACATAGATTTTTGGGGTTGAAATGATGTGGAAACAACGTTGATTTAACCCGTTTTTGCCTAGTGAGTCCCTACTGTAGGTCCCTACACTAGTGTCTACATTGCTAGCCCCCTATCATCCATTGAAAAGGTGGACACTGTTTAAATCTAGTCATGAGACAAAGTTAGGTTTATCAATTGATAAGTGATACAAAATGAAGGTTGGCAAAAATATTTTGGAACACTTTCAAAAAGACAAACAAAAAACCCTGAAAGAGTCCAAAATAAAAAGGATTAGGCCTAAACAGCTATTCCTGCCAAATGCCAATATACTGTATCCTAGCATACAGGTGCAGGGTCTACCAGGCTCTGACCAGCCTCCCCATGAGCAATTCCAAAACTGCCGAAAGTTACCCAACATATTTAGACTGCGTTGATAACCAAGTGTGAAGGTGGTAATTAACAGTTGTGAAGTCGTAAATACGAGTTAGTGCTTGAACTGGGAAACATCATCAAACATCACGGGCATTAGAAATCTCTTTTTTGACCACACACATAAAAAGCAAACATTTTTACCATTCAAGCAGGCGTTCTTATCCAAGTGCATACGTTTTTCCATACTGGTCCCCAATGGGAATCAAATCCATTACCATAAACAACTACTGAATATGCTGGCATGCTTGCTGTCTTTTTTGTTGACAAATTACATCACAGAGGTGGAAGCGGGAAACTCAGAGCACGAGGATGAATGACGAGTTTCCCACTAGTAATTACCTGTTGGAGGGGTGTTCAACTGGATTTTTTCCTTGTCGTGTGCTGGTATATGAGATGTCATGAACGCAGCGTTATAGGATCTTCCCTCTTTTCCACAACTTGGATTATACCATGGCCCACTATCTCAGTGGAGAACGTCTAATTACCTTCAGTGAAAAGGCATAATCAGGCAAAATAGCGTACCTCAATAGTACAACGCCCTTATAATCACATATCTAAAGCCATGGAATATAACATTGCAGATAATGTTCGAAATTACACAATTTGATGAATACAACATCTATAAAGACCTGCTTCACTATACTAATAGCGTTGCCATTTCGAAAATGACGTACTTGGGTGTTTTTGGAGCCTTTGTTGTTGTTTTTTTCTGTGCCCCTACAACTGCTGAACGAGCATGAGGAAGTTTCTCAAAAACAAGTGCGATTGCAAAGAAAGTATCTGGGCACTTAAATAGCATGCCATTTACAATATAGATTTGGTTCAAATAAAGTGAACGTCTCCTTTAAGACAGAAACAATAGGAGGTTGGTCGGGGAGGATGGGTGGGCGTAATGTTCCTGCCTCCTAAAATCTAAATTCAGAGCTTGGCTATCCCCTGACTGAATCATGGTGACAGGCAGGAACACCCGCAACCAAAACAAACTGACTATATTCAAGTCTAGAACTGAACAGTACATGAGGTCACCCGTCCCATATTTCTGCTCATTGATTAATGAGTCGCTTTAAGACTTCAGGACATTATTGATGTAATTTTCTTTTACTCTTATTTTTGTATTGTCTTGCTCTTATCCTTTAATATGTTGTATGGTCATGGGTTTCAGTTTATATTGACTGCTATATGAGTGTAGTAAAAAAACATACTACAACGTTCTAGCATTCCAAAGATTGGGAAAGGAGATACCTAGTCAGTTGCTGAATGCATTAAACCGAAATGTGTCTTCCGCATCTCTCTCTCTCTCTCTCTCTCTCTCTCTCTCTCTCTCTCTCTCTCTCTCTCTCTCTCTCTCTCTCTCTCTCTCTCCCTCCCTCCCTGAGAGGGGGTATTGTCCCACCGTGTAAGACTTATGATACTATACTTCCTCTAATTCTTATGATATTGTATGACCGTAATGTATCATTACTAAATGAAGTTGAACATATTTACGTACCAAATCTTACGAATTCCCCTGAGGCCAGGTTGTGGAGGGAGATGGCAGATACTAAATGACCATCTGACCTTGATAAGTCTGAGAAACTGAGATTGTAAAGGCCAGGGAAGCTTTTCATTTCAATTTGGCTGTCAAATTCTTTATTGTTCGAGGCTAATACAGCATGTCTGTCCTTACAACTTCAGTCCGAGATAAGTTGTGATTTATGTTGAAGTAGCAAAGGCTGCTATCATTTTTTTCTTCTATAACTTACATATCACATATTCACCTAAATTCCAAAGGGAAACTCTTGATACAGTGCAACTCCATTGTTGATGTCACTTATGTAAATTGTCCTTGGACTTCAAAGAAGCACTTCTGAGTCCTTTTATCGTTATTAAGATGTTGTTGTACTGCTGATATTGAAAAGTTATTCAAATGGTCAGTGTTCAGCGTACCACTATGGCACATTCATAAACTAACCACAAACATTTGATCTTTAGGCAAAACAATTACACTTGAGCCGTACAGTAGCCTACATTACAGACAGTCTCTTAGGAAATGAATCAGTAATTCAACAGAACAATTCACATAGAACAAAAGGAGCCATATCACAGCAATTGATTTTCATTACATGTGTCACGTTCTGACCCTAGTTATTGTGTTAATTGTTTGTTTTAGTGGGTCAGGACGTGAGTTGGGTGGGCATTCTATGTGTTGTGTTTCTATGTTGGGTTTAATGTGTTGCCTGATATGGTTCTCAATTAGATGCAGGTGTTTGACGTTTCCTCTGATTGAGAACCATATTAAGGTAGGATGTTCTCACTGTTTGTTTGTGGGTGATTGTCGCTGTGTCTGTGTTTATTGCACCACACGGTACTGTCTCGTCTCGTTCGTTCATTCGTTTTTCCTGTTCGTGCGTTCTTCGTTTCTTGTAGTTCTCATGTTCAGGTCTATTTAGTTCGTTTTGTTATTTTGTAATTTCTAAAGTGTGCTTCGTCATCGTTATTCTTTTCTCAATTCAATTTCATTATGTCTACATACCTCGCTGCGTGTTGGTCCGATCCATGCTCCTCCTCGTCTGAGGAGGAGAACGACTTCGACAACCGTTACAACATGACAAGCAGCTACCAGACAAGAGATTATAATGAAATCTCTTCAGATGTCAATGTAGTCTTGCACAGATGATGGAAGACATGCTTATGAATCTGTATCATGCAAATAACATATTTTAGAGGACTCAGTGAAGCTGGTGTCCGTTTGGATACAGTCATGTTCCCGTAATGGTCATCTGTTAGGATCTCCACTGACTGAAAAATGACAAACAACCTTCAACCGTCATATGAAGTGTACTTCACATCACATTGCAGCTATTTGAAACAAACTGTTATTTTCAGGGAACAAAAGAGAAAATTCACTACCCACACATTTCGTCTACTGCTTAGAATGTCTACATGATTACAGAAGACATGGGGATATCTACTGATTTATGAACTGTATCATACCTATGTGATTAGGACCTTTTTAATGATATGATTAGCATTATATTCCATCATTAGATGTCAAAAGACTCTAGTGTGCAAAGAAGCAATGAGTGAAATATCAGCAACTGTAAAGCACAACTAGCTGAATAGAACTCAATGTAAAGAATGCTTTGGCTTGTAATGAAGACAGGTGACATTTTTTAACAGGCAGGGTTTACTGAGCAGGGGTGTAATTGAGATCAGGGCCTGAAATGTACATAGAGAGCATGTTAAGGTCCCTTGCATAACATGCTAAATTTACCACTCACATTCTTGGACATGACACATCTACGAGACTAAATCAGGGGAATAGAGACATTAGAGGAGGAAGTGGCAATGACCTTTGACCATAAGAGGACCATCATCATCATCTGTGTTATGAATTCCATTAGAACTCTAACCGATTCTTTAATAATGTTGTATTTTTTGTCAGGACTCATTCATAGTCCATATGAAGTGAATAGGGAAGTCCCATGCTGCTTCGATGTGGAGAGAAAGAACTAGTGAAATGGCTAATAAGATTGAAAACAGCCACCGACTCCCCTGGATTTTAATGGAATCAGAGACCACTTCCCAGTTTTTCCAGAATGAGATATACGGTAGTGTAAAAAAGTATTTGCCCCCTTTCTGATTTTCTCTATTTTTGCTTATTTTTGATAGAATGTTATCAGATCTTCAACCACAATCTAATATTAGATAAAGGGAACATAAGTTTACAAATAAAAAACAAATATATGCTTATTTTATTCTTTAATTAACACATTTTTGCAACACCCAATTCCCCTGTATGAAAAAGCAATTTCCCTCTTACACTCAATAACTGGTTGTGCCACCTTTAACTGCAATGACCGCAACCAACCCCTTCCTATAGTTGTTCATCAGTCTCTCACGTTGCTGTGGAAGAATTTTGCCCCACTCTTCCATGCAGAGCTGCTTTAACTCAGCAACATGTGTGGGTTTTCAAGCATGAACTGCTCGTTTCAAGTCCTGCCACAACACCTGAATTGGGATTAGGTCTGGACTTTGACTAGGCCATTCCAAAACTTCAAATTTGTTGCTTTTTAGCCATTTTCATGTAGACTTGATTGTGTGTTTTGGATCATTGTCTTGCTGCATGACCCAGCTGCGCTTCAGCTCACAGACGGATGGCCTGACATTCTCCTGTAGAATTCTCTGATACAGTGCAGAATTCATGGTTCCTTCTATTAATGCAAGTCGTCCAGGTCCTGATGCAGCAAAGCATCCCCAAATCATCACACTACCACCACCATGCTTGACCGTTGATATGAGGTTCTTACTGTGGAATGCAGTGTTTGATTTTCTCCAGGCATAATGGGACCCATTTCATCCAAAAACTTGACTCAAGTTTTCCAAAAAGCACCTGGAAGCACCTGGATGATCATCAAGACTCTTGGAAGATTGTTCTATGGACAGATGAATCAAAAGTATAACTTCTTGGATGACAAAATTTTGAAATGGCCAAGTCAAAGTCCAGAATAAATCCCAATTCAGATGTTGTGGCAGGACTTGACACGAGTAGTTCTTGCTTGAAAACCCACAAATGTCACTGGTATCTTCCGGCGCCGACCGAGATGGCCGCCTCGCTTCGCGTTCCTTGGAAAATATGCAGTATTTTGTTTTTTTATGTGTTATTTCTTACATCGGTACCCCAGGTAATCTTAGGTTTCATTACATACAGTCGGGAGGAACTACTGAATATACGATTAACGTCAACTCACCATCGTTCCTACCAGGAATATGACTTTCCCGAAACGGATCCAGTGTTTTGCCTTCCACCCAATACAATGGATCTGATCCCAGCCGGCGACCATATGCGACGCCGTAAAAGGGGCAAACGTAGCGGTCTCCTGGTCAGGCTTCGGAGACGGGCACATCGCGCTCCACTCCCTAGCATACTACTCGCCAATGTCCAGTCTCTTGACAATAAGGTTGATGAAATCCGAGCACGGGTAACATTCCAGAGAGACATCAGGGATTGCAACGTGCTCTGCTTCACGGAAACATGGCTAACTCAAGAGACGCTAACGGAGTCGGTGCAGCCAGCTGGTTTCTTCACGCATCGCGCCGACAGAAACATACATCTTTCTGGTAAGAAGAGGGGCGGGGGGGTATGCCTTATGATTAACGAGACGTGGTGTGATCATCATAACAACACACAGGAACTCAAGTCATTCTGTTCACCTGATCTAGAACTCCTCACAATCAAATGTCGACCGCATTATCTACCAAGGGAATTCTCTTCGATCATAATCACAGCCGTATATATTCCCCCCCAAGCAGACACATCGATGGCCCTGAACGAACTATATCTGACTCTTTGTAAACTGGAAACCACACACCCTGAGGCTGCATTCATCGTAGCTGGGGATTTTAACAAGGCTAATCTAAAAACAAAACTCCCTAAATTCTATCAGCATATCGATTGTGCTACCAGGGCTGGTAAAACCCTGGATCATTGTTATACTAACTTCCGCGGCGCATATAAGGCCCTCCCCCGCCCTCCTTTCGGAAAAGCTGACCACTCCATTTTGTTGATTCCAGCCTACAAACAGAAACTAAAACAACAAGCTCCCGCGCTCAGGTCTGTTCAACGCTGGTCCGACCAATCTGATTCCACGCTTCAAGACTGCTTCGATCACGCGGATTGGAATATGTTCCGCATTGCGTCCGCCAACAACATTGACGAATATGCTGATTCGGTGAGCGAGTTCATTAGGAAGTGCATTGACGATGTCGTACCCACAGCAACGATTAAAACATTCCCAAACCAGAAACCGTGGATTGACGGCAGCATTCGCGTGAAACTGAAAGCGCGAACCACTGCTTTTAACCAGGGCAAGGTGACCGGAAACATGACCGAATACAAACAGTGTAGCTATTCTCTCCGCAAGGCAATCAAACAGGCTAAGTCCCAGTACAGAGACAAAATAGAGTCGCAATTCAACAGCTCAGACACAAGAGGTATGTGGCAGGGTCTACAGTCTATCACGGATTACAAAAAGAAAACCAGCCCCGTCGCGGACCAGGATGTCTTGCTCCCAGACAGGCTAAATAACTTTTTTGCCCGCTTTGAGGACAATACAGTGCCACTGACACGGCCCGCTACCAAAACCTGCGGGCTCTCCTTCACTGCAGCCGAGGTGAGTAAAACATTTAAACGTGTTAACCCTCGCAAGGCTGCAGGCCCAGACGGCATTCCCAGCCGCGTCCTCAGAGCATGCGCAGACCAGCTGGCTGGTGTGTTTACGGACATATTCAATCAATCCTTATCCCAGTCTGCTGTTCCCACATGCTTCAAGAGGGCCACCATTGTTCCTGTTCCCAAGAAAGCTAAGGTAACTGAGCTAAACGACTACCGCCCCGTAGCACTCACTTCCGTCATCATGAAGTGCTTTGAGAGACTAGTCAAGGACCATATCACCTCCACCCTACCGGACACCCTAGACCCACTCCAATTTGCTTACCGACCCAATAGGTCCACAGACGACGCAATCGCAACCACACTGCACACTGCCCTAACCCATCTGGACAAGAGGAATACCTATGTGAGAATGCTGTTCATCGATTACAGCTCAGCATTTAACACCATAGTACCCTCCAAACTCGTCATCAAGCTCGAGACCCTGGGTCTCGACCCCGCCCTGTGCAACTGGGTCCTGGACTTCCTGACGGGCCGCCCCCAGGTGGTGAGGGTAGGTAACAACATCTCCACCCCGCTGATCCTCAACACTGGGGCCCCACAAGGGTGCGTTCTGAGCCCTCTCCTGTACTCCCTGTTCACCCACGACTGCGTGGCCATGCACGCCTCCAACTCAATCATCAAGTTTGCGGAAGACACTACAGTGGTAGGCTTGATTACCAACAACGACGAGACGGCCTACAGGGAGGAGGTGAGGGCCCTCGGAGTGTGGTGTCAGGAAAATAACCTCACACTCAACGTCAACAAAACAAAGGAGATGATTGTGGACTTCAGGAAAGCAGAGGGAGCACCCCCCTATCCACATCGACGGGTCAGTAGTGGAGAAGGTGGAAAGTTTTAAGTTCCTCGGTGTACACATCACGGACAAACTGAATTGGTCCACCCACACAGACAGCGTTGTGAAGAAGGCGCAGCAGCGCCTCTTCAACCTCAGGAGGCTGAAGAAATTCGGCTTGTCACCAAAAGCACTCACAAACTTCTACAGATGCACAATCGAGAGCATCCTGTCGGGCTGTATCACCGCCTGGTACGGCAACTGCTCCGCCCACAACCGTAAGGCTCTCCAGAGGGTAGTGAGGTCTGCAGAACGCATCACCGGGGGCAAACTACCTGCCCTCCAGGACACCTACACCACCCGATGTCACAGGAAGGCCATAAAGATCATCAAGGACAACAACCACCCAAGCCACTGCCTGTTCACCCCGCTATCATCCAGAAGGCGAGGTCAGTACAGGTGCATCAAAGCAGGGACCGAGAGACTGAAAAACAGCTTCTATCTCAAGGCCATCAGACTGTTAAACAGCCACCACTAACATTTAGCGGCCGCTGCCAACATACTGACTCAACTCCAGCCACTTAAAAAATGGGAATTGATGGAAATTATGCAAAATGTACCACTAGCCACTTTAAACAATGCCACTTAATATAATGTTTACATACCCTACATTACCCATCTCATATGTACAGTGGGGAGAACAAGTATTTGATACACTGCCGATTTTGAAGGTTTTCCTACTTACAAAGCATGTAGAGGTCTGTAATTTTTATCATAGGTACACTTCAACTGTGAGAGACGGAATCTAAAACAAAAATCCAGAAAATCACATTGTATGATTTTTAAGTAATTAATTTGCATTTTATTGCGTGACATAAGTATTTGATCACCTACCAACCAGTAAGAATTCCGGCTCTCACAGACCTGTTAGTTTTTCTTTTAGAAGCCCTCCTGTTCTCCACTCATTACCTGTATTAACTGCACCTGTTTGAACTTGTTACCTGTATAAAAGACACCTGTACACACACTCAATCAAACAGACTCCAATCTCTCCACAATGGCCAAGACCAGAGAGCTGTGTAAGGACATCAGGGATAAAATTGTAGACCTGCACAAGGCTGGGATGGGCTACAGGACAATAGGCAAGCAGCTTGGTGAGAAGGCAACAACTGTTGGCGCAATTATTAGAAAATGGAAGATGTTCAAGATGACGGTCAATCACCCTCGGTCTGGGGCTCCATGCAAGATCTCACCTCGTGGGGCATCAATGATCATAAGGAAGGTGAGGGATCAGCCCAGAACTACACGGCAGGACCTGGTCAATGACATGAAGAGAGCTGGGACCACAGTCTCAAAGAAAACCATTAGTAACACACTACGCCGTCATGGATTGAAATCCTGCAGCGCACGCAAGGTCCCCCTACTCAAGCCAGCGCATGTCCAGGCCCGTCTGAAGTTTGCCAATGACCATCTGGATGATCCAGAGGAGGAATGGGAGAAGGTCATGTGGTCTGATGAGACAAAAATAGAGCTTTTTGGTCTAAACTCCACTCGCCGTGTTTGGAGGAAGAAGAAGGTTGAGTACAACCCCAAGAACACCCTCCCAACCGTGAAGCATGGAGGTGGAAACATAATTCTTTGGGGATGCTTTTCTGCAAAGGGGACAGGACGACTGCACCGTATTGAGGGGAGGATGGATGGGGCCATGTATCGCGAGATCTTGGCCAAAAACCTCCTTCCCTCAGTAAGAGCATTGAAGATGGGTCGTGGGTGGATCTTCCAGCATGACAACGACCCGAAACACACAGCCAGGGAAACTAAGGAGTGGCTCCGTAAGAAGCATCTCAAGGTCCTGGAGTGGCCTAGCCAGTCTCCAGACCTGAACCCAATAGAAAATCTTTGGAGGGAGCTGAACGTCCGTATTGCCCAGCGACAGCCCCGAAACCTGAAGGATCTGGAGAAGGTATGTATGGAGGAGTGGGCCAAAATCCCTGCTGCAGTGTGTGCAAACCTGGTCAATAACTACAGGAAACGTATGATCTTTGTAATTGCAAACAAAGGTTTCTGTACCAAATATTAAGTTCTGCTTTTCTGATGTATCAAATACTTATGTCACGCAATAAAATGCAAATTAATTACTTAAAAATCATACAATGTGATTTTCTGGATTTTTGTTTTAGATTCCGTCTCTCACAGTTGAAGTGTACCTATGATAAAAAATTACAGACCTCTACATGCTTTGTAAGTAGGAAAACCTTCAAAATCGGCAGTCTATCAAATACTTGTTCTCCCCACTGTATATGTATATACTGTACTCTATATCATCTACTGCATCTTGCCATCTTTATGTAATACATGTACCACTAGCCACTTTAAACTATGCCACTTTATGTTTACATACCCTACAGTATTCATCTCATATGTATATACCGTACTCTATACCATCTACTGCATCTTGCCTATGCCGTTCTGTACCATCACTCATTCATATATCTTTATGTACATATTCTTTATCCCTTTACACTTGTGTGTATAAGGTAGTAGTTGTGGAATTGTTAGGTTAGATTACTTGTTGTTATTACTGCATTGTCGGAACTAGAAGCACAAGCATTTCGCTACACTCGCATTAACATCTGCTAACCATGTGTATGTGACTAATAAAATTTGATTTGATTTGATTTGAGTTTAAGCAGTTCTGCATGGAAGAGTGGGCCAAAATTCCTCCACAGCGATGTGAGAGACAGACCAAGAGACTAGTTGGAGTCACCACAGCTAAAGATGCCACAACCAGTTATTGAGTGTAAGGGGGGAAAGTACTTTTTCACACAGGTGCATTGGGTGTTGCATTGTTTACAAAATAAATGAAATAATATGTAATTGTGTTATTTGTTCACTCGGGTTCCCTTTATCTAATATTAGGTTTTGGTTGAAGATCTGACAACATTTAGTATCAAAAATATGCAAAAGTGGAGAAAATTAGAAAGGGGGAAATTACTTTTCACGGCACTATACTCTATCAAGGACAATCCTCTTGACATAATATTACATTCTCTAACAACCAAGGTTATGTAGAAGTGGATGATTGTAGGGTAAATGACAGAGTGTTGTTGTTGAAAGACTGCTAATATTAACCGTGGTGAGTCATTGTGATGATAGGGAGAACTGCTCTATTATGCAGGGTTGGGAGTTAATAGACTGAGATGTGCAATACAACATTTTCGGATACATTTTCTAGAGTTCTCTCTACTTTGGAGGGGGGAGAAAATGTATTCTGTTGTCGAGATCGAGCTCTCACCTCATCCATTACAACATCTGTTTCTTGAGCTGAAAACTAAATTATATGTTGAAGGCTGTTATTTTTTTTTTCAAAACTTCCAGCAGTTGTGGCATTTTTAACAAGTGAAAAAGCCCACCTGAGGAGATCCATGGCACTGCAAACAGAGATAAAGACTCATTTGAATGAATCATATCCCCCCCAGAGCAAATCCATATTCATGAGAGGCTGTGTCTAATTGCTGATAATTCCCTGCTTGAGCGATACAGATTTATACTCATCTCCCTGTGGGAGGCTAGGTCTGCATGCCGATGGGATCACATAATCTGCCAGCTCTCTCAGGCTCTCAAGCCTCCAAGTCCTACTAACTGGACAATCAGTTCTGATCAATGTTTAATTGGTTTGTTATTGAATCTATTTTTGAGACAGGGGTTGATGCACTCATGCACACACAATTAAATGACTATCAACACAAACACATCTGGATCGGCTCAAGATAGGCAACTCCATTTTCACATGGATACCCATTACACTCTTCCATTAAGAGCTCAAGTAACATTTCAGATTATTCATGACATCATACAAGGAACATAAATCCATCTCACTCTGAATGAGAATGGTTTTCAAACTGGAGCGTTACTGTGAAAAATATACATGCCTGTTTGCTCCTCAAGACATAACATAACTAATACCTGGTTTTATCCTGCCCCTTCAAGTAACCTTACCACCTCTGAGATAATACTTTTTAATAAAGAACAGAGTGTGTGTGAAGTGATATTTAGATTCTGTTGTGAGAGTCCCTATATGTCTTGGAAAGATGGAGCTGGGAGAGCATGTTGCCTTAATGCTCTCTACACAGCACAAACACTGCGACTAGTATTTGCCTTTCTACATGTAATCAATCGCAACACAATCTGGATCTCTGCTCATTTCACACTTTCATCTCTAGCACTGATTGTCAGTATTTCAGATTTGAAACCATGCCTCTGAATTCTGGGAACCCTTTGGTTCAGAGGATTCTGCTAGTGCTACACTCTTCTAGAGGAAATGAGCTAGCCTGTTGCATCTCCAGTCCCCATTGGGCCTTGAAGAATAACACTGAATCCCATGAGTTTATTGGCAAAGCCATTCTGAAGTCAGGTCTACAAAGGATTGTGTTAGAAATGTGTGGCACTGAGGTCTTTGACTCTGACAGTATGTAATTAACACTGTTGTGTTCTGTTGAGTGTTATCTGTGCAGCTGACCTTTGATTAGATTAAACCAAAAACAACTAAATGCATTGTAGGAAAAACATGACAGCATTGTTGCTATTGTGAGTGGAGAAATTAGGAGAATACTGTATGTAGCCTAATAGACAGAGGAAGTTCATGTTTCAACCTGATGAATATTGTGGGGGGATTGAGGTTGTATTTGTCTTTCCTGGAGAGGACGTGCCGAAAGTGTCTCACTTTTTTATTATGAGGGTCTTCCCAGAGGGTACATGACAAAGGACATACAGAATGTGACCAATGACCAGAATCTCTCAGAGTGGCTGTACTCAGACAGTAGGATGTGTTTAAATAGAGAGGGCCTATGCATAGTCAGTTTTTGGCCAAGTCCCCATTATGAGTAATGAGAAACATATTCCTCTCAACTTTGCCTGGGTTCAGGCTGAATGTCAGGTTTAAGGGGAATTTCACCCTGGGGAAATCTGGGCTTGTTTTCATTCATCATGTCCGGGGCCTTTCTAGGTCAGTGAGATTATTTTATTTAACCTTTATTTAACTAGGCAAGTCAGTTAAGAACAAATTCTTATTTACAATGACGGCCTACCCCGGCCAAACCCTAACCCAGACGACGCTAGGCCAATTGTGTACCGCCCTATAGGACTCCCAATCAAGGCCAGTTGTGATACAGCCTCGAATTAAACCAGGGTCTGTAGTGACGCCTCTAGTACTGAGATGCAGTGCCTTAGACCGCTGCGCCACATACACAGTAAAAGCCCAGAAGGTAAAGGCTCTATGTTTTTGTGTGTGTATATATTTGGTTGTCCTTGTTCGATAGAGCCATTGGACGTCTTTCAGCGATGTTCCTATCAGCATGTCATTGCTAAATATAGAAGTTGACAAATATTTTCCAGAGTCAAATGTGGGGTGGTGCTTCGTGCTCTGGCCTCGTCCCTCCCGCAAGGCAGGCTTTTAAAAAAGGCGGACACTAACAGCACAATCCGTTCAAAGTTCAGTTTGAATTTAGAAAACGCTCAATTATTAAAATAAAAAATGTTTTTGCTCCATGAAGTAATCCAACAATGTGTACGCTGCCATTTTGTCTATTTAAAGCCTTCTCTCATTGATCGAGACAGGTGTCTGTCATCATGACATGCGGCACTTCGGGGTCAACACTCACATGTCTCGATCAATGAGAGAAGACTTGAAATAGATAAGATTACGGTGTACACTGTTGGATTACTTCATGGAGCATTTTCTAAATTAAAACGGACCCCCTGCAACTGGACACGGACATTTTGAGACTACTGTTCCACGAATGAAGGAAAAAGACAGCATCGCCAAGCTAAGGTTGATCAAAAATTCTCTATGCTACACCAAACGGTACCTATCCTGTAACTCACAGTAATGGATACCAAAAATATTTTGTTAAATCAAATTATCTGTTGTAACAATCTGTAGCTACAGTTCTCTGCACTTTACTACACATGAGACACTGAAATATACTACACTGTTCATACTGTATTTTTTTGTTATTTTACCATGTAACATTCTTGTTGAATACCCAGTTCTCTTTTTGAGTTAGCATTAACTATTGTACACTCCCATGTATTTTTGTCACAACTTCCACCGAAGTCAGTTCCTTTCCTTGTTCGGGCGGCTTTTGGCAGTCGGCGTCAACGGTCTTCCAGCCAGCGTCGATCCACTTTTCATTTTCCATTTGTTTTGTCTTGTTTTCCTACACACCTGGTTTTCATTTCCCTCATTTATTGTTGTGTATTTAACCCTCTGTTCCCCCCCATGTCTTGTGCGGAATTGTTTGTTGTAAGTGCTTGTGCACATGTTTACTGGTGCGCGTCAGGTTTTGTACCCATGTTGTTTATTTCTTTATGCCGTTGGTTTTGAAATTAAACTGCTCCGGCTATTACCTAGTTCTGCTCTCCTGCGTCTGACTTCCCTGCCACCAGTTACGCACCCCTTACAATTTTTTATTTTGACAAATAAACATAATTTATTTGAATGTCTCACATATGTTTGATGCTACAGAGCCCTGTACAGCTTATATAAATATATTCTGTGTATCCATAAAGGCAGACATATTTTGAGGATTGCTCGAAAATATTAATATTTATTTTATGGTCCTTTATCTGGCTTCGGTACACTGGCAATGGTGTTTGGCATAGTGAGGTGTGGAAGCAGAGTGCTTGTGGCGAATGATCTTGTCCCGCCTGCGGTGTATGGCCAGCTGGATAAGACTGTTGGAAGTGGTGTAGGGCTCGTAGACCTTAACCACCAACTGTTTGGACTTCTTGCAGAAGATTTGCTGGTACTACACGTCTCTTGGAAAGACATGGTTGTGGTGTTACCATTTTAGACTTTTTGTGGGACGGACATAGGGCAACACGCCATTGTTTGTAAAGGTGTCAACTGATTGGGATCTAAGTGTTTAGAGACAGACTAGTGTATTGTTTAGGGACAATGAGGGACATTGGGAGTTGCTTTTGAGAGGAAATATCAGTTAACAAAGTGAATGGGCTGGGGGGGGGCTGCAGAAGGTGTCAAAAGTCTTAGAATGGCAGTTCTTACACAGTATCTATTGTTGTGTATGGGAGGCTGAGGAGAAATGCTACCTTTTAAATGTTCTCATACACAACAATACATTTACTGTCTCTAAGCACAACCAAAACCCCCTCCCTCTTCTCAAAGACCTATCTGTAAACCTCCCTCAGGCCATTGACTTTGATAGATCACTCATGTCAATAGTAGCAGGGGATTTTTGTAGACGTGTCTTGTATTGTGTTTTGAGAATCTGCAAAGCGAAGAATGAGGTGGTTGTGTCATTACTGTTGTCTTGATTTTATACCTTTCAGTGTCCCTTGCTCATTTTTGTCCCACAATCTTGTTGTGCTCCATAACCGCAAGGTGTGTCCCCTCCCTCATGCTTGTGTACCCAAAATGTTCCCGCTTTGGGGTATTTTTCAGCGAGGCCTGTCGAAGGAATACAGAAAACCTGAGTTTTACAAAGAGAAAAGAGAAAAATGGGAGACTAAATTGATTACATGGTCTGGAAGGTACGCTGTGGTCCACAGGCTACATCTAATCACCTCTAATCCCATAACACAAACACAAACCCATACAAACACCACACAATTCATGTTCAATTTGTAAGTCGCTCTGGATAAGAGCGTCTGCTAAATGACTTAAATGTAAATGTAAATGTAATGCATGCTTACTGTAAATTGAGCTATCTTAGCCATCAGCTTATAAATATTTTTGCCAACTTACCTTCACCTTGTGTAGAGCTGGTGGTTGAAAACACATGCTAGTGTAATCAGATTATGTACCACCTACAACAAAACACACAACAATACACAATTTAATCACCCCACAAATTGTATTGATCTCTATTAGACTGGCTAATTTAGCACACCTAACATGGACGTTTTAATATTGTCAGCTTGCTGTTAGCTTTTTAGTGTCACTAAATTGGTAGAAAGATTGCTAGCCAGTTGGGAACCAACTAACCAACCATAGACAATGTATAAACATCACTACCAACACACCAAGAGTGAATTAGATATATCAGCAATTCTATTTTTAGTAACAGAGGGTTTTCCAGACAAAGGTGGAATAGATGGCTACCAGGTTGAGTTCCTCTTATTAGCTTACGTTAGCTAACGTTAGTCAAAGATAGAACGAACAGACAAACATGTTTACTCTGCTGAAGGTAGCTACCAATCTACCAGTGACTACCATGGCATAAGCGAAATTGATTGGCAGTGTGAATCCAACAGATAGCTAGCTATATGATTTGGCTGATGGCTTTCAGAGTTCAATACAGGAGTGTAACATTAGCTAACGTAGCTAATTTACCTTGTCCAGCTAACATTATGTTACCTCTAATTAGGGATGTGAAAATTGTCAGCCGGTGATTGTCAAGCAAATAACTCTCTGTCTCATGGTAATTGACTGTTCATTAACATAAATACATTTAGCATCTCCTGGCTCCACACATAGCCTACAAGCCACTGATCCAGGCCTTTGGAAAAACTACATTTTAAAAGTAATAATCCATGTAATATAGTCTACACCTTCACAATAAATCCAATATTTATTTTAGACAGGTCTAAAGAAAAAAGCATGATATGAAGATAAGGTAGTCTATTTCAGAAGAACAGAATAGCATATTCCGAGTTGTCCTTATGTTAGGTCCTGATCTGGCTATGTCAAAAGGTTGTGGGCTACACTAGTTCATTTAGCAGACAAGAGTTGCTTAGAAATCCATGGCATTATTTTAGAGTATGAAGAATACAATTGAACAAAGCTGAATGAAATAGAAAGGATATTTTCTCCAAACGGTTTGAGGGAGTGCACACATGTGGCTATTCTGTGTTGGGCAGTTAACAAAGGAATAGGTTTTCCAATATTGTTCATTTAGAGTTAATAATGTAACTTTAGTTGTTATACAACATTGGGCTACATGTTTTGATTTTTAATACATTGTAAGGCTGCATGATGCGACTAACAATGATTTGAAAAAAGTTGCTTGAAAGGCATGAGCTCTGCTTTGTTTTTTGCTCAGGCTGTACACACTACATCAGTCACTCATTCACAATTTGACAAGCACTTGATAATGCCTAGAATTTCACAGCGGAATCCCCTTTGCGTGTCCGTAATGCACCCTAAAAAAATCCATGCCTTTTGTGGCCAGTGGCCGTTGTGCGCTTCTCCCTGAGTACTGCTCGCTCCATCACGTGATCAGGTCTTTCTCACAGGCTACAAGTGAAGACAGACACGTCGTGGTGTCGGTTTCACCTAGGGGTCATGATAAGGACTGTACAAATGTTTGATGTATTAGAAAAATGGATTATGCTTATGTTATATTAATAGAAGGGGAGGGGTTATAAGACCCTTCCTTCCTTACATGTATAGGGTCCTAAACTACAGATTAACAATATATATACATTATGAGGTTTTAATATTGTTCCACGGTTGTCTTCTAATTCTCTCTCTCTGCCTTATTATAAAGAGGCCCCTCTGAGAAATGTGTGACTGTGAAGAAGGAGCTCTGCAGGGGAGTGGGAGCGATAAGAGACGAGTCAGACATTGCACAGTAAATCAACTTAGGGGAGTGGACATTTACTGCGGAGGCCTTAGAAAACACTGGAACTATTGTATCTCTTGCAAGTTAGTATAGCTCTGTATGCATGGGCTTGGTATGAGGAGTAGCAGGTAATGACGTATGCAGTGACATCACAGGGGGTTGACTACAAGCATGATAAAAGCAGCGTGGACTTTTCCTAAAGGGCAGAACTTACTCGGAAACATGCGTGCTATGTTCCTGATTGTCAACTTCTGTCTGCAATTCCATTAATAAAGGTTTTTGAATGATTTAATTAAAGATATTGTCATAATGCTAATTTCACCAATGAGCCAATGATTGACAAGGACGAAAGGAACGAACTCTAACAGTGGACACAACTGCGCGTGTCTTTCTCCAATTCAAAGGATCATATTGAAGATATTGTAAAATCTGTCCGCATTTACTTTTCCTCAACAAGATGAGTAGGCCTAACGAAAAGCAAAAGCACAAGCCCATGTCAATGTACTCTCCCCCATTGTACAAAGGTCGACCTATTCTATTCTGTGCGAGAAATAAATATTACAAACATAGTCTGGGACAGTTGTGGGATGCGATAGATCCCAAATTAATACAACCAGTAGTATCAACAAAAACTTTTTTATGCAATGTGGCTGACGCAGCAGATCAGAACGTTTAGCTTAATGTGCTTAATTTTAAGAAGCTATTTGGCCACTTTTGTTGTGATACAAACCTTATTAAAACGTATAGGCTTCTGGGTTAGGCTGCATAAAGTGTAAGACTATGATTCAAAAAAGTTTTTTTTTAAATGGCATTGTTTCTTATACACAAGTGATAATATATAATTTACAAGTGATAGGCTAATATTGTCACCCATCATCTTGACATAATCTTGTCTTTACATATACTAAATAATATATGTGTGAAATTTGTTTTGATTTAGAATAGACCATTATCATGCATCTTTATCGAAACAGGGTCTGCGGGAAAAAATACATGTCATCTATGTACTTAAATACCGAATGGGGGACGCTTTTTCCCATGGTTTATTTTCATGCCAGCCAGGTAGGCTATACTCCTGTTGTAAATATAGGCAATGTGCTTCATATTAGGAAAGTTGATAAATAAATATAGTAAGCCTTAAAGCTGATCCTCCTCTTTTTAGTAGAGGCCATCACTCTGTTTTCTCGTAATTGCATAGTCTATAGAAATGAGCTCATGGGCTCTCATGAAGTGTTTGATTCGATTTTTGAATACATTTGCATTGATGTCAGAGTGATTAGAGGGACAATAGAGTGCTGAGTATCAGGCAGTTAGCAGGTTTGGTAGGCTACTAAAGACCATCAGCAGCATCAGAGCTGGAAAAATCTAATTATTGTGACTAGACGGTCACATGGAATTTGACTGCCTTCATGACTCGTGACCGCCGGTGTAGTGGTAATATTGTCACCGCAACAGCCCTACCTCTAATTAAAAATCTTTTATTTTGTTGTGAAGGGAGAAAACAATGGTATCGCATCACTTCTCAGGTGTTGTCTAAATGGATTCCCCATCCATTCAGCCTGAAAATACCACTGATAATCTTTGGTCACAGAAGGCATCATTCTTGATAGCCGCAAACCGCTGGCAGCATCTGGGTAAATCTCTGGTAGGTAGAACGGTGAAAGATACAGTAACTCATTTTTAGTTTGTTTTTACTTAGCACAGACATACAGAACACAACACGGTCATGATGACAAATGTTAGTGAAAAACAAAACCCCCCAAATAAATTCCTAGAGAACTTCTGAGATTACTGTGCGTTGGTCGTTCAAAGTAAACAACGCCATGAACCAAGTTTGTGGGCACGCTCAAGCGGGGCGTGTCTGCATTCGCTATGAATGCTAGACTTTGTGGTTCACTATGAGCAGACAAATACACAGAGAGTCAAAACTTCCTGATTCTACCAGTGAAATGAAAATGCGCTCCTTGTAGCTTGTGGTTTGGATAATGTTGATGTTTATGACAAAAATGTAATGTTGTTAATATTGTAAAGATTACATATATGCCGTGGCAGAGCCAGGGTGAAATTCCCCTTTAACTCAAAGATACGGAATACCTCCTCCTCTAGCCATGATTAGATCACATACATCCCCTAACTGAAAGGCTTTCTTATACAAAATTAGTTTTCAATGGCAGTAGAAACATATCAATGTCCTCCCAAAGACTTGGGAGAGGGGAGTTGAAACATGAAACTGTGGAGTGGACAAGATTAATCTTCATGGCTTGCCATGAATTTATTTAAGCCTTCTTGCTAGCATCACTCAAACACTGACATGCCATTTCCTGCCAGAGTCCCTGACAATCTTTTCTAAAAACGGAAACCCTACCTCTGACTTTGCTTATAGCTACTTTATTGAAGAAAGATTTACTATGACTGAGATATGTGGTTGTCCCACCTAGCGATCTTAAGATGAATGTACTAACTGTAAGTCGCTCTGGATAAGAGTGTCTGCTAAATGATTGAAAATGGGATTGATTATTCCAAATACAACTCATTTTGTTATGACCAAGGAGAATGGATTGATAATACTGCTCAGAGATTCCTCAATCCAGTTATTTGTACAGAGACAGCTGTGGCAGGAAGCTCAAGGCATAACAGGTCATGGGCTCATACAAGGGAGTATTTGAGCTGTTGTGACCATGGCACCCTTTTCACTTTAATGACAGTCACAGTATCAGGCTAATTTGGGGTTAGGGGACTCTCTATTGTAAGTGGATGGAGAGAGATACAGTATGTCAACAGCTAACAGAGAACCATATGGGTCTATGATTATATACTGTATAGCCCTTCATTCTAAGATAGTCTTTCAGTATCTATAGCACAGTATTATGTGTATAGCATCTGAGGATATACTCAACATTTTGACATTTCTACTTTTTAAAAATTAAGTTGAGAGCTGGTCTGTCTCGCACTCAAGTTTATACCATAGTCATCAGAGCCTCAATCACTTTTTTTTAAACACGTCAGACTACAGTTTTCTCAACACTTGAAAAACAAATGAATATACCTCATTTCAAGCCCATCTTTACTTCCAGGGAAGGTACTGTAACTCCCTAGCTGATGAAAATAGATTGCACTTTCTCTTTGAACCGTGCTGGCTGCTGTCTGGTTTTGGGGAACAAGTGTTGATCTTCTCATGCTAAGATGGGAGGTCCTTCTGTGTTGAGGATGAAGCAGAATCAGAGATAATGTGACGGAGAACTGGAACAATGCAAAGAGATGGAATTGGGTTGCCTGAATGCATGCTATAGCCACAAGGTGTCATTTGTTGGTGGCTTTAAAACATTTTATTGATTTATAAATGCTTGCTACATTTTTTACTGTAAGCAACCAGGCATGATCATAATACTTCCGCAAGTTGAAAGACAAAACATATTTGCAACATGTTATATATGCAGTGGTAAGGTGACATGAATTGCCACAGTATGGATTTTCAAGGGACTCAAACACTACCACCCCATACTCCTTGTCCTGGAATAAGCTGTAGTAGATCATGTGATAACTGTAGGATAGCAGGCTCTGGCATTTAAGGTTTGCGTGGGTGTGATATAATGGCCTGGGGTGTGATGAACGTTGTTTGTAATCTGTTCACAGTGCCTTGTGATTGCAGAAAAACCAGGGGGAATTTCACAGCTTCTCAGACAGAGGCATATTAGATCTGGCCTTAATAATAATAATACATTTTATTTTGAGCGTTTTTCACGACACCCAAAGTCACTTTACATACACAAGAAAATCAGCAGGATAAAAAGCTATAAAATCACATTAATAAATAAGTAAGTATATAAAAGTACACTAAACATGATGACAGGGAAGTGAACTAGACAGAGAAGAAAAGCTAAGACAACAGAGAATCTGGGTAAGCCTGTTTGAAGTGATGTGTCTTTAGTATGGATTTGAATATGTGTATGGATTGGGAGGTTTTGACATGGAGAGGGAGGGAGTTCCAGAGTTGGGGACCTGCACAGCTAAAAGCACGGTCTCCCATGGAGTGAAGCCTTATGCGAGGGATGGTGAGGAGGCCAGTGTCAGAGGAGTGTAATGAACAGTTGGGAGTGTAGAGGTGCAGGAGGTCAGTGAGGTATGTGCGCGCCAAACCATTGACTGCTTAGTATGTGAGCAATTTAAAGATAGTATTGTATTAAACCTGGAGCTAGAGGAGTTTGTGGGTGGGGGTGATGTGGTCCCAATGTCTGGTGTGTGTGAGGACTTGTGCAGCTGAATTATTAATGTTGTAGTCTGTCCAGTGTTTTGGCGGGCTGACCTCGGTTGTCAGGTGAACATTGTTTCCTCCGACACATTGGTGCAGCTGGCTTCCGGCTTAAGTGGTTGGGTGTTAAGAAGCGTGGTATGGCGGGTCATGTTTCAGTGGACGCATGACTCGACCTTCGCCTCCCGAGCCTGTTGGGGAGTTGCAGCGATGAGACAAGATCGAAATTGCGGAGAAAACGGGGGTACTATTTTCATTTGGCTGTGTTAGATTGGTAAGGAATCCGAGTTGGTCAAACCATTTTAGGTTTTTGGGGAGGAGGAATGTCTACCCTTGAGTCAACTGCAAATGCAATAGTTAAACAGAAATTGAATAAATTAATAGTGATAGAAAAGCACTACATTTCTTCAGGGTGAACACATTTAAATACTGTAGAGGCTAAGATGCTTATACCGGGCTAATTGGTGCTTATTCAAATATTACTTATAATGAGTTAAAATACACCAAAACCACACCAAACCAGCTGTGCCTTTTAAGTTATTCCAATGCAGTCACTCAATTTTATAAATCTAGTGTGAATTAATCCATGATGTACCACTGACACTAATTCCACACCGGAATAATAAACCTAATGGCTGGAGCAGTCTAGAAAGGTGTTTGTGTGGGTGCTTTAAAGTAACTGTCCAGTGAAAATCTCATTTTTAAAAGTTAATATTCTGTTTAACTATACCCAAATAATGTTGTTGACTGGTCCTTTACTTGATGTTGTGGCCAAGCATAAATTAGAGAAAAAACACTCAGTAAAACCCTATCTCAAACTTGTTTTTGAAACAGACCATTTCGAAAAAGCTTGACATTTGCTTGTCTGTGATTTGTTGAAGACCAGTATTATGCAAATGTGGGGCAGCTTTTTTCTTTTTTTCTAATTGTCAGGTGGGGAGAAGGAGACTAGGGAGGCATTGGCTCTGGAGTGCACACTGCACACATGCTAGCTAGCAGGTCAAACAATGCACATCTGGTGTTAGCAAAAACTATATCTCCAGTCACTTCTATTTCAAATTATGTGGTTTATAAGAGTTGATATGTTGGCTGTTTAGAAATAGTAAGCTAGAATGCTGGCTATTGTGGCTAACTTAGCTAGCTGGCTAGCCAACATGAAAGCAAGTCAAAGCAGAGCCTCCACCCAACAACCATCTCGCCTTCCCCTTATTTCAAATCCTGTGGTTTAGCAAAAACATTGGAAGTCAAGAGGAAACCTAGTTCATAAAGGCTGTTGTTGACTTCAGAAATTATTCATACCCCATGACATATTCTATATTTGTTGTGTTACGGCCTGAATTCAAAATGGTTAAATAGATAATTTTTCTCACCCATCTACACACAATAATGACAGAGTGAAAACATGTTTTTAGAAATGTTTGCAAATGTATTGAAAATGAAATCCAAATCTATATATTTTACATAAGTATTCACACCCCTGAACACTTTGTGTTCAGGATAAAAAAGTTAATTGCGTTGCCACATTTTTCGCATTATTACTTTAGTGCCTTGTTGCAAACAGGATGCATGTTTTGGAATAGTTTTATTGTGTACAGGCTTCCTTCTTTTCAATCTGTCAGTTAGGTAAGTACTGTGGAGTAACTAAAATGTTTTTTATCCATCCTCAGTTTTCTCCTATCACAGCCATTAAACTCTGTAACTGTCTGTAACTGTTTTAAAGTCACCTTTGGCCTCATGGTGGAATCCCTGAGCGATTTCCTTCCTCTCCGGCGACTGAGTTAGGAAGGACGCCTGTATCTTTGAAATGGCTGGTTGTATTGACACACCATCCAAAGTGTAATTATTAACTCCACCATGCTCAAAGGGATATTCAATGTCTCCCCTTTTATTTTTACCCATTTACCAATAGGTGCCCTCCTTTGTGAGGCATTGGAAAACCTCCCTGGTCTTTGTGGTTGAATCTGTGTTTGAAATTCACTGCTCGACTGAGGGACCTTACAGGTAATTGTATATGTAAAAAAAAGTCCATACAACTGATTATGTGACTTATTAAGCACATTTTTACTCCTGAACTTATTTAGGCTTGCCGTAACAAAGGGGTTGAATCAAGACATTTCAGGTTTTCATTTGAAATTCATTTGTAGAACTTTCTAAAAACATAAATCCACTTTAACATTATGGAGTATTATGTGTAGGTCAGTGACAAAAAAATCTAAATTTAATCAATTTTAAATTCAGGCTGTAACACAACAAAATGTGATACAAGTCAAGGGGTGTGAATACTTTCTGAAGGCACTGTACAGTAGGTAGCAGCAGTAAGCTCGCTAGCTTAACAACTAACATTCGTAGCTAGCTGGCTAGTTAGTTAGCTAGCAAACAACAACAAAAATCAGGAATAGTGAAAAAGCAATGGCCAGAAACGACTCACGTTTGTAAAATAATCAGTCTGCATTCATTACAACATCAAAAATCAGGAATAGTGAAAAAGCAATGGCCAGAAACGACTCACGTTTGTAAAATAATCAGTCTGCATTCATTGCTATTATAGTTAAGTGCCCTAGTAGTTCCATTATGTGTTTCCAAATCCTGCATCTATCCATCCCCTTGCAGGCTGCTGGGTAGTTCCTGGTGCAGCCTGCACTGCCCCCTGGTGGGGTAGAACATTTTAGTGTACATCTTCTCATTGGCTGAGCTGGCAAATCAGCTGTTTTTTACCTGTATACACCCACACCACTCTTGTTTCCTAACAGGCTGGGCAGGTGAAAAGAGAAAGGCTGCTTTTTAACATCCTTATTATCATTTTATGGAAGAACATTATTTAATTCGTATTGTAATTCATTTTAGATCATATGTCATAGAAATCCGGAATAGAGGTTGACACCGGAGTGAAAATCCATTGCTGATCCCGTCTATTCCAGTCAAACGTTTTCCCATACTGTCCTGATCCCGCAACAGTTCTTTAATCCTTGAACTTTCCTGTCTCAATAAAAAAAAATCACTCCTGTCCTGTCTAATGCTAATTTCTGAAAATTATTATAGTTAACTTCCTCCGTTAGATGATTGTCTGTCTGTCCCCCCCTCTGCGTGTGAGTAGCCATAGCAACTGCTCTGTTTGGCTCCTGCTCAGCATTTACGAGACAGTTGCCTGCTCACATAGCTGATAACATCCACATTAGGAGATTTTGGCAATGAAGGCAGCTCTTCTACTTACCCAGAATTAGATGAACTCAATAGCTCTCTTGAAGGCTTCATTATTCACTAACGTACGTTGGTATCTGAGGTAAAGCAGTGACTGCGCAGTGGCCATGGCTACAACTGGAGCAACGCATGAGCCGACAAAAAGGGGAAGGGGGACATTAACATTCATTTTTTATAGATTGGTATTAAGTAAACTATATTAGGCCTACAGAGTTGTTTAATGAAATTATCGACACATTACATATTTCTACCCCTGCCCCTCCTCGAAAAAAAACTCTGTTTATAACTACTCCTGTACTGCCCTTTCCTGTAGACTGTCCGTCCTGGCCCGAACTTGACTCTAGAATTTCACTCCCATTCCTGCCTGAATCCTGGACGCCCAGGAGTCCTATTCCCATGTAAACCTCTAATCTGGAACACTGGACAAATACTTTAAGGCCAGGCACACACAACTTTTACCAGTTCAATGTGGACACAAATATAATACTTTCTTGTATTCAAATTTTTCTGAAATATACCATTATATATTTGCATCACACAAATCATTTTTCTTCTGGACAGTGGATGAAGTCCACTTATATATAGGACTTATATATAGCAGATTGTGTGAATTAACCCTTTTTTTCATCTTTCTATCTGTAAAATACTAAATAAATGTACGTAAAATGCATTTTTGGAAGATAAGAAAATACCATCTTCGAATAAAACATTTACAACATACTGTATCAACAATTCCCTATTAGATTGGAGAATACGTCTAAGGATAATCAAACAGAATGTGGTCAATGCATATGCTTCTGAGGCTGAGAATTTTTTGGGGGTGTGTTGGTAGAACCTGACTTTCGGGAAATGGCCGTTAAAGACAAGTAAACTGAAATTCGACTACCAAATACCAAACACCTGTTTAGACCCAATCACCATCTCTTCATAGTTACTACATAGTACATAGACCTTCCACACCAAAGATTGAGTTCAAGATGAGAATCAGACACTCAGCCATCCAATGTTTCATCTTTGTACTTTTTTTAATTTAATTTTTATTTCACCTTTATTTAACCAGGTAGGCCAGTTGAGAACAAGTTCTCATTTACAACTGTGACCTGGCCAAGATAAAGCAAAGCAGTGCGACAAAAACAACAACACAGAGTTACATATAAACAAATGTACAGTCAATAACACAAAAGAAAAGAAAAATAGAAAAATCTATGTACAGTGTGTGCAAATGTAGAAGAGTAGAGAGGTAAGGCAATAAATAGGCCATAGAGGCGAAAATAATTACAATTTAGTGATAGATGTGCAGATGATGATGTGCAAGTAGAGATACTGGGGTGCAAAAGAGCAAGAGGGTAAGTAATAATATGGGGATGAGGTAGTCGGGTGTGCTATTTACAGATTGGCTGTGTACAGGTACACAGCCTGTAAACTGCTCTGACAGCTGATGCTGAAAGTTAGAGAGGGAGATATGAGACTCCAGCTGCAGACATTTTTGCAGGTCGTTCCAGTCATTGGCAGCAGAGAACTGGAAGGAAAGGCGGCCAAAGGAGGTGTTAGAGCAATGATATCACAACAAAATGTATTGGAATCTGGACATCTTTAGTCCATGCTAGGTTTTCCTTTTACTGTCCGCCTCTCCCTCTCCCTTTGGCCACTTGGCCTTCTATAGAAATGCTACGGACATATGGACCTTTATGCCAGGAGAATACAGGTACAGGCATACACAATTCGGCTTGACTTCTCTGCCACCTGTTATCATGGTTAATTTCACTGTCCTGCCTACCCATTAACTTCTTGTCAATATGGGGGCGCTGTTTTCACTTTGTAGAAATTCGTTCCCAAATTAAACTGCCTCGTACTCAATTCTTGCTCGTACAATATGCATATTAGTATTACTATTGGATAGAAAACACTCTCTAGTTTCTAAAACCGTTTGAATTATATCTGTGAGTAAAACAGAACTCAAGTTGCAGCAAACTTCCTGTCAGGAAGTGAGAAATCTGAAATCGGGCACTCTGTTCCAGGGTCAGTTTATTAATTTGCATGTAATCTATGAGTCGACATGCACTGCATACGATTTCCCCTAGATGTCAGTAAGCAGTGAGAATTGGAATGGGGTTGCTAGGTAGATCTGAGGCCGTATAAAGGCTCTTGGAACGGAGCTTGCACTCTTTTCAACGTTCGTCATGGCGCAAGACAGACCTCAGGATGGCATTCTGAAAAGCTCTCGTTATAGGCCTTAGATATATCCGGCTCTGATTTTATTCGATATAGGTGTTAAAAACATCATAATGTAGTTATTTTAAACCGAGTTATATCAGTTTATATCAGTATATTGCGATTTTCTGAATTTTCTTTGTGCTGCGTTATGAAGAGTTGGACACGTCTGGGCCACATAGCTAATGTTTGCTGCTAATTCCTAAGTTGAAGACGACAATCTACAACCGAGCAACGATGATTCTGGACAAAGGACAACTTGCACAAGATTCTGATGGAAGCTCATCAAAAAGTAAGAACTATTTATGATGTTAATTCGTTGTTCTGTTGAAAAATGTTACACTACTATTCCGCCATTAATTTCGGTGCGATCTCGCTTTAACGCACGCTGTATGTCGTAGTAACGTTAATTTTAAAAATCTAACACAGCGGTTGCATTAAGAACTAATGTATCTTTCATTTGCTGTCCAACCTGTATTTTTTGGTCAAGTTTATGATGAGTTATTGATTAGATTAGGTGCCTCTCCCAAGATTTCTCCCGACATTTTGTTGGCAGCTTGGCTGCTATTCTCATTGTATAACCACGATTTGTGCCGCTAAATATGCTCATTTTCGAACAAACAATATATGTATTGTGTAACATGATGTTATAGGACTGTCATCTGATGAAGTTTTGAGAAGGTTAGTGAAAAATGTAATATCTTTTGCTGGTTTATTCGCTATCGCTAACGTGCATGAATCAATGCTGCTGTGTGGTTGGCTATTGTAGTAAGCTAATATAATGCTAAATTGTGTTTTCGCTGTAAAACACTTAAAAAATCTGAAATATTGGCTGGATTCACAAGGTCTTTGTCTTTCATTTGCTGTACGCTGTGTATTTTTCATAAATGTTTCATGATGAGTATTTAGGTAATTCACGTTGCTCTCTGTAGTTATTCTAGTTGCTTTGGTGAGAGTTGTGATGGTGGCTGCAATGTAAAACTATGATTTATACCTGAAATATGCACATTTTTCGAACAAAACATATGCTATACAATAAATATGTTATCAGACTGTCATCTGATGAAGTTGTTTCTTGGTTAGTGACTATTTATATCTTTATTTGGTCGAATTTGTGATAGCTACCTATGCAGGGAAAAAATGGTGGGAAAAAAAGTTGTGTCTTTTGCTATGGTGGTTAGCTAATAGAAATACATGGTGTCTTCCCTGTAAAACATTTTAAAAATCAGAAATGATGGCTGGATTCACAAGATGTGTATCTTTCATTTGGTGTCTTGGACTTGTGATTTCATGAACATTTTATTATATGATATCCCTGTCGCTTTAGGCTAGGCTATGCTAGTCAGCTTTTTTGATGGGGGGGATCCCGGATCCGGGTTTGTGACTCGTTAGAGGTTTTAACGTCGAATAGATAAGAAAAGTAAACAGGGACTGTGGATGGAATTTTATCGCTTTACCACCTCAGGCATATAAGGACACTGGTAACATTAGCATCTGACCTTGCCCAATAGAATCCTATCAGATTAATTTAAACAGGATTCCACCCTCTCAGACCCAAATGACCCCAACAGACACCATGGATATACAGTGCATTCAGAAAGTATTCAGACCCCTTGACTTTTTCCACATTTTGTTACGTTACAGCCTTATTCTAAAATGGATCAAATCATTTTTTCCCTCATCAATCTACACACAATACCCCATAATGACAAAGCAAAAACAGATTTTTAGATATTTTTTAAACTGAAATATTACATTTACATTTACTTTGTTGTAGCACGTTTGGCAGAGATTACAGCCTCAAGTCTTCTTGGGTATGACACTACAAGCTTAGCATAGCACACATTGGGGAGTTTCTCCCATTCTTCTCTGCAGATCCTCTCAAGCTCTGTCTGGTTGGAAGGGGAGCGTTGCTACACAGCTATTTTCAAGTCTCTCCAGAGATGTTAGATCAGGTTCAAGTCTCGGCTTTAGCTGGGCCACTCAAGCTCATTCAAAAACTAGTCCTGAAGCCACTCCTGCATTGTCCTGGCTGTGTGCTTTGGGTCGTTGTCCTGTTGGAAGGTGAACCTTCACCCCAGTCTGAGGTCCTGAGCGCTCTGGAGCCAGTTTTCATCAAGGATCTCTCTGTGCTTTTCTCCGTTCATCCCCACAGCATGATGCTGCCATCACCATGCTTCACTGTAGGGATTGTGCCAGGTTTCCTCCAGACGTGACGCTTGGCATTGAGGCCGAAGAGTTCAATCTTGGTTTCATCAGACCAGAGAATCTTGTTTTTCCTTGTACCCAATTTTGTTTTTTCTTGTACCCAATTGGCGGCCAGCTCTAGGAAGAGTCTTGGTGTTTCCAGACTTGCGCAATTTAAGAATGACGGAGGCCACTGTGTTCTTGGGGACCTTCAATGCTGCAGAAATGTTTTGGTACCCTTCTCCAGATCTGTGCCTCGATCCTGTCTCAGAGCTCTATGGACAATTTCTTCGACCTCATGGCTTGGTTTTTGCTCTAACATGCACTGTCAACTGTGGCACCTTATATAGACAGGTGTTTGCTTTTCCAAATTATATCCAAGCAATTACATCTACCACAGGTTGACTCGAATCAAGATGTAGAAACATCTCAAGGATGATCAATGGAAACAGGATGCACCTGAGCTCAATTTCGAGTCTCGTGGCAAAGGATCTGAATACTTATAAATACCCGTCCTCCTATAGCTCCTCTCACAAGCCTCCTCTGATAGCTAACTCAATTACCTTCTGCCCCTGCACATCAACTCGGTACTGGTGCTCCCTGTACATAGCCATGTTATTTTTACTCTTTATTGTTATTCGTTATTCACTGTGTATTTATCCACTGTGTCATTATTTATATGTATAAATATATTTCATTAGAAAACTTGTTTTACTCTGCATTGTTGGAAACGGAATAGTAAGTAAACATTTCACTGTTAGTGTACATCTGTTGTTTATGAAGCATTTGGCAAATACATTTGCATTTGATTTGATTAAGTGCATTGTCATTGGCGAGCCTCCAGCTAAAAGCCAATTGAATCTTGAATTATGCTGCCTTTCATCGCATATTGATTAGAAGTGTTGACTGTAAATTTCCAACTTGGTTTTATGACTGTGTTGGAATGAAACACTGTGCACTATGACAGGGACCGATCATTTACCAGCAATGTACATAGCACCAAGACTGCTTGCTTTGTAGCATAACAGGAGAGTGAAAGCTATTAGATTTCTTCCTATAGGCCACCATGATAAATTAAGTCTCCAGTATTTAGTGGATGTTTGAGATTATACTGTATATTGTCCTGCAATGCAAGTATGTATAGGCTAAGTGCGGAGAGAGAGAGAGAGAGAGAGAATAAGAAAGTGTCTGTACATGCCAATGTTAATTGCATTTCAATTGTGTAGCTTACTGTACTGAACACTTTTTGTACAATACGTGTATGACTGTATAGTTCTATTACCAAACAATCTGGCCTGTGCATGAGAGTCAATGTTTGTGTATGTGAGTGAGCAAGTGAACTCATTTCACACTTGCCTGAAATTTGAATGTTCCCTCCTCTCTGTCTTTACCCTTCCACCCGCCATTTGATATACTCACCCAATCAGCAGTCTGACATTGTGGGAGGTGGGGGGGGGGGGCTAAAGGGGGCGAGGGTAACATGACATGAGTGTCTTCATCAGCAAGATGTGTGACCACTAACTCTGGAGCACGTGGCATTCCACTCTAAGGGGAGGAAGTCCAACTGTCAACGCTGCTCCGATTTATCAGCTTCCATTTGAAATGTATTTCCCCATCTGTCCCTACTTCCCAGCACTGGAATCCACAGGGTACTATGGAGACACACAGTACACTCCAACACAAACACACACACGAACACACACACATTAGTATCTTGGAAAATAAGTAACTTTAAAAGGAATGTAGAAACTGGTTGAGACTTGAACTAAAGCTAAATAACAAAACATGGCAACAAGAAAACCATAGAACACACAGATAACTCAAAGCCTATCATAACAACTGTGTTGGGATGCTAACTACAACAATACAAACTTTCAAAAAGCTAAGATGCCATTGAAGTGAAAAGGGCCACTTTAAAGTAGATCTTTTTCCTCATCACATGCTGAGGGTCTTGTGGTTTTTAAGCAAGGGAATGTGTGTTATTAAAGCATAATAAAGCATAGGAAAAGGCTTTGTACAGTATAGGGATTTGGAACCCCAGACCCAGATGCTGGTTTGGGCCAGCCTGCCTGGCTTTCACCCAAAATGTGTTAACTCTGCATTGTTGGCAAAGGACCAGTAAATAAGTGTTTCACTGATAGTGTACACCTGTTGTTTACGAAGCATTTGACAAATAAAATTGTATTTTATTTGATTAAGTGCATTGTCCTTGGCGAGCCTGGAAACTTGAATTATGCTGCCTTTCATCAAATATTGATTATAAGTGTTGACTATACATGTTCAACTTGGTTTTGTGAATGTGTTGGAATGGAACAATGTGCACTAGGACTGATCATTTACCAGCAATGTACATAGCAGGAGAGTGAAAGACAGAGAGATAGAAACAGATAGAGGAGAGAGCGAGAGCGAGAGAGAGAGAGAAAGACAGAGGAGAGCAAGCAAGAGAGGTAGAAGGATGACATAAATGTTGACAGTCCTCAGCCCTCCAGATGTCAAGCTGATGTCAAGAGGAAATTTGACACATTTCACAGTTACCTCCCTCCCCTTCCCTTCGCTTTACTTTCCTTTCCTTTACTGACTTTATTGTCCTCATGGGGAAATTTTGTTGCAGTGTCATGTACACATTTAAGGAGGCGTTTAAATACAAAACAAAACAAATTGACAATACAACTTTACATACCAATAAAATTAAACGAGCCTGCTGGCCTTACTGGGTCGATAGGAACATTAGCTCGAGCTATTTAGGAGGGATATCACACCTGGCACAAATTATTGTCTAGTTGTGTTTTTCCTGCCGAGGGGTGCCCTATACCTGCACCCAGAGGGGAGTAGTTCAATGTCCAGGTACAAGGGGTGGCTTGGGTCTAAAATGATTTTGTGACCTTTGTGGAGGGCCCTGACCTTAAAGATTTCATCCAGGCCTATCTGCTTGACTCCAAGTACCTTGCTTGCTGTGGTGACAATCCTTCTCAATATATTTCTCTGGCTGACACTGGTATTGCCAAACCAACAAACAATACAAAAGCTTAAATACTCTCAATGAAAGATTTGTAAAACAGAGTCAGCATAGCACAGTCAACATTAAAAGATCCCAGCTTTTTGAAAAAGTACAATCTGCTGACTCTTTACATTTATTCCACTGAAACGTATTGTCCAAGAGGACACCCAGATATGTGTATACCTCCACAATCTCTATGTTCTGACCTCTGATAGATGTTACAGTGGTAGGTGTTGTACACTTTCTGAAGTCTGTGCACATCTCTTTGGTCTTGCTGGTATTTAGGACCAAGTGTGATTCGTTACACCACTCCACAAAGTCATTTAGGACCAGGCCATGGTGTTCCTCATCATCATGCAGCAGGCAGATCAAGGCAGTGTCATCAGCGAACTTAACGAGGTGTCTGTCAGGATGGGAACTAGTTTGACTATTAGTGTACAAGATGTACAGGAGTGGGGACACAACACATCCCTGAGGAGAGCCTGTGTTGGTGGTGCGTATGTCCAAAACATGGGGATCTACTTTAACCCACTGTGACCTCTGGCTCAGGAAGTCCAACAGCCACAAAATGAGCCCCCCCATCTGAGGAGAAGTCCCTAATGATTCTCTGTGCCAGAATGTAAGGCTGGATTGTGTTGAAGGTAGAAGAAAAGTCAACAAACAAAACCCTGATATGGGATTTGGCACTCTCTAGATGTCTATAGACCATGTTGACGAGAGTAAGAATGGCATCATCAACTCATCTGCTGGGCTGATCGACAAACTGAAACAGGAAAAGGAGCTTCTGGGTGGCGCTGAGAATATGACTTTTCACAATTTTCTCAAAGCATTTCATTACTAAGGATGTCCAGGCGACAGGGCGGTAGTCATCCAGCACAGAGGGATTAGATGCTTTAGGAATGGGAATGATTATAGATTTTTTTCCACAGTGCTGGCACGTGTTGCTGGTCGAGCGAGGATTGGAAAATGTTTGTAAAACACAAGCCAATTGTTCAGCACAGTGCTTTTGTGTGAGTCCCCTGAACAATTTCACAACGTCAGCCTGTTTAACAACAACCCTCTCAAACAATGATGCTTTTGTAATGATGCTTCCATTTCTTTTACCTCCGACACAAGGTCGTCAGATTCAAAAAATAGAAAAACATTCAGTTCATTAGCTGCCGCCACCATTCCATCCACTGCATGTTTTGGCCCTCATGTCTCCCAAGATCAGTATTGGTTTTTCCTCTGCCAATGTGGGGGGCACTAGCCATGGATTTAATCCCTTGCCAGGCCAGCCTTGAGTTTCCTGAGGAGAGGGTCCTCTCCACCCTTTGCTTGTATGCCTCCTTGTCCACCAGTATCGGTCTTTTGATCTCACGTTGTACATCTCTTAAAGCCTGTATATTACCCTCAGCATGAACTGCCTTCTTCCTATCAAGTAGTGATTTTAGATGTTTTGATACCCAAGGCTTATTGTTAGGGAAGATTTTACAGGTTTTAGTAGGCACAACTGACTCAACATCTGTAAGTTCATCAAGATCAGAGCTGCTGTCCTCAAATACCTCCCACATAGTACAGTCAAAAGACCTTTGGAGACGAGTGATACTATTGTCGTTTTAGATCTGGACAGTTTTAACTGTAGGTTTCTCCCTCTTCAGGAGCTGACAGTAGGTTGGCCGGAGGTAGACAACATTGTGGTCTGATGTCCCCAGGGGAAGCCTGGTGGTGGCAGAGAAAGCATTTGGTATTGTCACATTTCACATACTGGTGGTATGTGCGCAGGACCTTGTGCGGGGGACGCACATGTTGTTAAAATCCCCTAAAATAAATGTGGGTGCGTCGGGGGAGATAGATTCCAATTTCTGTGACAGATTATAAATAATCTCTGATGCTTTTGCAATATTAGCTTTTGGTTGAATGTACACAACTGTAAAACAATTGGGGGAAGTCACGGGGCAGATAGTGGGGTCACAGTGACACAGAAATCACTCTCCACTGCTGTCAGGAGACATGGCATTAATTCAAAGTCTAAGGGAGTTTCTCTCCCACATAAAGAGAACTAACAGATCAAAGCAGTCAGTGTGGTAGAAGCATCCTGTAATTGAAAGCTAAATGGAGGTTTCTCTCTTGCTGTGGCCATGTATCACGGTACTACAGCCACGGTTATTAATGATAGTACGTGCATATGAGATTCACTGCAGTGGATGGAACGGTGGCGGCAGACGTACAGAATATCGTACATGGGTGGTCTTCCACAGTATATACCCTCTGGTTGCTCTACACAGAGTGCCATTTTCATCCTCCATTATAAAGGCACAAACACACCACCAGCAGCATAATAAAGGCAGACACACATTGTCAGTGCATATTCTTCTGGAGATAGATGTCCGATACATTTGATACTAATAGTTTAAGAATGGAGAGCTATGGAAGTTATGGTGAATAAAAATGGGGGCGGGAAAAGAGGGATGGCCTTCTTATTCTCCTGAAAATCATGATGGATGACCAGAAGTCTTTAATTGGTTCAGATTTGGTCTGGTCCGGACCAAATCTGAACCAATCATAGACGTCTATATTTCACATGTTTGGACAGCACAGTGCAGCACAATGCAGTACTGTAAAGCACAGCAGAGTACAGTAGATTACAGTACACAGTACAATAAAGAAAAGTAGAGTATGGTAGAGTACAGTACAATACAGTAGAGCACAGTAAGAGTATAGTGAAGAAAAGTAACTGCCAGAAAAGCTAGTAAAGTTTTTCATTCTATCCATAGGGGGAGCCTGGGCAACTGAAATGTCTGACCTTTTTCAACAGTCTGACTGTGAACATCTGTACGAAAACCAAATTAAGGGAGACATAGATATGATTAAAAAAACAACTGTTGATGTAATATGAAAAAAATGTGGATTGATTAAGGGTGAATTTGTGTGTGAGAGATATATTATGTATAACCTACCTCAAAGCAAGAGATCGCTATGTGCACAGGTAAGATCAGGGATCTTGCCTCTGCGTATTGAAACAGGTAAGATCAGGGATCTTGCCTCTGCGTATTGAAACAGGTAAGATCAGGGATCTTGCCTCTGCGTATTGAAACAGGTAAGATCAGGGATCTTGCCTCTGCGTATTGAAACAGGTCAGATCAGGGATCTTGCCTCTGCGTATTGAAACAGGTAAGATCAGGGATCTTGCCTCTGCGTATTGAAACAGGTAAGATCAGGGATCTTGCCTCTGCGTATTGAAACAGGTAAGATCAGGGATCTTGCCTCTGCGTATTGAAACAGGTAAGATCAGGGATCTTGCCTCTGCGTATTGAAACAGGTAAGATCAGGGATCTTTCCTCTGCGTATTGAAACAGGTAAGATCAGGGATCTTGCCTCTGCGTATTGAAACAGGTAAGATCAGGGATCTTGCCTCTGCGTATTGAAACAGGTAAGATCAGGGATCTTTCCTCTGCGTATTGAAACAGGTTGGTAATTGTGGTGAAATGGAAGAGGAAAGACTTTATAACGATTGTGACCTTGAAGAAATAGAGAATGAAACAAATGTTATCCTCTATTGCCCTTTCTACAACGATATACGCTTGCTCTTATTCCAGAAAGCACACCAGATATACCCTGGCATTATGTAGCTGAGTGATGAGGAGAAAATGAAATGTTTTTTTTGTCCACTGTGTATTTCCATTTGCGGAATATTTAGAAAAAGCCTGGAATGAAAGAAAAAGGGCTACCTATAATTAAATTGTAAAAATATTTAGCTTCTATGTGGTGAATGGCATGTGTGTACAGTATATAGATTGTGTATAGGCTTGTTTGTATTTATTTATCAGTATGTATGTATGTATGTATGTGTATATATACAGTGTGTGTGTGTATTGTGGCAGCTGGCAGGGAGAGGTGAGGGGAGATATCTGGCAGTCCGTTGGCTCCTCCCCCGGGCCTTATATGGACTTCCTGCCCCAATTAGGCAAGACTGTAACCCCTTAAGCCAGGGAGTGTTTGGAGATAAAAGGGGGAAGCAGCATACACAACAGGGCAGAGTAGGAGAAGAGAGTATACTATCCGTGAGATAACATGTGACCTGGACTATCGGACTAACCCCCTTGTGTACCAGACCAGATTGTGAGGAGTACCTCTGGAAAACGGAACGGGCAAAGAGAACGGCTTGTGGACTGTGAGGTGATTGGTGAATTCCCCCTTCTTCGCCCGTGTACAAAAATCCCTAATAAACTTCCGCTTTGCATTCTATTTGTGCTACTGGTGCCTGTTTTGTTGAACTTGGTGACGGGAACCCCACACCCTTGGTCTTGCTACAGTATGTATGTACACTACCGTTCAAATGTTTGGGGTCACTTAGAAATGTCCTTGTTTTTGAAAGAAAAGCACTTGTCCATTAAAATAACATCAAATTGATCAGAACAAGTGTAGACATTTATAATGTTGTAAATGACTATTGTAGCTGGAAAATGCTTTTTTTATATTTTTTATGGAATATCTACATAGGCATACAGAGGCCCATTACCAGCAACCATCACTCCTGTGTTCCAATGGCATGTTGTGTTAGCTAATCCAAGTTTATCATTTTAAAAGGCTAACTGATCATTAGAGAACTCTTTTGCAATTATGTTAGCACAGCTGAAAATTGTTATACTGATTAAAGAAGCAATAAAACTGGCCTTCTATAGACTAGTTGAGTATCTGGAGCATCAGCATTTGTGGATTCGATTACAGGCTCAATCCTCTTTTAGCATTTCACCAAATCTTTCCCAAATATTACTTTTCTGTCCCCCCTTCTCTTTATTTTCAACTCTCCATTTTCTCTTATTGAATTAATCTCCAACATTGTCCTTTTTGCCTCCGTGGATCAACGTTCACCTATTCTGCCAGTTCCCAAAAACATTCGGCAATTGCCATGTAGGCAGTTTGCACATGTACAGTTAGGCCCTAAAGCTTAGGGTGACGCATTAATGCTAGATAGCCTAAAATAATACTGTACTGTAGTCTACTAAATAAAACTCTACTGTCCTGTACCGTACCATATTGTACTCTTCTGTGCTCTACTGTACTAGACTGTGCCGTACTGTACTGTGATCTTCAAACTTGTGAAACATAGCCTAGACAGACACTGCACCAGAATTTATTCTCTCCCGGTGTTAAGGGGGGGCTTGACCAATACGTGGGGGTGCTAAGAAAATAGTTAATGACTATTTAGAAATGCATTTATTCCATATGCATAATCAGACAACTGTGCATTGGTAATAATGTTTTGGATGAAATGTCTATCACAAAGTCAGAAATGAAAGGAATAATATCCACAGTACAGCCACAATGAGAAGTGCATTTAGCCTATGCCTGTCAACTGTGCACACATGGTGTAAAACGAGCTGCTATCATCACAATCTTAGCGATTATATTCCTATTGCAAAAATACTTGTAGGACGACTGGCCGACAATATGCATGCGTCTTTTTGTTCCATCCAGATCCAGATCAGTGCGATTGAATCATGTTCCCACCACCGGACAGGCGTGCTCTGTCAAATAAAAGGCCTTTCAGTGACTCACCAAGTGTTGTTTTATAGAAGGACGATGCGTCTGTTGTGGTGGTTCAGTGCAAATTAGTTTAGAATCTTCTGGACATCCAGGGCCTTGGTTCTTTCTGCATGTATGGACAGGCAGGCAAGGTAACTGAGTCGAGAGTTTGCCCAGTATTTCATTCTGTATATCATGATGCGTGTACTTAGCATTTCTAGGATTATCTGCGATTTTCTGTGTAACTGTTTTGTCGAATTGGCCTATGACCTGTAAAAGTTCAAGGAAGTTTCCCTGGTTGACAGCCATGTCGTTTTCTATGTCTCCTCTCTGTGAAAGTCCCTGGTATGCGGTGTAACGCAGTGACTCCACAACTGCTCTCATATACTCTCTATTCTCTCTGACTATTTTTGAATGTCCATCACTTAGAGCATTGCATATTGTTGAGCCGGTCTCTTTCTGAATAGTCCACTCATTCCACGCTGCCATTGCATATTTATGCTCCACACGAGCATTGTGTGTCTTGAACGAACTTGACGCCTTCTTCCAGTTCTGGTAGCCATTGTGGGTAAATGCCGCCTTCTCTCCACCATGGTTTCCTGGACGTTGAAAGTGGCAGCATGCAAAGAACAAAGCACGGTCCTTTGAAATAGAATATTCCATCCATTGGTAATCCTCACACCATCTACGATTGAAGTAGCAATCCTGCTGTCCAACTTTTGTGGCTGGATAAAGCCAAAGAAGAGGGTGCCTTGGTTCTTCAACAGGTGACTGGCTTAAATCAGAGGGAGCGGTGGCTGGGCTAACAGTGCAGCTAACGGTGGCTGTGGAGCAGCTAGCAGCAACGAACTGCTCTGGTGCTCCCTTATGTCGTGGCTCACAAGTTTCTCTCTCCGACTCATCTTTCTTATCTCCCTCTTCTTCTTTGGCCCCCTCGGAGACAGGGTCTGGATTTTCATTTTCTACCCACACTCTTCTCTTGGTCAGAAAACGGTCCATCGCAATGGTACGAGATGGGCAACTAGCTAGCTAGAAGTTAGCTCACATAATGTAACCTAACGTGCACAAGCACACACACCAGACACCCCCCCCACCCCACACACACCCACACACACAAGTCATAGGGTAAACGCGCGGCACGAGCACGCAGCCAGGGATCGGATTGGGAACAGAATGGCTGTTTTTTAACTTTTACATATTTCTTTATTTAAAATACAAAAATGCTTGAGGGGGCTTAACTGGGGCTACACAGATTTGTGACGTGGCTTTAGCACCCCCTATTGGGAACTCAGGAAAAACGAGCTACGACTGGGAAAATACGTTTTGAACTTTCATCCAACTCTGAATTGTAAATCGGGAACTCTGCCTCTTACTAGAGCTATGACCTGAAGATCACTGACGTCATCATGATTCAACCTTTTTCTTTGAGTTCCCAGTTGTCTTGAAAGCACCATAAATTCAGAGAATGCCAGACTTTGATGACAAAGTTTGATGACAAAATTTGCCCACGATGGACCGCCGCGCCACCTTCCTGTTCAAGTGAGCACAGCGCAACAAGGTGAGTCCAAAAATGTCTTGTATGCTGCTGCATAAATGATGTAATATGCCAGGGAGATGTGTATAATGTAGCTAAGAAAGTAATACTAAGTGTATGTTATGTAGTAAGCTGTTAATAGCCCATGTGCCTCACCCTAATTATTTGGTCTACTTTCACCTCTTAATTTTGCCTACTGTGGTGCACATGTAGCCTATAACCTGTTTTATAGAAATGTAATCATTGAATGTTGTAAGAGCTTTCATTGTCTGCTTATATGCCCCCTTTATTTATCTTATGGTTCTGACTAAGTGTACAGGGAGAACACTGTAAAAACGCTCCATGTTCTGAATTCTGTTGCTGTACATTTCAAAAGTGCTGAACAAATAGTTATATTGACTATGTCTGTCCTAGCTCTCTCAATGTCTTAATCGAAATGACGGATTGCCTCTTATCCGCTTGTTGTCCCCTTATGCCATAGTTTGTACATCTCAATTGTCAGTAGAAACCACATTTGTTTAAGTAAGTCAGCCATATCAGCTATGTTTTTTTTAAAGGCAGTAAATGAGGCTGAATGAACTGTTTCGCTGCCAGACAAGGCTCCGCTGGTAGCCAGGTGTAGCAGTTGTATAGTGCAATTAATGTATCCTACTTTATTTTATTTTCTTATTTTTTTTGATAGTGGTGTGCCTGAACACAGCCTGTTGCACCTGTCCTCTCCCATTGCTGGCTTGAATCTCTGCTGAACATTGTCGGAGAGCTGCCTTTGTGCAGGGGCAGATCATTAACCCCAATACTCCTCAGCTGAGGGGGTCGTGGCTCAGGTCCCTAATTAACAACAAGACGAGCACTCAAAAGGGGTTAACGAATTCAAAGGAAAGGAAGTCACGTAAATAAGTCAACCAGAACACAGCACAAGCTAGGAATAAATAAACATTAAATCACTAAGTAAATCAATTCAAAATAAAGCAGACATGAGGGAAAAGGACTAAATAGAACCACAGGCACACGGTAATACAATAAACTAAATGGAAGTTGACTCTGGCTACTGAACACAAAGGAGCCTATGCATTTACTCTAACATACATACATTTAAGTTGAACTTGTGTATTTACGATCAGCAAACCATTATGAGATAACCAATATTACTAGCATACAAACTGGGTTCTCAGTAGTACCAGTGTTGTGAAACCAAGATATGTAGTTGAATCTGTGTTGAATCAGTGTTTGGTCTTCATGCACTCACTGCTTATTAGCTATACAGCACAAAGTGAGGAGATGGCGACTCTCTGTGGTTATAGTATGTAGTTGAAGCATATTTCTGTGAGTGCTCATGTATGTAGTAGACCTTTTTTATCCAAGAGATGGCAGTAAATGAAAAACATTCTGAATTTATTGGATGGAGGCATCGTTGACAAAAACAATTACAATTATCTGCACTAAACAGAGCTGCTCTTTTACTCAAACAAAATAATCAACCTTTTTGTGATCCAAAATGCATTTCAACAACACTCATCTCAAGTGCATCACCACAAACATGCACCCGAGTAATATATCTATATTTTTTTTAAATCCTGAAATGAGCAATTGAGTCAGTCCTTGCAAACTAAATATTTTTTGTAGTGGTGTAAAAATCAAATGTTTGACATCAATAACATGGAGCTATACTGGCCTGAAGGAGATACAGAATCGAGTCAAATTAATCTGATCTGCGATTAAACCTCCTTCACCAGCTTGGCATCAATGATCGTAGTTCATTCTGTGACAGTCTAAATTACCTATGTTTTTTGCACAATTAATTCCATCTCGCTTCTAACCACCCAAAACAAAAAACATAATTCATAATATATTAGGACTATATGTTGTAGATATGTTTTTAATTTAAATGTTTTCATTTCAAGATTGACAGATATGAACAGTGAAAGCACGTGAGTGAGACCCTCCAAACCTACAGCAAGGAGAGATGGGTTTTTTATCATGCCACATTTTGCTCCTGACAGATTCAAATACAGGGAAAAAGAAGTTCACTATTCAGGCCGGCAATCTCTATAGTACATACACTACATATCTGCATACAGCAGTTTTTTCTTATTACATTGCTGCAGAGGAATTCGATGATAAGCAGCTGTCTCAACATCATCAGATATACTAATAATAAATAGTCTTGTTCACCACCCATATATCTGAAAAGAAGCCTTACATATCAGGCTCCTTCAGATCATTTTATTCCATCATCTTAACAAATCATTTAAGGGTGAAGACTGATGTCTGTCATTAGGTCTATGGACAGACAGTTTTAAAAATTACACTTTTGTGAGAGTCCAATAATTATAATCCTCCCATCACAATGTGACCAAGTCGCAATAGATGAAGCAGGGCATGTCTCATAAATGTGGAGTAAAGTAAGACGGCTGGAGATGATAACCATTGGGTAAGAAGGGATGTAACATCCCTCCAGTGGACGACAAAGGAACCGCACCATCAGTATGAAAGATCATGTTCCCAGAGCTGAAAGACGGGAAAGTTTGATAATTGGCTGAACCTGACACACAAGTCACAGGGCTTGGGTTGACACTGACCAAAGAGTTGGACCCGGGTGGCATTGTGCTGTCCGCGCCCGGGTTCTGTTTCTTCCACTTGGTTCTTCTGTTCTGGAACCAGATCTTGACCTGCGTCTCAGTGAGGCTGAGGGACAGAGCCAGGTTGAGTCTCTCACACACGGACAGGTATCTCGTAGAGCGGAATTTGTTTTCCAGAGCCACCAGTTGTTCATAGGTGAAGGCAGTTCTTGCGCGTCGCGGCTTGGCACAACCAAGATCCGAGCGCCGCCGTTTGTGGGGCAAGAGGTCATGTGTGGCTGAAGTTTCGGCGCTGCTGCTGATGCTGTCCACGTCCCCCTCTATTTGCTCCTCTGGCTCAGTCGCTGAGTGTACTAAAAGTGGGTTGCTGACGGTTACCTGGTGCTTGAGATCTGCGCTACTTGAGCGGTCAGTCTTTGTGTGTTCGCCTGTGAACACAGACATTAACATTAGTACTGTAAATGGGCTTTTCAAGAGCTAATCCAATTCCCTGCGAATGTTCATGTTTTTGATCTCATACAGTGGGAAATAAGATCTCAAAAAGCGTCAGCATGTTGATGAGGAAAGTGTGCCAAGTGGAAAGTGGTGCTGAATGGACAGTGCCACCTGAGCGCCCCTCTTCTCTAGAGCAATAACTCCCACTTAAACTATGTTTACAGTAGCTTGTTTGAGATCTATGCATAAAGTAAGAATGAAAAAAAGAAAGTATGATCCCTTAAATGGAAAATAATAGTATATTAATTAAAGACTCTGAACATTTCCACTGTGTGAAATCCTTAACACCAATAAATAGTCGACAATATGCCTACCTAATAGCGTAACTGTAAAATGTGTTTGATTAAAACCTGGGAGGTGTGCGAGTGGAACGAAGCGAGGGTTAAGAAGGGGACTAGGGTGGCTTGGCCTCTAATCCCTAAATCATTTATAAATCACAAATCGCCTCAAATGTCATGTTGCGGAGAGAAATCCCAGCTAAATCCTGCTCCACCATCTACCCATGACGTGCTAATGGAGTTTCATATTTGTGGGTGGATCGATAAATGTCATCTATTTAAAGGGAAGTTTTAATCGAACGATATTTAGGATCAGACATGGATGGGGTTTGAAGTTTGTACCTGCAAGGTGCTGGAGGGAGATATGCAGGATGCAGTAATGGGATATCGATCAAAGCGAGCGAAGGCATCCTCAATGGGACGATTTAAACAATTATCTGGCCAGTCTGTCCCAATGCCAATCACACACCGGGCTGTGGGCGCAACCCTCTGTGGGTTTCTTAAAAGGAAACCTAGCCTTGGAAATTAAGGGAAGGTCATAAAGAGATGAAAACATTTTATCTGATATAAAATAGCCACTCTTAGTTGGTCAGTGAACCAATAAGCTATACGGGTTTCTTATATTGGATATTAGGCCTATATCGTGTAAACTATGGACATAGTATGTATTTTATTTTATCCCTTATGTTCCAAATAAATTATATGGACATATGTCATGTAATAATGCAAAACACATATTATTCTGAACTGAATTAATAAAACACTACATTGGCTTTATACGTTTGATCCACAACGTTCCGTTAAAACAAAAAAGAACAGAAGATATAGCCATATCAAAAAGGCATTATTGTCTGTAGTTTTGTGGTATCTTTACCTGCTTCCATGCGCTCAAGTGGCTGCTCTCCATCTGCGCCAGTGTCCGCTTCTAAATGTGCCTGTCCTGCGTTCAGCAAAGGAAGCGTGTCCTTTGTTGGAGAAAGTTCGCTTTTCTTCTTGCTATTAAATTTCTTTGGGTCCAATATGTCAATTATAGAAAAAGAAATCCTATGACTAGATGTCATTTTCACATTAGAATCCTTGGAATCCAACATCCTTTGTAATCCCTCTAAATTGATCAAAGAGAAGAGGTGGGAACTCGCGCTTGATATTACGCGTCTGGGTAAGCACTTGGCATACTTTCTGCACTTTAAACGTTGGTTAAACTGGTCAAATGGCAGTCACACAAAGTGCACCTGCCCTCAGATGTCTCTGTCAGTCTGGACAAGTAGTGGTCGGTGAGGGAGGTTAGTGAGATCTTTAAAGCATCTGTTCTCTCCGCTCGATTCGAAGAGACGCGGTTTATGGCTCCCACGTGACAGCCACGTTAGCGTTTCACACAACCTCCTGTAGTTGGTTTAAAGCGTTCGTCGATAATCACCCATATTATTAGATACAATGACATCCGACCCTTTACTGAAAGTGAATAGGTGACAGGTTGCTAAATAAAACTGTGCGAGCAACTCTGCTGCAACGTAAAGAATAGGTGACACAATCCTCGATTTCCCCTCTATAATTCGTTTTTTTATTATTATCTGTAAAAAGTTTGAGTGTTTGAGAGTTTTAAAATGTTGGTTAGTCATTTTTGCCATGTAGGCAAATTTTGCTGTTGCTGTATTCAAAAAGGGACACCAAGATAGCCTATGCACAGTGCACACAACAAAAATAAAACGAGACCTCATTCAGCATTACGCATCTAATAGGTACATAGTTTGGCTTGTTTGGAATAGATTTCCAATACTAATAGTTTTGGATAACCCAACAGTCCTTTATTCTAATTATATCCTAATGTGGATTATATATTATACAAATTAACTATATGATCCACATGATTACAGGCAGGTCTGCGCCACAATATGAGCAACCGCAGTATGTATGTTGTCTGATTATTTACTCTGGTTTTGTGATAGATTCATGTTCACAATCAATCGATGGGCTCTAAAGCGCGTGTCGAACTCATTCCACAGAGGGCCGAGTGTCTGTGGGTTTTCGCTCCTCTCTTGTATTTGATTGATGAATTAAGGTCACTAATTAGTAAGAAACTCCCCTCACCTGGTTGTCTAGGTCTTAATTGAAAGGAAAAACCCAAAACCCGAAGACACTCGGGCCTCTGTGGATTGAGTTTGACACACCTGCTCTATAGAATTGAATGCACATACATAGAATTGTTTTAAACATTGATGCCTATGACCGAAACGGTGAAACCATCACTGGATCAATATTCCCAGCGAGTGTCCCCCACTGATAAAACTGGAAATCATTGCAAAGCGTCGCTTCGGTTAGGAGGCCAAGCCATAGCTAAGATGTAGTCTATTATAAGTATTATTGCTTGATTGGCCCTTTTAGAAATATATTTTATATGATATTGAAATAATAAATGCTAGTTAATTAGGGTACTAGGGGGTAACTAGCCACCCCTAAGAACAATGTCTAATTGCTGACACAAAAAAGCAACCTTTAGGAAAAAAATTGGTATGTGGATGAAGGTCATGCTTACACAAATAAACTATTAAGGGAAATAAATGGCTACAGTTGACACTTTTTTAGTTATTTCATGACATGTTGTTTTTAGAAATGGGGCTGCCCCCCATTTAATCAGTTTTATTTAGAAATTATTTAGTAATTAATACTTAAAAGCTAAGTCTAGTTGTCTTATTTTAATTCATTATATATATTTTTATTTCACCATTATTTAACCAGGTAGGCCAGTTGAGAACAAGTTCTCATTTACAACTGAGACCTGGCCAAGATAAAGCAAAGCAGTGTGGCAAAACAACAACACAGAGTTACATATTGTAGCGAACCGCACAGACAGCTGTGTGTTATGTGTTAGGCTATTAGTTGGTTGTGTTGTACTTACCAGTACCCAGTGTTCGCGGGGTCCGACATGCCAATCAACCTGCTATCTGCCAATCACGGGTATGCCTGGAATGTTCTGATGCCAGGCATCCTGGTGGTTGGCGGAGTGGCGTGGAGGGGGGTTGGGCAGGGGGATGGAGCATTGGAAGTTAAAACCAGGTTTAGCCATTGTTCTTTCTCTTACGTCTGGGCTTCACAAGAGAAGGTCACGGTTAGTTTGTGGGGTATCTTTCATTTATTTGGCGTGGGCTACAGCCAAACAGTAGCCTGTGTAAAGTTGGGTTAATAAACTGTCAATTCGTAAACTCAACCCTCTGTCTGGACAATTGTTTCTTTATGATGTAGTCAGGTCATTACAATATAAACAAACGTACAGTTAATAGCACAATAGAAAAATCTATCTACACTGTGTGCAAATGTAGAAGAGTAGGGAGGTAAGGCAATAAATTGGCCATAGAGGTGAAATAATTACAATTTAGCATTAGCATTAATGATTTAAATAAAAGATGGGGGATATGGGTGTTGCACATGTCACCATTAATATCCGCACTATGAGGAGATTTGTAAAGTAAAGATTTGTAAAGATTTGTAAAGTCCCTCTTTTTAACTCACCTGCACATTCATTTCCCTTGTTCTCTCTTTGTTGTTCCTTTCCATACAATCCATTATGTACAACTGCACTAAATATGATTTGAATAATGAAAGATTTTCAATCCAAGCAGTCTTTAAAATGACATTCAGGAGCAAAAGGTTTTCAATAGTTGTTTTTAATTCATAGTTTAAAAAATGTAATATAATATTGGAATGGAATATAAATAATAACATTGGAAAATAACAGTGGAAAATAACATTTAATAACAATAACTTAACTACTTAATTAACTCAGTGTAACATTGATGTGGCAGATCTCTTATTCTCTGCTATTGCACGATTCTAATTTGTACCTGTAGGTCATAAATAAAGCTATCCCCAGTAACATTGGAGCACAATTCATGAGCCCGCCTCCTGCACTGCTCACACCTAATCCAGTCCCCACCTGTGACTGAAAACAGGGGGAGAGATGCCAATTGAAAAGCTCTCTCTTAAAAACATAGATAGCTATCTGGCTATATGACATAAAATGCTGTGTAAAATAGCTAAAAGGCTATGAAGTTGCATTAACTGTAAAGATATCAGTCACTAGTCGAAACATTTAAAACTGAAATTAAGTTATCTTTTTTATGTATTTTGCCGCAGACGATTTGGTAGTAAGGTTGCTAGCTAGTACTCCTAGCAGCTTATGCTAACTTGCTAGCTGGCTAGCATTTATTGCTAGTGAAGTTGCTAGCTAGCAAGTTAGAATAAACTAGCGCTAACTGGGCTAGTCATTGTCTAAATGACAGGTAGAAACACATTCATAACCATAAAGGGGTAACTAGCCTCCAGGGGCCAGTTACCCCCTAGTAGGGGGTTCGAGTTACCCCCAACACACTCATCCAACATATTACATAAAATTATCCACATTTTTCTCTCTAAACAAGTGGATGGATTTATCTTAAGGCTTTCCTACTTCTATATTTAATATATATATATATATATATACACTGCTCAAAAAAATAAAGGGAACACTTAAACAACACAATGTAACTCCAAGTCAATCACACTTCTGTGAAATCAAACTGTCCACTTAGGACAGGGGTGTCAAACTCATTCCACGGAGGGCCTAGTGTCTGCAGGTTTTTGGTTTTTCCTTTCAATAAAGCCCTAGACAACCAGGTGTGGGGAGTTCCTAACTAATTAGTGATGTTAATTCATCAATCAAGTACAAGGGAGGAGCGAAAACCCGCAGACACTCGGCCCCCCGTGGAATGAGTTTGACACCTGTGACTTAGGAAGCAACACTGATTGACAATAAATTTCACATGCTGTTGTGCAAATGGAATAGACAACAGGTGGAAATTATAGGCAATTAGCAAGACACCCCCAATAAAGGAGTGGTTCTGCAGGTGGTGACCACAGACCACTTCTCAGTTCCTATGCTTCCTGGCTGATGTTTTGGTCACTTTTGAATGCTGGCGGTGCTTTCACTCTAGTGGTAGCATGAGACGGAGTCTACAACCCACACAAGTGGCTCAGGTAGTGCAGCTCATCCAGGATGGCACATCAATGCGAGCTGTGGCAAGAAGGTTTGCTGTGTCTGTCAGCGTAGTGTCCAGAGCATGGAGGCGCTACCAGGAGACAGGCCAGTACATCAGGAGACGTGGAGGAGGCCGTAGGAGGGCAACAACCCAGCAGCAGGACCGCTACCTCCGCCTTTGTGCAAGGAGGAGCAGGAGGAGCACTGCCAGAGCCCTGCAAAATGACCTCCAGCAGGCCACAAATGTGCATGTGTCTGCTCAAACGGTCAGAAACAGACTCCATGAGGGTGGTATGAGGGCCCGACGTCCACAGGTGGGGGTTGTGCTTACAGCATTGGCATTTGCCAGAGAACACCAAGATTGGCAAATTCGCCACTGGCGCCCTGTGCTCTTCACAGATGAAAGCAGGTTCACACTGAGCACATGTGACAGACGTGACAGAGTCTGGAGACGCCGTGGAGAACGTTCTGCTGCCTGCAACATCCTCCAGCATGACCGGTTTGGCGGTGTGTCAGTCATGGTGTGGGGTGGCATTTCTTTGGGGGGCCGCACAGCCCTCCATGTGCTCGCCAGAGGTAGCCTGACTGCCATTAGGTACCGAGATGAGATCCTCAGACCCCTTGTGAGACCATATGCTGGTGCGGTTGGCCCTGGGTTCCTCCTAATGCAAGACAATGCTAGACCTCATGTGGCTGGAGTGTGTCAGCAGTTCCTGCAAGAGGAAGGCATAAATGCTATGGACTGGCCCGCCCGTTCCCCAGACCTGAATCCAATTGAGCACATCTGGGACATCATGTCTCGCTCCATCCACCAACGCCACGTTGCACCACAGACTGTCCAGGAGTTGGCGGATGCATTAGTCCAGGTCTGGGAGGAGATCCCTCAGGAGACCATCCGCCACCTCATCAGGAGCATTCCCAGGCGTTGTAGGGAGGTCATACAGGCACGTGGAGGCCACACACACTACTGAGCCTCATTCTGACTTGTTTTAAGGACATTACATCAAAGTTGGATCAGCCTGTAGTGTGGTTTTCCACTTTAATTTTGAGTGTGACTCCAAATCCAGACCTCCATGGGTTGATAAATTTGATTTCCATTGATCATTTTTGTGTGATTTTGTTGTCAGCACATTCAACTATGTAAAGAAAAAAGTATTTAATAAGAATATTTAATTCATTCAGATCTAGGATGTGTTATTTTAGTGTTCCCTTTATTTTTTTGAGCAGTGTATATATATATATATATATATATATATATATATAACTTCATTGGAATATATCTACAACTTTTGAAAAATGGAAACAAAATTAGATCAACTTACCAAAAAATTGTTTTGTTGAAATATCTCCAAAAGTTGTGATGACACAGAGGATATTTTTGTTCAGCAAGAACAATGACAGCCAGGGAAAGTGTTGGGAAAATAATTTGGTGACATCTTGCGGTCTTTATGTGATTTAAAGGAGGGGGGGCAGTTACATCCTACTACCCTACTATAGACACAGTAATTATTTAGGAACTTAGAAATGTTAGTCTCTTGTCACTTTTATGAAACAACGGTAAAACACTGTGTGTGTGTGTGTGTGTGTGTGTGTGTGTGTGTGTGTGTGTGTGTGTGTGTGTGTGTGTGTGTGTGTGTGTGTGTGTGTGTGTGTGTGTGTGTGTGTGTGTGTGTGTGTGTGTGTGTGTGTGTGTGTGTGTGTGTGTGTGTGTGTTGCAACTTTCATTATAGTTGACGTTCCATTCTTTGAATACTTCCCAGCTAGAAAAGTGGATCTGGGCCGATTCCGGCTGAGAGTCGGGGCACTCGGCTGAGAGTCAGACTCGGCTGACGTCATGTGGCCCGAGTTTGGGCCGCCTTCGGCCGTATTACTTATGGCTAGGATGCGGGGATTGAGCTTGGGCCGATTCCGGTATGAGTTATCTGTCCCGAATGATGTACTTGGGGCTCAGGACGATTCCGGTGAGAGTTATCTGGCCCAAATGTATATATTACTTGGGGCTTGGGCCGATCCCGGTGTGAGTTATCTGGCCCAAATGTATTACTTGGGGCTCGGGCCGATTCCAGTGATAGTTATCTGGACCAAATGAATTACTTGAGGCTCGGGCTGATTGGGGCTACTCTCTGGCAGATGATTACACGAGCTGCTTTATATAATTAACATTTCACTATTTATTTTTCAATATTTTCCCATTGTTTCTGTGATCAAAAATAAAATTTACATTTAAATGAAATTCTTTAAGAGTCCTGTTTAAGTAGTATTTGAGTATTTTGATAAGCATTAAAAACGTTGTAGCTGGAGCCTCCTGAGTGGCGCAGCTGTCTAAGACACTACATTGCAGTGCAAAATGCGTTGCTACAGATACTGGTTCGAGACTCCTGCCGGCCGTGACCGGGAGACCCATGAGGAGTCCGAGTTAGGGGAGGGTTTAGACGGCCGGGATGTCCTTGATCCATCGCGCTGTAGCGACTCCTGTGGCGGGCCAGGCGCATACACGGGCAACTGGTGTATGGTGTTTCGTCCGACATGTATAAAATGTATAATAGTAATATTTAAAATTACAAAATTGGGTAATTTTGTATACATTTATTTGAATTTGCATCGGCCGCTTCTGACGGAAACAGGCCGATTCTGGGCAGTCATTCATTTTGATTCCGGGCCGAGTCCGACACCTGATTCCAGGCCGATTCAATCAGTTCCGGCCCCCCGGAAGAGGGCCGCTTCTGGGCCGATTCCTCATTCCTAGCTGGGTTCAAACAGCGTGTTACATTATTCCAAGTTGGAAAATTGTTTGAGGTGCAGTCCATTAGTGTCCATTTGTCAGGTTGTTTTTGCTAGCTAGCTACCAACTGGGCACAGAGCTCAATTAGAGTTCTATTCCACGTTGGTTCAACATCATTTCATTGAAATGACGTGGAAACAACGTTGATTCAACCAGTGTGTGCCCATTTGGTAGCTTCCTTCAGTTCAAGGTATACGAGTGCCAAATTATGCAGGCACGCCCAAAAGGGCAGAGTTTACCCAGAGATCTGTATATAGTGACGAGATGGTCATGTCTCCGCCCTAGTTTATGTCCAAAATGGAAACGTATTGGGTTTATTTTGGACAGATTTTGGTGAGAGTGAATCCCCTCGCTTTGCCTCTTCCTATCTGGCTTACCCCAGGTTAATACCCACACAACATGTTTTGGCGATACGCAAGTGCAAAATATGAACCAGGCTCAATGCAACGAAGGAAACTACTTCAAACTAGGCAAAGCGGCCCCACCTATGCTGACCCTGTCCATTTACAGCAGGTGTCAGACTCATTCCACAGAGAGCCGAGTGTCTTTGGGTGTTCACTCCTCCCTTGTACTTGAATGATGAATTAAGGTCACTAATAGGTAAATAACTCTCCTCACCTGGTTGTCTAGTTCCTAACTGAAAGGAAAAAACAAAGACACTAGGCCTCCATTGAATGAATTTGACTCGCCTGAATTATAGTGAGTACTTTTACATGCACAGTAATAATTCAATATTAAACTGATTATGGCAGTGTGCAATAGTCATGTAAAAACCTTACTCTGCTTATCTTAATCAAAATTGAAGCATGCATATATATATGCCGATTAAAACATCTTGTTTTATGAGCAATCTTTCAAATTGTTCCTGCGCATGTGCTTGCACCAGCGGGATGGGCCTCCCTCTTTAGCGCGAGTGAAGTGAATTCAGAACAACTGAATGTATACATTTTAGACACAAACCTGGTAGCCTCTGCCACGAGGCTGAAACTTGGCCGCAAGTGGATCCTCCAGCAAAACAATAAACCCAAGTACACATCAAAATACACAAACACCAACAAAAAACAACATTTTGCAATGGCCAGTCTCTGGACTTGAAAACCTGTGGTTGAATTGAAAAGGGCAGTCCATAAGTGCAGATGAAGGATATCAAGGATCTGGAAGGATTCTGTATGGTGGAATGGTAAAGATCCCTGGCAATGTGTTCTCCAACTCATAAAACATTATAGAAAAAGGCTCAGTGCCGTTATCTTTGCAAGGTCAGGTATTGAAAGGTATTGAAAACAGGGGTGTCAATCATTTTGACCCCTAACTTTTTGAGTAAAAAAAGTATTAATTGTTGAACAAAATCTCTTTCTCTGAGCAATTGTATTACTATAACATAATTTCCCAATTTTTTGGAGCATACAACTAATTTATTCAATCATTTTTGCTCATCTTTACCAATGGTGTCAATAATTTCAGACCCCACTGTAGATGTCTATACTCCTGGGAAGGTGCAGGAGATCGTCTTAGATGTTTGCAAAATTATTTCGAAATCTAGGCTTGAAAACCTTGTCATTAGGGAAAAAATATTTTTAGCTTATATAGAAATAACCTGCCTCGTGTGTGATGGTGTTTATATACAAATGTATGCAAATGATACCGTTATACACATGCCACAACTGCAGAAGAAGCTGCATCTGAGCTAACTGAAGCTATGGCACATGCATCACATTCGCTTGAACAGTCATGTCCCACTGGGCAAAAACATTTCACTGTCATTTCAACATCAAAAATGAAACATGATGACATTGACGCCATATGAATAGAGCACTGCACGCCGGAGGTTTACAACTTGATGCAAATGGGCCCAGTAGCCAAACATCTGTGTGCGTTAGGCCAGGACACAAAGCACGCCCCCGGGGACATAGAGGGACCAGGTAGACATCAGCAGACGGTGACAGTAGCTGGCCTATTGGGCAGACCAAAAGATCAGAGAGGGACCCCAGACCTAGCCAGAGCTTCTGGGGTGCCGGGGGGCAGGCTTCCATCCAGGATCTCCCTTCCAGGGCCAATAAAGTCATTACCTCACCAGGGAGGCTGCCCCAGTTTGCTAAATGTCAGATAATTTGTCTAATGGCAAGAGTCACATTTTGAGGTCAGATACCATTGACTGGCTATTGTGTCTCTTTTGTCCTCCTATCTCCCCTGTCCCAATGTAAAGTGCAGCACACAAAGAAGATGAGTGAGTGTGAGGTACTATCAGAGGTACGTGTTAGCTCCACTGTGCCTCCTTGTTACATTACAGCCTTATTCTAAAATAGATTAAATAAATAAAAAACACTCAGCAATCTACATACAATAACCCATAATGACAAAGTGAAAACAGATTTTTAGGATTTTTTGCAAATGTATAAAACAAAAAAAACAGAAATACCTGATTTACATAAGTATTCAGACCCTTCACGATGAAACTGGGAATGGAGCTCAGGTGCATCCTGTTTCCATTGATCATCCTTGAGATGTTTCTACAACTTGATTGGAGTCCACCTGTGGTAAATTCAATTGATTGGACATGATTTGGAAAGGCACACACCTGTCTATATAAGGTCCCACAGTTGACAATGTATGTCAGTGCAAAAACCAAGCCATGAGGTCGAATGAATTGTCCGTAGAGCTCCGAGACAGAATTGTGTCGAGGCACAGATCTGGGGAAGGGTACCAAAACATTTTTGCAGCATTGAAGGTCCCCAAAAACACAGTGGCCTCCATCATTATTCAATGGAAGAAGTTTGGAACCACCAAGACTTCCTAGAGCTGGCCGCCCGGCCAAACTGAGCAATCAGGGGAGATTGACCTTGGTCAGGGAGGTGACTAAGAAACTGATGGTCTCTATGACAGAGCTCCAGAGTTCCTCTGTGGAGATGGGAGAACCTTCCAGAAGGACAACCATCTCTGTAGCACTCCACTAATCAGGCCTTTATGTTAGAGTGGCCAGACGGAAGCCACTCCTCAGTAAAAGGCAGATGACAGCCCGCTTGGAGTTTGCCAAAAGGCACTGATAAGGGAATTATATGCTTAAAATCTTTCTAGGACACACGTTCCGCTAGCGGAACCCCTCGAAAACATTCCGCTGAAAAGGCAGCGCGGGAAATTCAAAAATATGTTTTTGAAATATGTAACTTTCACACATTAACAAGTCCAATACAGCAAATGAAAGATAAACATCTTGTTAATCTACCCATCATGTTCGATTTAAAAAATGCTTTACAGCGAAAACACAACATATGATTATGTTAGATCACCTCCAAGTCCAAAAAACACACAGCCATTTTCCTAGCCAAAGATAGGAATCACAAAAAGCAGAAATAGAGATAAAATTAATCACTAACCTTTGATGATCTTCATCAGATGACACTCATAGGACATCATGTTACACAATACATGTATGTTTTGTTCGATAATGTGCATATTTATATCCAAAAATCTCAGTTTACATTGGCGCCATGTTCAGAAATGCCTCCAAAATATCAGGAGAAATTGCAGAGAGCCACATCAAATAACAGAAATACTCATCATAAACTTTGATGAAAGATACATGTTTTACATAGAATTAAAGATACACTTGTTCTTAATGCAACCACTGTGTCAGATTTCAAAAAAAGTTTACGGAAAAAGCACACCTTGCAATAATCTGAGACGGCGCTCAGATAGAAACAACATTTCTCTGCCATGTTGGAGTCAACAGAAATACGAAATTACATGATAAATATTCCCTTACCTTTGATGATCTTCATCAGAATGCACTCCCAGGAATCCTAGTTCCACAATATATTGTTGTTTTGTTCGATAATGTCCATTATTTATGTCCAAGTAGCTACTTTTGTTAGCACGTTTAGTACACATATCCAAACGCTCGTGCAGGTCCAGGCGAACTTCGGACGAAAACTTCAAAAAGTTTTATTACAGGTCGAATAAACTTGTCAAACTAAGTATAGAATCAATCTTTAGGATGTTGTTATCATAAATATTCAATAACGTTCCAACCGGAGAATTCCTTTGTGTCTATAGAATTAATGGAACGCAAGTCGATATCATGTGGAATGCGCATAACCAGGACCTGGCTCGCTGCCAGACCACTGACTCAAACAGCTCCCATCTGGCTCAACATCACAGTAGAAGCTTCATTCAACGTTCTACAGACTGTTGCCATCTAGTGGAAGGCGTAGGAAGTGCAAACAGATCCATATCCCACTGGGATTTCAATAGGCGATGAGTTGAAAATCCACCAGCCTCAGAATTCCCACTTCCTGTTTTGGTTTTTGCCTGCCATATGAGTTCTGTTATACTCACAGACATCATTCAAACAGTTTTAGAAACTTCAGAGTATTTTCTATACAATCGCAATAATAATATGCATATATTAGCATCTGGGACAGAGTAGGAGGCAGTTCACTTTGGGCACGCTATTCATCCAAAGTGAAAATGCTGCACCCTATCCCTAAAAAGTTAATGGTAATGATTAAAATATTCCAACCTGAAACCATATAACTGTATGAAATTTATTAGAATCATAAAACTATAATCTGATGATGTGTGTAGTTTTAGTCAGAATTACAACAAAGACCTTTTGTTCCTTTTTAGTATGTAAGCAGGGTGCAAGTGTGAAACAAATGATAAGAGGAGCTATCGACAGACAAGTTGTACTGTTAGGCTTGCAGAAAATTATGAAACATGTTGCAGATTAAAGAAACAATGTATCTGTGTAGTGGAAAAACACAGACTGTCTGAGCAAGGCGTAGCTTAAGACCTATATCCATCCTGCCCTGCCTATCTAAGGTCTTCGAAAGCCAAGTCAACAAACAGATTACTGACCATCTCGAATCCCACCGTACCTTCTCCGCTGTGCAATCCGGTTTCCGAGCCGGTCACGGGTGCACCTCAGCCACGCTCAAGGTACTAAACGATATCATAACCGCCATCGATAAAAGACAGTACTGTGCAGCCGTCTTCATCGACCTGGCCAAGGCTTTCGACTCTGTCAATCACCATATTCTTATCGGCAGACTCAGTAGCCTCGGTTTTTCTAATGACTACCTTGCCTGGTTCACCAACTACTTCGCAGACAGAGTTCAGTGTGTCAAATCGGAGGGCATGTTGTCCGGTCCTCTGGCAGTTTCTATGGGGTACCACAGGGTTCAATTCTCGGGCCGACTCTTTTCTCTGTATATATCAATGATGTTGCTCTTGCTGCGGGCGATTCCCTGATCCACCTCTACGCAGACGACACCATTCTGTATACTTCTGGCCCTTCCTTGGACACTGTGCTATCTAACCTCCAAACGAGCTTCAATGCCATACAACACTCCTTCCGTGGCCTCCAACTGCTCTTAAACGCTAGTAAAACCAAATGCATGCTTTTCAACCGGTCGCTGCCTGCACCCGCACGCCCGACTAGCATCACCACCCTGGATGGTTCCGAACTAGAATATGTGGACATCTATAAGTACCTAGGTGTCTGGCTAGACTGCAAACTCTCCTTCCAGACTCATATCAAACATCTCCAATCCAAAATCAAATCGAGAGTCGGCTTTCTATTTCGCAACAAAGCCTCCTTCACTCACGCCGCCAAACTTACCCTAGTAAAACTGACTATCCTACCGATCCTCGACTTCGGCGATGTCATCTACAAAATAGCTTCCAATACTCTACTCAGCAAACTGGATGCAGTTTATCACAGTGCCATCCGTTTTGTTACTAAAGCACCTTATACCACCCACCACTGCGACCTGTATGCTCTAGTCGGCTGGCCCTCGCTGCATGTTCGTCGTCAGACCCACTGGCTCCAGGTCATCTACAAGGCTATGCTAGGTAAAGCGCCGCCTTATCTCAGTTCACTGGTCACGATGGCAACACCCACCCGTAGTACGCACTCCAGCAGGTGTATCTCACTGATCATCCCTAAAGCCAAAACCTCATTTGGCCGCCTTTCCTTCCAGTTCTCTGCTGCCTGCGACTGGAACGAATTGCAAAAATCTCTGAAGTTGGAGACTTTTATCTCCCTCAACAACTTTAAACATCTGCTATCTGAGCAGCTAACCGATCGCTGCAGCTGTACATAGTCCATCGGTATATAGCCCACCCAATTTACCTACCTCATCCCCATACTGTTTTCATTTATTTACTTTTCTGCTCTTTTGCACACCAGTATCTCTATTTGCACATGATCATCTGATGATTTATCACCCCAGTGTTAATCTGCTAAATTGTAATTATTCGCTCCTATGGCCTATTTATTGCCTACCTCCTCATGCCTTTTGCACACATTGTATATAGATTCTCTTTTTTTTTCTTTTTTCCCCCTACTATGTTATTGACTTGTTTATTGTTTACTCCATGTGTAACTCTGTGTTGTTGTCTGTTCATACTGCTATGCTTTATCTTGGCCAGGTCGCAGTTGCAAATGAGAACTTGTTCTCAACTAGCCTACCTGGTTAAATAAAGGTGAAATAAAAAAAATAAAAAAAGATTTGAACTTGTTTGTGTGTGTTATAAAGACTGTGTTTGCATTTTTGATTTTAGAGCGCTCTCGTGAATAAACTGTACGAACCTTTTGCATAAGCTGAGTCTTTGCCTAATTATTATTGAACCCAAAGTCTTACAAACCTTTGGGATTAGTCAAAGTTGATTGATTGTTAGTTATTATCATTGTGATTGAAAATTCTCGTGACAGGCACCTAAAGACTCTAAGACCATGAGAAACAAGATTCTCTGGTCTGATGAAACCAAGATTGAATTCTTTGGCCCGAATGCCAAGCGTCACGTCTGGAGGAAACCTGGCACCATCCCTACGGTGAAGCATGGTGGTGGCAGTTTCATGCTGTGGGGATGTTATTCAGCGGCAGGTACTGGGAGACTATTCAGGATCGAGGGAAAGATGAACGGAGCAAAGTATAAAGAGATCCTTGATGAGAACCTGCTCCAGAGTGCTCAGGACCTCAAACTGGGGCGAAGGTTCACCTTCCAACAGGACAATGATCCGAAGCACACAGCCAAGACAATGCAGGAGTGGCTTCGGGACAAGTCTCTGAATGTCCTTGAGTGGCCCAGCTAGAGCCCGGACTTGAACCCGATCGAACATCTCTCGAAAGACCGGAAAATAGCTGTGCAGCAATGCTCCCCATCTAACCTGACAGAGCTTGAGAGGATCTGCGTAGAAGAATGGGAGAAACTCCCCAAATCTATAGGTGTGCCAAGCTTTTAGTATCATACCCACGAAGACTTGAGGCTGTAATTTCTGCCAAAGGTGCCTCAACAAAGCACTGAGTAATGGGTCTGAATACTTATCTAAATGTGATATTTATTTATTTTTAATAATTTAGCAAAAATTTCTAAACCAGTTTTGCTTCATCATTTTGGGGTATTGTGTGTAGATTGATGATTGGATTTTTTTTTTAAATACATTTTAGAATAAAGCTGTAACATAACAAAATATGAAAAAAGTCAAGGGGTCTTAATACTTTCCGAAGGTACTGTACATCTAAGCAGACACAAATACAGGAAGTGAGTGATTGTGTATGATTTATTATGGCTTTAAGAAAACCCTAAATTCAAGGAAAGTTATTCCCCCAATTCTGCAACCCAGCATACTTCCCAAGTTACTGGCACCTTTTCTGATGTGAGTGCAAAGCAAAATCCCATCCCCAAGCAAACCAAACCGAGGCAAGTCATGCGCCATACAAATATCACCTCCCCTAACAATATGTCTCTGTTGGCTGCAGTGAGAGCTTTTATTGATATAGTACAACACCTTCCATTAGCACAGGTTTGGTTATGCCTAGTCTCCACACCACACCTATGGGCACCACCAGACCTGGAGTTAGAGATCTCTGCTTTAGTTTGACTGTGACTACAAGGTCAGTGGCATTGCCCAGTAATTGTCCTAACGGCCTCTGTACCTGTCGGGGGGTGGGGTGCAGGAATGAGAGTTTTTCATTACGGCCGGGACGGGTGAGTGCCTCTGGCAGATGCTGACAGGCAGCAGATGTGTAAAGTTGGGGTTGATTTGTAATGGGGTTGACTCTATCGTCGGAGGGGACGGAGGGCGAAGTGAGGGGGTGGGAGGGGTAAATTACAATGAGGGACACTGTCAGTCAAGGAATGGTGAGGTAAAGGTCAGTTCAACTCGTCCTGTTTAGCGATAACAACATATATGCCACAAGGGGACAAAAAGATAGAAAAACCTCAACTTATTTGACTAAATAATCATAGATGTTTATGTCCAAGCATCCCCCACAACAAGTAACAGGGTATCTTCAGCAGAGTAGATACAACAGACAACCTAGCCTTCAAGGTGAGCGCAATGGACCAGGGTCTAGAGACCACCACAATAAGACTAAAACAATATAAAGTAAGGATCAAAAACACTTTAGATGTGGGCCAGACCCCATATGCAAGATCATAGAGATGAGAAGCAAAGCTGACACCATTTTCTATCAATGCACTCTCATTTCCCCCCGGAGCAGCAGTGACACTGTATGAGGAAGGCCTTGATTTGTATTGGCTTCTGTCCTACTGAAAACACACAAATATTCATGCTTTTCCTCAGGCATTTACAGCCTCACACCACTGCAGGTATGTAACATGGCATCAGACAGAAATCATATGCAAGGCACTGCTCCAATACATCTATGTTGATAGTAATAGGCTACCCATAGTCTTTTTCGTTGTCATTGTACATCATCTCATTCAATTTCGCTCTTCCAAAACCTTTTAATCTAGATCACAGATTATTCATCTGAAAAGGCTCTAGTCTATGTTATATGCTTTACCTCTGTAAGTAACATGCCCTCTGAACCAAAATGAAATAGTATTTCATGTCAACTCTTGCTTAGAAAATAGCATGGATTGTGTCTTCTGTGGCTTGGCGGCTAAACTGTGAGGTTAAACTCCGACAACGGTTCAGTAGCCAAGGTGGCTACGTAAAGACACACACACAGTTCCAAGCTAGATAACTTGCTGCCTTCCTTCTAGAGGCAGAGGCCTGTGTGTAATAGCTGGCAGCTGTGGTGGCTCTACTGTCAGTCAATGCTAGCATTGATTAGCCATTGTTCTGAGAAGGTCACATCATAATTCATTAGCAATAATGATTCCCCCGACGCCACCTGCACTCCTTCACTCGATTGCCCCATGAAATAACGAGTGACTATCACACTGCAGCGCACCAAACAGTGTGTATCCGCCATATAAAGGCAAGAGCTATTAGTTACATTATTTAAATGGGCCTGTTTAAACCTGGGGAACTGTCTTTATGAAGGGCAATTAGGCACTAACCACAATTGATCATTCATACTAATTACAATTAGGAAATATAAATACTGGGGATGGGATTTGTCATCGTTGAGCTGCTGAAGGGGAGCAGCGGTGGATGAGGCAGAGCATGCGTGATGTAAAGTCTGGGGACGAGGTGACATTTATCTATATCTAGTGTAGAAACAGATTGTTTTTGTCCCTTTATATTTCTCCATTGACCGTTGTCTCTTTTTAGTTTCTATGTCCTTGCCAAATACTATGTCATCAGGTAGCTACAGTGGTCCTGAACTGCACCTGGAATTGAATAATGACACTGAATTGTTGTGTATTATCATTGTAAATTATTCAATGTGTATGAATGACAATCAAATGTGAATTATAAAAGAGGACTCTTTTGTATCTGTTCTTCTCGTGGTGACATCTGTCCAGTGTCTCTCAGTTCGGTCGATCAGTTCGCATCGAGGATGCAATAACAAATAAAATAAAATAACATTTCTCACATCCGCCGCATACAACAGGTGTAGACTTTACCATTACATTTTATTTTTATTTTTTATTTAACCTTTATTTAACCAGGTAGGCCAGTTGAGAACAAGTTCTCATTTACAACTGCGACCTGGCCAAGATAAGGCAAAGCAGTGCAACACAAACAACAACACAGAGATACACATGGAATAAACAAACGTACAGTCAATAATACAATTGAAAAGTCTATATACTGTGTCTGCAAATGAGGTAAGATTAGGGAGGTAAGGCAATAAATAGGCCGTAGTGGCAAAGTAATTACAATTTAGCAATTAAACGCTAAATGCTTACTTATGAGCCCTTTCCCAACAACGCAGAGTTGAAAAATTAGCACTAAAAAATAGGAAATAGTAACACAATAAAATAACAACAATTAGACTATATATAAGAACTACCAGTACAGAGTCAATGTGCAGGGAATGATGTAGTTGAGGTAATTGAAGTAATATGTACATGTAGGTAGGGGTAAAAGTGACTAGGCAAACAGGATAGACAATAAACAGAGTAGCAGCAGCGTGTGTGAAGAGTGTGAAAGTGTGTCTATTTGTAAGTGTGTGTGTAGTTAATATGCATGTGTGTGTGTGTGTGTGTGTGTGTGTGTGTGTGTGTGTGTGTGTGTGTGTGTGTGTGTGTGTGTGTGTGTGCGTGCATGCGTGCGTGCGTGCGTGTGTATGTGAGAGTGGTTTGGAATGTCAGTGTAGTATGTGTGGGTAGAGTCCAGTGACCAGTGAGCGTACATTGAGCCGGTGCATGAGAGTCAGTGCCAAAAAAAGGTGTCAATGCAAATAGTCTGGGTAGCCATTTGATTAACTGTTCAGTCTTATGGCTTGGGGGTAGAAGCTTTTCAGGAGCCTTTTGGTCCCAGACTTGGCGTTCCGGTACGGCTTTCCATGCGGTAGCAGAGAGAACAGTCTGTGGCTGGAGTCTTTGACAATGCAATACTGACGTTCCCTCCTTATATCATGGATTATCCAGACCATTGAATTCTCAACCTTGAATGAGATTTCTTCAGAATGCAGGCATCAGGAGTTACCTGATTGACTGTTGGGTCATACTGGTTTAGTCCATCGAACAAACAATAGAAAACGAATCAGAGATGTTCTCATCCATGTGTCATCTGTCATTTGAGTCAGGTCAAAGTGCTAATGAAATCTGTGGCCTTGACCTCTGTGTTCTCTCAAGGTCAACACTCAAGACCTTTGAACTTGGTGTCTGCACCCCTGAGGGACAGAACGTCTAAGCTAGTCCAAACCCTACTCAGAAACTGCCACTATAGTCCTCCATTTGGGTTTGTAATGGCCGGTGATTGGGTGACACAGGAAGAAGTAACGTATCCAATTCATCATCCATTGGATTGACCTCTTGTTGGATGTGAACTTTTGGAGATTACATCTTAAATAAACTGCATATGTACTGTAACTGTCCGGTGGACAGTGTCCACTATGTGCACAACTGCATTACCAAGATGACATATACATCAAAGGCCTAGTTTCTGTTTTGTTCGAAGCAAAGACAGCATTCTGATTTGAATACAAACCCCCTGTCATGGTGGCAGTGCAAATAGACTAATTGAAAAGATCAGCCATGCAATACTGGAAGGTAGGTGTGTTGATTCAGATGGCAGAGTCTTGGGGTTTTATTGTGTTATTCACTGGGGGATTTTTTTATTAATCGTGTGTGTGTGGGGGGTGGGGGTAACGTTAAGTTGTCTGACTGCTTTATTCCCTCTGTCATGTTCCTGTGTTGGAGCTAGCCCATCTCTCTCACATTGTGTGTGCTGAATGTCTACAGAGGTCAAAGGTTTTTGACTGAGTTAAGAGAGAGAACGACGGGGAAAGATTAACTATTCATGGGAATGAAGGGCAGATCCTGCACAACAAACACATTACACCTGACCCCTCCCACCCCCAGACACACACACACAAACACACACAGGCCACCCACCCCCATCTCTCCTCCCTCTTTTCCCATTCCTTAACCTAAACAGACTGACTCGTCCCAGTTCCATTGAGGCTGGTCTAATGTATTGGTAAACTTGACTATTCCATGATGTATGAATGTGTCAAAGTATTACGAAATACAATATTGATAAAATACAATTCCACATTCAATTTAAACTATACTGTACATCCACAATATATAACTTAGTTGTTATAAGTAATTCAGGAAAACATAAAATAATTTGAAACGTTTACATTTGAGTTGTTTAGCAGATGCTCTTATCCAGAGTGACTTACACTAAGTAGTGACTGCATACATTTTCATACTGTGGAACTGTTAAATGTGAGTGAGAAATGTTGAATGATGACACCATCATCCTGACTATGTATTTCCCTCTCTGGTCTAGACCCTATCATGCGGGCTGTTCCGTACCGCGAGGCCCTTGTTGAGGGTAGTGTAATTACTACACTGAGCGCTGGATCAGTGAAGCTTCTCTAATCAATAAAGTCTTCATCAGCCATTTCCCCTGATGGTCCTCCCTCATTTCTCCCCTAATCGTTCTTTTTCATCAAACAAGGTGTGTGTGTGTGTGTGTGTGTGTGTGTGTGTGTGTGTGTGTGTGTGTGTGTGTGTGTGTGTGTGTGTGTGTGTGTGTGTGTGTGTGTGTGTGTGTGTGTGTGTGTGTGTGTTTTCGATTTTTTGGTGTGTGTTTGTTCCCTCTAGCCTGTGTTCCATTTCAACCCCCTCCCTCTCAATGGACTGGGGATAACAGATTGCTAATGGAACTTTGGCAACACATGGCTGAGGGAACCTTTCACAACAAACGTGACAGTGACCTTTGACAGTGCACTGGATTGTTGATCTATCCACACTTTAGCTGCCCCAAGAAACACTCACCTCTGACACTTCACACTGCTGTTTGAATTCAACAGAAACTTGCACAGAACCCCCCTTTCAAAATAATAGGCACGCTTCAATTGAATGGAACAAATCCCACCCCCAGACAACAGTAAAGGGTTTAACATGGGAGCTTTTCACCAATTGTGTAGCAGGCAGTATGCACAGATGCACTCCTCCACAGCAACTTACAGTACAATGACTACCACAGCCAAATACTAGCATAAGAACAAGTATCAGAAACATATTTATTTTTAAGTAAATTGACCTGACATTCACAATCATATAAAAACAAACTGTAATAACTCCACATCCACCCAGTCAGGATAAAGTGTTTTAACACGGTAAGGGTGACCGTTCCACCCCCTAACCTTCACTCCCTGGCTCCCCAGCCTCTTGGTCCATGACTCTGTCAAAGACCCAGAATTATTGGGGTGTAATTGCTCTCCTTTAGCCATTATTGCCCTTCACTGATAGTAAATCAGCATGGTCCCTCTCCTCTCCCCTCCTTTTCTCTCAAGGGAGACCAGGGGGGCCGGGCGGCTGCCTCCAGATGCCTCCCCTCAGTCCCCTGCCACAGCATGGCTGGCCTCTGCAGGCATCACTACCCATGTGGAGCGCCTATAGCCCGCCCCTCTCCTCTCGCCCCTCTTCTTTGCCCCCACCCCCTCCTCTCCTCTCGCCCCTCTCTCCGCTCAACAACAAATTATGTGTGACACAAAATGGCTACCGTGCACACCAAGGTGGGTACCATCAAACATTGGTGGTGGATGAGGTCCTTCACTACAGATTTGGTAAAAAGAGTGGTATGTGTAAAAGTTGTCAATTCACAAATTAATTCATTCATTCATTCATACCATCCATGAATTTAAACCTTTGACTTCTGCTCGTGTGTCTGGGAAGAATGTCTGGGGTCTAGTTCCCATTCTAAAATACTCCCATCAGAGATGTTATTTGTTTATCTAATAAGGAAAGTGTGTGCACAATGTTTGGACAGCACCTGTGTTTATTTGTGTGCTTGCTTGGCCAATGTGTGTATGTGTGTGTAGTACAGTGTCTGTGTATTTATGTGAGTGTATGTGTGAGTGTGTATCTCCAGTGATTTTTCTAATCCCCTACACCAGGGGTACTCAACTCTTAGCCTACAAGGTCCGGAGCCTGCTGGTTTTCTGTTCTACTTAATTAGGTCAGGTCAGTCCCTGATTAGAGGGGAACAATGAAAAATGCAGTTGAACTGGCTTCGAGGTCTAGGGTTGAGTTTGTCCCATATTTCTCCTTATGCTATATAACACACTACTCTACTACACTCTCACACACACAAAAACCACACCACATGACATGACATTAGCCCACAACATCAAGGTGAAGAGGGTTTAGAATGGCACAGGAGGAGATGGCGTTGTTTGTAACTTATTTTGTTTCTGCCACCATCTCTTATGACCCGAAAAGAGCTTCTGGATATCAGAACAGTGATTACTCACCTAGTACTGGACAAAGATTTTTTCTTTAACGAGTCGGACCAAAGGATTTACTCCAGATACCCGACCAGGCCCAAATCCTTGTCATTCGCTTGAAGAGAAGACGCCGATACAGGGGACGTAGGTTCGGGTACCTTGTGAGAATTCGTCGGCGAGTGGGTAACCCGCCTCTACCATCCATCCTATTGGCCAACGTGCAATCAATTGAGAATAAACTGAATGAGCTCCGTTCAAGACTATCCTACCAACAGGATATTAAAAACTGTAATATCTTATGTTTCACCGAGTCGTGGATAATACGATGACATGGATAAAATACAGTTGGCTGGTTTTTCCGTGCATCAGCATCACAGAACACCTGCCTCCGGTAAGACAAGGGGTCTGTGTCTATTTATCAACTATAGCTGGTGCGTAATATCAAATGTTAAGGAAGTCTCGAGGTTTTGCTCGCCTGAGGTAGAGTGTTTCATGATAAGCTGTAGACCACAATACTTACCAAGAGGGTTTTCATCTATATTTTTCCTAGCTGTCTATTTACCACCACAAACCGATGCTGGCACTAAGACCGCAATCAACGAGCTGTATAAAGCCATTAGCAAAGAAGAAAATGCTCATCCAGAGGAGGCGCTCCTAGCGGCCGGTGATTTTAATGCAGGGAAACTTAAATCTGTTTTACCTCATTTCTACCAGCATGTTACATGTGCAACAAGAGGGAAAACAACTCTAGACCACCTTTACTTCAGACATAGACGCGTACAAATCTCGCCGTCCATTTGTCAAATTTGACCATAGTTCTATCATCCTGATTACTGCTTACAAGCAACAACTAAAGCAGGAAGTACCAGTGACTCACTCAATACGGCAATACGGAAGTGGTCAGATGACGCATTTTGCTTGCACAGACTGGAATATATTCCGGGACTCATCCTATGGCATTGAGGAGCAGGGTTGGGGAGTAACAGATTACATGTATTCCGTTACATGTAAGGGATTATTAAAAACAGTAACTGTAATTCGTTATGTTACCAGCAAAAATATTGTAATCAGATTACAGATTACAGATACTTTTGAAAAACTAGATGATTACTTTGAGGATTACTTTTCAATTCAGAAAGGATGTTTGCGGGGAAAAAATCTTAGACAATTCTTTTTTCTCAATGACATTCAAATCAGCATTTAAAAAAGCCGCAAGTTTAAGTTTGTTCCACCTGAGCGAGTCTGACCACAAGTCCGAGACCAATATGATGACATACCAAATGTTTTTGATGGATCGCGGGAAAATAGCAGGAATAGGCTTTTGTAGGCTACAGCCCAAGCTACTGTACCAGTCAAATGTTTGGACACACCTACTCATTCAAAGGTTTTTATTTTTATTTGTAAAAAAAATCTACATTGTAGAATAATAGTGAAGACATCAAATTATGACATAACACATCTGGAATCATGTAGTTACCAAAAAAGTGTGAAACAAATATATTTTATATATGAGATTCTTCAAAGTAGCCACCCTTTGCCTTGACGACAGCTTTGCACACTCTTGGCATTCTCTCAACCAGCTTCCTTGGAATGCTTTTCCAACAGTCTTGAAGGAGTTCCCACATTTGCTGAGCACTTGTTGGCTGCTTTTCCTTCACTCTGCGGTCCAACTCATCTCAAACCATCGCAATTGGGTTGAGGTCAGTTGATTGTGGAGGCCAGGTCATCTGATGCAGCACTCCATCACTCTCATTCTTGGTCAAATAGCCCTTACACAGCCTGAAGGTGTGTTGGGTCATTGTCCTATTGAAAAACAAATGATAGTCCCTCTAAGCGCTAACCAGATGGGATGGCGTATCTCTGCAGAATGCTGTGGTAGCCATGCTGGTGAAGTGTGCCTTAAATTCGAAATAAATCACAGACAGCGTAACCAGCATTGCACCCCCACAACATCACACCTCCTTCATATTTCACAGTGGGAACCACACATGCAGAAAAACACGGCGGTTGGAACCAAAATTCTCAAATTTGGACTCATCAGACCGAAGGACAGATTTCTACCGGTCTTTTGTCCATTGCTCGTGTTTCTTGGACCAAGCCAGGCTTTTCTTCTTATTGGTGTCCTTTAGTAGTAGTTTCTCTGCAGCAATATGACCATGAAGGCCTAATTTGTGTCTGTTACTTGAACTCTGTGAAGCATTTATTTGGGCTGCAATCTGAGGTGCAGTTAACTCTAATGAACTTATCCTCCGCAGCAGAGGTAACTCTGGGTCTTCATTTCCTGCGGTGGTCCTCATGAGAGCCAGTTTCATTATAGCGCTTGATGGTTTTTGTGACTGCACTTGAAGAAACTTTCAAAGTTCTTGACATTTTTCGGATTGACTGACCTTATTGTCTTAAAGTAATGTTCGACTGTCGTTTCTCTTTGCTTTTTAAGCTGTTCTTGCCATAATATGGACTTGGTCTTTTACCAAATAGGGTTATCTTCTGTATACCACCCCAACCTAGTCACAACACAACTGATTGGCTTAAACGCATTAAGAAGGAAAGACATTTCACAAATGATCTTTTAACAAGGCACACCTGTTAATTTTCATGCATTCCAGGTGACAACCTCATGAAGCTGGTTGAGAGAATGTCAAGAGCGTTATATCAAGGCAAAGGTTGGATAATTTGAAGAATCTCAAATATAAAATATATTTTATTTGTTTAACATTTTTTGGGTTGCTCCATGATTCCATATGTGTTATTTCATAGTTTTCATGTCTTCACTATTTTTCTACAATGTAAAAAATAGTACAAATAAAGAAAAACCCTTGAATGAGTAGGTGTGTTCAAACTTTTGACTGTTACCGTATGTCTTCCAATGGTGCGACTGCTGTCGGTATCCAAAGATTATCCAACTTGAATAAATGCTTGGAGGTATGGATGACAGCAGTGGTGTGGTCTACAGTGATACTGACATCACGTATTATTGATATCTACATAGCGCATTGATGTGAATCACACTGCTGCTCTCTCATTTAGCTATTTACGCCTCATGGATTGTGGTTGTTGTGGATGGCTGTTCACAAATCTAAATGTGTATTTGAAGCCAATAATGGTTGAACTCAAGAAGTTTAAGATATCTATCAATCATTGTTTTTGAAACCTGTGGACAGCCAGTGAAAAATACGTTCTTGCAACAGCTGCATAGTGCGGATCCCAGCCTATAGAATAAAAGTGGGGCTTTTATTGCTCAATCTAATTCATGCATGATAAAAAAAATCCATAGGCCTAATGGACACATGCTCAAACTCGCCCACTTTTGATAGACTTAAAAGGGGCAATCTGTAGTTGCTATATCCATTTTTGGACTTTGGACTATATATACTGTATATATTGATTCTTGAAGAATATAAATTATGAGCTTAGTTCAACTGTCACACACCATGAGAACCCAAAATATAAGCTTGTTTTCTCCGATGTTAGTAAACATTGTAAATATAAACAAACACTGTATAGCCTCATAACATGGATAAAACAATCATTTTGATTTCATGAATGGTCAGTCCTTGCATCCGTAGCTCTGTCTATTAATCTGAGAGTGGTTACATTTCTCCAGGCCCATCGCTCAGCTTTTTACCAAAACAGAGGCAGGCGACCATTTTGTTATTGTTTCATCTGTGTTTTTGCCCTTCAAACAGCTGCATATTATCAAGATAAAGTGTCACCAACAAAAAGGTAAACAATAGGCCTATAGCAAATGCAGCATATGGCATTCATTTTTCACATGTAGATAGCACTTTTCAGTAGCGCTCAAGGCATGCTATTCCATGAGCGCAGAATTTACTTTTCAACTCGAATCAGTCCTCCATGGCAACAAAATCATAAACAACAGAGTAGGGCTGGCTAATAAGTCCTTAGTTTTGGGTTTATGCTCCGGTAAACAAGTCCTATTCTTGAAGATCAAGAGGTATAACATTTATTGGAATGACTGGAATTCTGATAGACTTTCGTTTTTAATGTAAAGATATAATTTAATCATATTATTATATGTAGTAGAAAGCGATAGGTTAGAAGATGCCTACATAACCAACCCATAAAGTAACATTTTACATCCATATATGGCCAGCTATGTAAACTTTAACATTGATTTATCCTGCAATATATGTAGTTAAATTGGTAACATACATTTGTGTTTTCTTCTAATGCCTCTTAAGGGGAAAGTAATCTAAAGGTAACTGAATGTAATCAGGTTATGTTACTGAGTTTGGATAATCCAAAAGTTACGGTACTGATTACAATTTTGGACAGGTAACTAGTAACCAAAGGATTATATTTAGAAAGTAATCTACCCAACCCTGTTGAGGAGTATACCACATCAGTCAACGGCTTCATCAATAAGTGCATCAATGACGTTGTCCCCACAGTGACCTTACGTTCATACCCCAAACAGAAGCCATGGATTACAGGCAACATCCCCACTGAGCTAAAGGGTAGAGATGCTGCTTTCAAGGAGCGGGACTCTAACCCGGAAGCTTATAAGAAATCCCGCTATGTCCTCAGATGAACCATCAAACAGGCAAAATGTAAATACAGGACTAAGATTGAATCCTACTACACGGGCTACGACGCTCGTCTGATGTGGCAGGGCTTGCAAACTATTACGGACTACAAAGGGAAGCACAGCTGCGAGCTGCCCAGTGACACAAGCCTACCAGACAAGCTAAATTACTTCTATGCGTGCTTTGAGGCAAGTAACACTGAAGCATACATGAGAGCACCAGCTGTTCCGGATGACTGTGTGATCATGCTTGCCGTAGCCGATGTGAGTAAGATCTTTAAACAGGTCAACATTCAAGGTCGCAGGGCCAGACGGATTACCAGGACGTGTACTCCGAGCATGCTCTGACCAATCTGTCCCTGATTTTCAACCTGTCCCTGGCCGAGTCTGTAATACCTAAATGTTTCAAGCAGACCACCATTGTCTCGGTCCCCAAGAACACTGAGGTAACCTTCCTAAATGACTACCGACCAGTAGCACTCACATCTTCAGCCATGAAGTGGTTTGAAAGGATGGTCATGGTTCACATCAACACCATCATCCCAGAAACACTAGACCTACTCCAATTTGCATACTGCCCCAACAGATCCACAGATGATGCAATCTCTATTGCACTCCACACCGCCCTTTCCCACCTGGACAAAAGGAACACCTATGTGAAAATGCTGTTCATTGACTACAGCTCATTGTTCAACACCACAGTGGCCTCAAAGCTCATCACTAAGCTAAGGACCCTGGGACTAAACACCTCCCTCTGCAAATGGATCCTGGACTTCCTCACGGGCTGCCCTCAGGTGGTAATGGTAATGGTAATGGCAACAACACATCTGCCACACTGATCCTCAAAATGTGGGCCCCTCAAGGGTGCGTGCTATGTCCCCTCCTGTACTCCCTGTTCACCCATGAATGTGTGGCAAACTCCAATACCATCAATAAGTTTGCCGACGACACAACGGTGGTAGGCCTGATCACCAACAACAATGAGACAGCCTATAACGAGGAGGCCCGAGACCTGGAAGTGTGTTGCCAGGACAACAGCCTCTCCCTTATCGTGATTGTGGACTACAGGAAAAGGAGGGTCGAGCACGCCCCCATTCTCATCGACGAGGCTGTAGTGGAGCAGGTTGAGAGCTTCAAGGTCCTTGGTGTCCACATCACCAACAACCTGTTATGGTCCAAACACACCAGGACAGTCATGAAGAGAGCACAACAACACCTATTCCCCCTCAGGAGACTGAAAAGATGTGGCATAGGTCCTCAGATCCTCAAAATGTAATACAGCTTCATCATCAAGAGCATCCTGACTGCTTGCATCCCCGCCTGGTATGGCAACTGTCCGGCCTCCGACCGCAAGGCGCTACAGAGGGTAGCGTGTACAGCCCAGTACATCACTGGGGCCAAGCTTCCTGACATTTAGGACCTCTGTACCAGGCGGTGTGAGAGGAAGGCCCTAAAAATTGCCAATGACTGCAGCCACCTTAGTCATAGACTGTTCCCTTTGCTACCGCACGGCAAGTGGTACCGGGGTACCAAGTCTAGGTCCAAAATGTTTCTTAACAGCTTCTACCGCCAAGCCATAAGACCGCTGAACAGCTATTCATTTGGCTACCTGGACTATTTGCATTGACCCCCCCGCCACCCCCCTTTTTTTAAGCTGCTGCTACTCGCTGTTTATTATCTATTATCTATGCATAGTCACTTTACCCCTACCTACATGTACATATTACCTCAAATTACCTCGACTAACCTGTACCCCCGCACATTGACTTGGTACCGGTACCCCTGATATATAGCCTCGTGATTGTTATTTTATTGTTGCTCTTTTATTTTTACTTTAGTTTATTTACTCAAAATTTTTCTTAACTCTTATTTTTCTTAAAACTGCATTGTTGGTTAAGGGCTTGTAAGTAAGCATTTCACAGTAAGGGTGTTGTATTCGGCGCATGTGACAACATTTTATTTTATTTATCATGCCAAACATATGAACTCTAAATCTCCCACTTCCTAATCATTCATCATAAACTGTTCCTCATAATCCGTCTCATCCCCATTGTGACAGAAATAAAGCACATTTTACAGTAATGGTACATACCGTTAGGCCAATAGGTTTATCATTCATTTGAGAATTGTACAATGTCATTAAAATAAATACTCTGAAGAGTCTAGATTACTCTATCTAGTCTAGTGAAGTTCAGAAATCTCTGTGATGTGTTTGTGAGTTATGGGACCTTTATCACATTGAGTTAGAGGCTCATGTTGAGAAAATGTGATCCCGGTTGTCTAACAGCCTGGCCACTCATCTCCTCAGTAAACTCCCATAAATCGTGTCGCCGTGGTTTTTATAGACAGATCCCATTACAGTAGTGTTCATGTTTACGGCCACGTCACTAAGCACGTCAGGATGCTGGAGACTCTGAGTGGATGAAGAGATCATCTTAGAAGTGCCATTTGACGCGTCAGTGCTCTCTCTCCCTTTTATTACTCCCTCTTTTAACCTCTGTCTTTCTTTCTCTCACACAAACTCACACATTCTCTCTTCCTTCCGTTGTTATCTCTCTCTCTCTCTCTCTCGCCCTCTCTCTCGCTGACTCCCTCCCTTTCTCGTTCAGCTGATGGTGATGAACGGAGATGACTCGTTGAGTGATGATAGCGTCTGTGGGCCAGCTGGGTGTTGTGTCGTGTAAGAGAGAGGACGTGAGCACTGAATGAGTTTAGAGATGATGAGAGATAGCGGCAGGTCAGGTCAATCTAGATTTACAGCTCAGTCACTTTACTGCACCAAGGCCTCTCTATTAGACCGCTATCTATCTGATGGGGTGACAGCAAACAGCAAACAGGCCATAGGGACAGCCAGCACTGCAACCAGGACCTCTGAGACCTCATCTCACAGTCACCCATCTGGGGGTTGGAGGGATTAAACACTGAGGTATTGGAGGGTCAACTGTATGACCTTTAGCAGAGTCAAAGTGAAATAACTCTCCTTCTGCTGACCACTAAGCTTTAAATCTGTACATTTCCAGCATAGTTGGTTTACAGCAGGGCTAAGTTTGGACAACACTTCAAGAGGGGAATGTGAGCCTAAATAAAAATAAATACTGAGTTCATAAAATGTATGATTTAAGACACGCTGGAGATACATAATTCTGTTGATTCCACTGTACCTTGTTCCCGCTTCTCTAAATTGTTTCACTACCTTCTTGAAAATAAGAGGTGCAAATGACAGGTACATCAACCAGGCTTAAAGTCATGAGCTATGTTTTTGCGTCAGAAGAGGGTGCTGTAACTTCAGAGATCACAGTCTCCTCATCCAAAGAGGACCTCATACTACACCGATTGTCCATTTCCATGTCTTTCTACACATCCTCACCTTATGATTAAGGTGGCAAAGAACACCAATGTAATAAATGTAATATTATGCTTTGCTTTCATGTTAAACAGTCTTTAATATTTAAACAATAAGATATTGAGAAAATCTTAAATCCATATGAATGGAGACTAGAAATATCACAGAGCAAAACTAAGCTGCACCTTTTGACTTATTAAGGATATTTGTATGAACCATAGACCTGTTGAAATGACAGGATGAACTGCGGGATGAGCAGAACTGTGGTTTCTCAGTCATAACAAGAGATTTGGTGCCCCCCTCTGGCTATATGGTGTCAGTTAAAGTTAAGTCAGTTTATTTTATTTCAAATATACATTTCAAATAGGAGCATGGTTCTAGAATATAAGAATAATAACATGTCCATGAATGAATGAATCTATCTACAGAAGGGCCACGTTCGGTAGCCAAACATTGAGGAACGCTGGGGTGGCAGGTAGCCTCGTGGTTAGAGTGTTGGGCGAGTAACTGAAAAGTTGCTAGATCGAATCCCCAAGCTGACAAGGTAAAAATCTGTCGTTCTGCCCCTGAACAAGGCAGTTAACCCACTGTTCCTAGGCTGTCAAAGTAAATAAGAATTTGTTCTTAACTGACTTTCCTAGTTAAATAAAGGATTTTTAAAAAACATTTCAGCTAGATCATGCCAATGTGATTCTACATGTCAGTGAGGGGTGTTTGTTCATAGCACATTTGTATTTGAAAGTTCTAAAATGTTGTGTCCTGCTGAATGCACCCCTGGTCTGTTTGTAAGGAGAGGACCTCTGGTTCAAGCCCAGTATGGCGACAGGGACAGTGGAAGAAACTAAGCTAGTAACAGCTCTGAGACACAGGTTAAATATACACACATTTCTTTAGAAAATAAAGAGAGTAAGAATTATGCTTCCACCTTTCGGTGACTGCTGTGGTTACTGATATCTATCTATCTATAAGTATGATAATGTATCAAGATGACGATAGAGATGACCAAGAAAACAATACAACTTATTGTTATAAAGCATATCTGTTTTCATGACATTTGGTCTTTGTCAGGCGGTCGGTCACGTCTGTTTTCGATCAGAGGACTTCTGGTTTGAGCCCAGTAATGGGACAGGGACTGTGGAGGAAGCGACGCCGTTAGCAGCACAGTGACACCAGCTACATGTAGCGACCTTAACCCAACACCTAGCAACCTCTTCAAGGGGTTTTGGCGTAAATCCAGATGACACAAATCCCGATGATGCAAATCCCAGTGACACAAGTCCCGATGACACAACTCCATATGACTCAACTCAATTTTATAATGTTTACAGCTAACATTTATGTTCAGGCTTTGACAGAACTTTCAGTGTTGTTCCTTCTAAAGCTAGCTATAACGATGTTAGCTAGGCTACATAACGTTACTTACTTTAACATTCACACACGTCGCGGGACAGGGGTGGTTGAACTTATTTTCCCGAATTCACATCTTCTTTATCGCTAGAAGCCAATTGCTCAAACATATACAGTGCCTTTAGAAAATATTCATACCCCTTGACTTATTACACATTTTGTTGTGTTATAGAATGAAATCAAAATGGATTAAACAGATTTTTGTTGTTACCCATCTACACAAAATATTCTATAATGAAAAAGTGAAAACATGTTTTTAGACATTTTTGCTAATTTTTTCAAATGTGGTATTCATATCACAAAAATATATAAATGACCTCTCCACAATGAATTTCAATAGAAAACTAGTAAAAATAGACAACATCCTTCAACCTGTCTATTTATGGAAAAAATGACACTGATTTAATCCTTTCACTGAACCCAAACCGACTGCACACGTGCGTCATCGTGCGCCACCATGCATAAATGTATTTTGTCACCTACACCAAACGCGATCACGACACGCGGGTTAAAATATCAAAACAAACTCTGAACCAATTATATTAATTTGGGGACAGGTCGAAAAGCTTTAAACATTTATGGCAATATAGCTAGATAGCTTGCACTTGCTAGCTAATTTGTCCTATTTAGCTAGCTTGCTGTTGCTAGCTAATTTGTCTTGGGATATAAACATTGAGTTGTTATTTTACCTGAAATGCACAAGGGCCTCTACTCCGCCAATTAATCCACACATAAAACGGTCAACCGAATAGTTTCTAGTCATCTCCTCCTTTTCTTCTCTTGACTTTATATTGCAATTGGCAACTTTTATAAATTAGGTGCATTACCAGCACTGACCTCGTTCGTCTTTCAGTCACCCACGTGGGTGTAACCAATGAGGAGATGGCACGTGGGTACCTGCTTCTATAAACCAATGAGGAGATGGGAGAGGCAGGACTTGCGTCAGAAATAGAACTGACTTCTATTTTAGCCCTTGGCAACGCAGATGCTCAGTGTGGGTACAATAATTGAATAATATATATTTCTACATTTATTTTCCAACGCACGTGCACGCGACGCGAGCGGTGTAGTCAGGGTGTTAGTCATATCTCAGTTTACTCACCTACTTACTGCTGATGATTTGTTTTTCAAATCATATGATCAAAAAATATTTAGTTTTATCTGGAATGCTAAACCAGACAGGATAAAGCATGCCTATCTACAATGGGGAGAACAAGTATTTGATACACTGCTGATTTTGCAGGTTTTCCTACTTACAAAGCATGTAGAGGTCTGTAATTTTTATCATAGGTACACTTCAACTATGAGAGACGGAATCTAAAACAAAAATCCAGAAAATCACATTGTATGATTTTTAAGTAATTAATTTGCATTTTATTGCATGACATAAGTGTTTGATCACCTACCAGCCAGTAAGAATTCTGGCTCTCACAGACCTGTTAGTTTTTCTTTAAGAAGCCCTCCTGTTCTCCACTCATTACCTGTATTAACTGCACCTGTTTGAACTCGTTACCTGTATAAAAGACACCTGTCCACATACTCAATCAAACAGACTCCAACCTCTTCACAATGGCCAAGACCAGAGAGCTGTGTAAGGATATCAGGGATAAAATTGTAGACCTGCACAAGGCTGGGATGGGCTACAGGACAATAGGCAAGCAGCTTGGTGAGAAGGCAACAACTGTTGGCGCAATTATTAGAAAATGGAAGAAGTTCAAGATGACGGTCAATCACCTTCGGTCTAGGGCTCCATGTGGGGCATCAATCACCTCGTGGGGCATCAATGATCATGAGGAAGGTGAGGGATCAGCCCAGAACTACATGGCAGGACCTGGTCAATGACCTGAAGAGAGCTGGGACCACAGTCTCAAAGAAAACCATTAGTAACACACTACGCCGTCATGGATTAAAATCCTGCAGCGCATGATTAAGAGTGTTTGCATATTTTGGTTACAGGTTGCTTTCTGGTATTCTTCTGTGCTGTTTAGGGCCCATCTGTATGAATTTCTGATGTTGTACAGCTTACTGGGCTGTGAATGTGTGGTTGTTCCCATGTCTATTCTTTTGAGCAACAACATAATTTGGCTGCGATCAGACAGAGGTGTTAGTGGCTTGACAGTGAATGAGCTAAGAGAGAAATGGTCAATGTCTGTAATTATATAGTCTATTTTCACTCTGTCATTTAGGTTGGTATTGTGGAGTAACTGTAATCTTGTTGACCCAACCTCCGTTTTCTCCTATCACAGCCATTAAACTCTGTAACTGTTTTAATGTCACCATTGGCATCATTGTGAAATCCCTAAGCGGTTTCCTTCCTCTCCGGCAACTGAGTTAGGAAGGAAGACTGTATGTTTGTATGTGACTGGGTGTATTTATACACCATCCAAATTGTAATGAATAACTCCACCATGTTCAAAGGGATACATCACCAACAAACTATCATGGTCCAAATGTAACCGATGTGAAATGGCTAGCTAGGTAGCGGTGGTGCGCGCTAGCAGCCTTGCAGTCGGTGACGTCACTTGCTCTGAAACCTTGAAGTAGTGGTTCCACTTGCTCTGCAAGGGCCGCGGCATTTGTGGAGCGATGTGTAACGATGCTTCGTGGGTGACTGTTGATGTGTGTAGAGGGTCCCTGGTTCGCGCCCAGGGTCGGGCCGAGGGGACGTAGTAAAGTTATACTGTTACACAAACACACAAAGATAGTTGTTTTTTTCTTAAAACTGCGTTGTTGTAAGTAAGCATGTCACTGTTGTTTTCGGCACATGTGACAAATACAATTTGATTCGATTTTTGATATCAAATGTCAGCTTTTTTATTTTTACCAATAGGTGCCCTTATCTGTGAGGCATTGGAAAACCTCCCTGGTCTTTGTGGTTGAATCTGTGGTTGAAATTCACTGCTCGACTGAGGGACCTTACAGATAATTATATGTGTGGGGTACAGACATGAGGTAGTCATTCAAAAATCATGTTAAACACTATTATTGTGAGTCCATGCACCTTATTATGGGACTTGTTAAGCACATTTGTATTAATGATCTTATTTAGGCTTGCCATAACAAAGGGGTTGAATACTTATTGACTCAAGACATTTCAGCTTTTTATTTTTAATTAATTTGTTTATAAAAAATAATAATAACAATAATTCCACTTTGACATTATGGGGTATTGTGAGTAGGCCAGTGACACAACATCTCAATTTAATCCATGTTAAATTCAGGCTGTAACACAACAAAATATGGAAAAACTCAAGGGGTGTGAATACGTTCTGAAGGCACTGTATTGTTGGATCCGTTTGAATTCTCTCCAGATCTTCCAAGGGAAGCGAATCTCCCTCGAGGATATAGTCAGACACGATGCTGCTCTTGCTGTCAGAGACTTCTGTGTAGCCCATTATTCCACCGGTGATGTGTGTGTTGTTGACGGAACTAGTATAAGTCAGCACATGTACACGCCCACGTTTGCAACGTAATGCCAGCCCTTCGACCTTACACCGGCCCACATGTGAAAGTTCAAGTAAATAACATGATAAGCAAGGTGAAAAGGAGACTGGAGGCCGTTTTTAAGGTCGCTACCATATGTAGTTGGTGTCACAGTGCCGTTAACAGCTTCACTTTCTCCACAGTCCCTGTCCCCTTACTGGGCTCGAACCAGTTGTCCTCTGATCACAAACACACGTGACCACCCACCTGACAAACAGACTAAATGTCATAAAGAAATGTAGACATTTTAACAAAAATTTGTATTGTTCTCTTGGACAACCGCAATGTCAACAATTTTTATAATGATAGATAGATAGATAGATAGATAGATAGATTGCCTTCAGAAAGTATTCACCCACATTTTTTGGGTGTTACAGCCTGAATTCAAAATGGATTAAAAAAAAGTTTAGTCTCACCCATCTACACACAATACCCCATAATGAGAAAGTGATACATTTTTGATAATTTATTGAAAATTAAATAAAGAAATCTCATTCACATAAGTATTCCAACCCCTGGCGTCAATACTTTGTAGAAGCACCTTTGGCGGCTATTACAGCTTTTAGCCATTTTGGTTACGTCTGTATCAGCTTTGCACATCTGGATTTGGAGATTTTATCCCATTCTTCCTTGCAGATTTTCTCAAGCTCTGTTAAGTTAGACAGCGGTGAATAGCAATCTTCAAGTCTTTCCAGAGATATTCAATGGGACTCTAGTAAGTTTTTCTCCAGACATAGCGCTTTGCATTCAGGCCAGATAATTCAATTTTTGTCTCATCAGACCACAACAACTTTTGACCTTATGCTCTGAGTCCTTCACGTGCCTTTTTGCAAACTCCAGGCGTGCTGTCATGTGTCTTTTTCTCAGGAGAAGCTTCCGTCTGGCCACACTCCCATAAAGCCCAGATTGGTGAAGTGCTGTAGAAACTGTTGTCCTTCTGGCAGGTTCTCCCATCTAAGCCAATGAACTCTGTAGTTCTGTCAGAGTGGTCATTGGGTTATTGGTCACCTCCCTGACCAAGGTCCTTCTATGGCAAGACTTGTAAATGGTTGTCTAGCAATAATCAACAATCAATGTGACAGAGCTTGACGAATTTGGAAAAAGATAAATGGGCAAATATTGTACAATCCAGGTTTGCAAAGCTCTTAGCAACTGACTGAGAAAGACTCACCGCTGTAATCGCTGCCAAAGGTGATTCAAACATGTGTTGACTCAGGGTGTGAATACTTACATGAATTAAATATTTCTGTATTTCACTTTCAATAAATTTGCAAACATTTCTAAAAAACTGTTTTCACTTTGTCATTATGGGGTATTGTGTGTAGATGTATGAAAATACTTTTTTATTTAATCCATTTTGAATTCAGGGTGTAAAACAACAAAATGTGGAATAAGTCAAGGGGTATAAATATTTTCTGAAGACACTGTAGACAGAGAGACGGACGGACGGACGGACGGACGGACGGACGGACGGACAGACAGACAGATTAGTTTGTTCATTGATTCTCATTTTCTATAATCATGCTCATATTTTAAATGACCATAAAAATATGTATTTTTTAAATTCCTCTTGAATCAACTATAGGTCCCGATGACACACCTCCCAATGACACAACTCCAGATGACACAACTCCAGATGACTCAACTCCTACCGATAGCGTCCTGGTTACTTAGTCCAGCTTTTACACTATTCATGTACAGCGCTATGCACTCAAAATAAAATTCACCCCCAGCAAGCCTTTCAAATAGCAGAAACATATGGTGTGTGTGTGTGTCGGCATCAGGCGGATGCAGCTACGGAAGCATTGGATTGGCCTGAGTCTGAAGGAGAAACTCCCTGCCTTGGACTGTGCTGACCACTCTGTCCCATTCCATATACCAGAATGCTGCCATTGGCGAGGACATTCTAACCTTTACTGTAAAGGCAAGGTTGCAAGTTCTACCCACAAAATATAACCTAGCACTCTGGTACCCTGCAAACCATAATCCATTCTATATTTTATATAGTCTGCTGCACATGTTGTTAATGGTTGCTGTTCATACAAAGACTTGTATATTGCTTGACAGGACCACCTTGTCGACCTGGTAGCTACTGAGGTGAGACAGACAGTCTCACCACAGCACACGTACACAAACATTCTCTTCTGAGAGGAGCCTGGTTCAATGTTGATGATGATGTGTTTTCTTGTATGCCCAATAAGCCAGATATTGTTGTTGTGGGGGGAGTCGAGTGGGAGGTGTCAATTTTGGAAGTGGGCTGCTCTTAAATACCAGCCCCTCATATCACGCTTGGACAGCCCGGGATACCAATGTGAGTTGGTGGCATTAGTATTTGGCAGTCTCAGCCACGTCCATAAGTTTAAGGTCTGTAGTCTTCAGATTGCAGGCCTGCCTAAGAAGAGAGCAAAACAACTGGCTAGTTACTGTTCGATTTCAGCCGTTATGAGCAGGCTCGCTGTGTGGGGGAAAATATACTTTTTTCTCCACACCTTTTAAATGTTTGAATCCTTATGATGTAATGTTATTTGTGTCTTCAAATAAAGTGTTTAAAATGTGTGTGTGTGTGTGTGTGTGTGTTTATGTGTTCACGTACCATGAACGTCCTGGATACCTTCATTAAGTATATGAGAGTCATTGGTAGCACAGTTTGTTCCTTAGAGCCAATGAAATACGTTGTGCAACATTGTGAAACGATTACTGGGCTGAAAAAATAGGAACACTATTAGTACACTTCTCTGTGTGAAAAGGTCATGTCAGGGATATGTAAGGCTACTAGCTGTTTTGCACAGGGCCAGGATGATACCAGTATCACGATACTCGCTAGTATCATGGCAAGGAAACAAAGCAGAAGCGGATTTAATAACTTTAGGAAAACAGTCCCAATGTTTGAATCAAATATCATTATGTTGTCATCCAAAGTCACATTTATTTATTTTCCAAGCCACAGCACAATATTTTACACACAGCAGGATTTTAAAGGACCAAAGAGTTTGCGATACTGGTATCGTCCCGGCTCTAGTATATACACACACACACACACACACACACACACACACACACACACACACACACACACACACACACACACACACACACACACACACACACACACACACACACACACACACACACACACACACTCACGTACAAACAAACACACACACACACACACACACTGAACCCAGAACAGCAGTTGGTGTCTGTGCTAAAGTGTTAGAGAACATCTGTCACCTGGAGGTCTTGACAGTTATAATGACCTTCTGTTAACTCCCTCCTCAAATGGCCAATACACCCTGGCAATGTTTAACAATCACACAGGCCAGAGAGATTGTGTGTGTGTGTGTGTGCGTGTGTGTGTGTGTTTGTTTGTACGTGAGTGTGTGTGTGTGTGTGTGTGTGTGTGTGTGTGTGTGTGTGTGTGTGTGTGTGTGTGTGTGTGTGTGTGTGTGTGTGTGTGTGTGTGTGTGTGTGTGTGTGTGTGTGTGTGTGTGTGTGTGTTTGTACGTGTGTGTGTGTGTGTGTGTGTGTGTGTGTGTGTGTGTGTGTGTGTGTGTGTGTGTGTGTGTGTGTGTGTGTGTGTGTGTGTGTGTGTGTGTGTGTGTGTGTGTGTGTGTGTGTGTGAGAGAGAATGGGTGAGTGTTTGTGTATGTGTGCGTGTGTGTGAGTGTGCGCGTGTGTGTGAATGGGTGAGTGTTTGTGTATGTGTGTGCGTGTGTGCATATCACCGCTCATGTTCAAAGAGAAGGAATATATGACTAAGCGTCTCAGACAGCTGCCGTTTGTGGGGTGTGTTGAAAAGTCATCACTAGGATCATTTGTTTGGTCATGGCTTCTCATGTTTCCTATTGTGGTTTATGACGGGGGTCACATAGGCAGGAACACTGTGTAACAGAGGTCTATGTTTGGATGGGGTAAGATAGGAGGTGTACAGCATAAGGTAGTGGCAGTTGAATTTCACATCAGCTCATGTTATAGTGTACGGATATACAATAGAGAGATGAAGAGATAGGGTGTATTAGTTCTGGTCCAGATATTGTTCAAATTTATCCTTCGTATTTGTCATCAGACTTTCCCATAATTAGATGTCCTGAGACAATCGGTTGGGTAGGCTACTTACCCAGCAAACTGCCAAAGTAACATCCCTGGAGACTCAAAATGCTTTTTAATAAAACTCACACACACAATCAACAGAGAAAAACTTATCTAAGAAACCACTTGGCATGGTTTTTATTTGGGGGATTTATTTTAGGGGGTGGGCTATGGGGTCTAATAGCATTGTGTACTGTAGATTATGTGGACAGACACACAGACTGACGGTGAACCTGTGAAGGACCATGGGTAATTACTTTCAAAATAATGTCCATTGATTACAGGAGCTATTTCTGAACAGACCCCAAGACTGATGAGGCCTGGTGTGCCTGGGAACCCACTGCTGCTGCTGACCACACTGTTAGTATAAGTGATGAATCACTGTGGCGACCTGCAACATACTGTACACAGGCATGAGAAAGTCAGGGCACTATCAGGATGAGTGTAAAATTGATAATGCCAGAGAAGCTGGTGTTTGGGGGATATATTGCCACCGTGCCAATATATTCTCCAAACACCAGCTTCAGGCTACCAACATTTTCAAATAATGATTTACATAATTTATTCATACTATTTCATCCTTCCACAAGATATAGTCCCGACACAAATCTATGGTTGCTACCGAAGCCGGCTGGTTGTTCTTTCTATCGGTTCGGTTGCCAGAGACGCGACCCAGTCGTTCCTTCTAAATGTTCTAATTGCCATACTGGCTGGCAACGTTATTTTCCCTTGCTTCCTAGCTAGCCAACTACAGCTAACTTATTGTCACGTCAAACAGTGCAGCCAGAATAACGACAAAGTATAAGCTGTTTTGCATTTTAAGCTGTTTTCTAGTGACATTTATTCGGATACATCCAAAACAATGAGCAATATATACAGTGAGGGAAAAAAGTATTTGATCCCCTGCTGATTTTGTACGTTTGCCCACTGACAAAGAAATGATCAGTCTATAATTTTAATGGTTGGTTTATTTGAACAGTGAGAGACAGAATATCAACAAAAAAATCCAGAAAAACGCATGTCAAAAATGTTATGAATTGATTTGCATTTTAATGAGGGAAATAAGTATTTGACCCCTTCTCAATCAAAAAGATTTCTGGCTCCCAGGTGTCTTTCATACAGGTAACGAGCTGAGATTAGGAGCACACTCTTAAAGGGAGTGCTCCTAATCTCAGTTTCTTACCTGTATAAAAGATACCTGTCCACAGAATCAATCAATCAATCAGATTCCAAACTCTCCACCATGGCCAAGACCAAAGAGCTCTCCAAGGATGTCAGGGACAAGATTGTAGACCTACACAAGGCTGGATAGCACCAATGTAAACAAAGAGAGAGAAGCATATTTCAACCCTGCAGGCGCGACACAAAACGCAGAAATAAAAATATAATTCATGCCTTACCTTTGACGAGCTTCTGTTGTTGGCACTCCAATAGGCGCGACCCTGCAGGCGCGACACAAAACGCAGAAATAAAAATATAATTCATGCCTTACCTTTGACGAGCTTCTGTTGTTGGCACTCCAATATGTCCCATAAACATCACAAATGGTCCTTTTGTTTGATTAATTCCGTCGATATATATCCAAAATGTCCATTTATTTGGCGCGTTTGATCCAGAAAAACACCGGTTCCAAATTGTGAAACGTGACTACAAAATATCTCAAAGGTTACCTGTAAACTTTGCCAAAAAATTTCAAACTACTTTTGTAATACAACTTTAGGTATTTTTTAACATAAATAATCGATCAAATTGCAGACGGGATGATCTGTGTTCAATACAGGATTAAAACCAACTGTAGCTAGCTTTCTGGTCATGCGCTTCTAACAAACAGGACACTTCGAGTGACCCTCCTTCAAGATGGCCGTACTTCTTCATTACACAAAGGAATAACCTCAACCAATTTCTAAAGACTGTTGACATCCAGTGGAAGCGGTAGGAACTGCAAGAAGGTCCCTGGTTTCCCAATGAAACCTCATTGAAAAGAGAGTGACCTCATAAAAAAAAAATCTGAATGGTTTGTCCTCAGGGTTTCGCCTGCTAAATAAGTTCTGTTATACTCACAGACATGATTCAAACTGTTTTAGAAACTTCAGAGTGTTTTCTATCCAAATCTACTAATGATATGATATGCACATCTTATCTTCTGGGGATGAGTAGCTGGCAGTTTAATTTGGGCATGCTTTTCATCCAAAATTCCAAATGCTGCCCCCTACCCAAGATAAGTTTTAAGGAGCCTTTTGGTCTCAGACTTCACGCTCCGGTACCGCTTGCCGTACTGCTTATCGCTTGCCATGCCTTCAACCAGTCAGGATGCTCTCAATCTTTGAGGATCTGAGGACCCATGCCAAATCTTTTCAGCCTCCTGAGGGGGAATAGGTGATGTCGTGCCCTCCTCACGACTGTGTTGGTGTGTGTAGGATGTCTCATCATCGTTGGTGATCAGGCTTATCACCGCCGTGCCATTGGCAAACGTAATGATGGTATTGGAGTTGCATGTGGCCACGCGGTCGTGGGTGAATAGGGAGTACAGGTGGGGACTAAGCACACACCCCAGAGGGGAAGCATATTGAGGGTCAGCATGGCAGATGTGTTGTTGCCTACCCTCACCACCTGGGGAAGGCCCGTCAAGAAGTCCAGGATCCAGTTGCAGAAGGAGGTGTTCACTCCCAGGGTTCTTAGCTTAGTGATGAGCTTGGAAGGCACTATGGGGTTGAACGCTGAGCTGTAGTCAATGAAAAGCATTCTCATGTATGTGTTCCTTTTGTCCAGGTGGGAACGGGCTGTGTGGAGTGCAATAGAGATTGCGTCGTCTGTGGATCAGTTGGGGTGTTATGCAAATCGGAGTGCGTCCAGAGTTTCTGGGATGATGGTGTTGATGTGAGCCATGACCAGCTTTCAAAGCATTTAATTACTACAGATGTGAGTGCTACGGGTTGGTAGTCATTTAGGCAGGTTACCTTGGCGTTCTTGGGAACAAGGACTATGGTGGTCTGCTTCAAACATGTAGGTATTACAGACTGGGTCAGGTAGCGGTTGAAAATGTCAGTGAAGACACTTGTCAGCTGGTCCGCGCATGCTCTGAGTGCACGTCCAGGTAATCCATCTAGCCCTGCGGCCTTGTGAATGTTAACCTGTTTAAAGGTCTTATTCACATCAGCTATGGAGAGCGTGATCACACAGTCATCTGGAACAGCTGGTGCTCTCATGCATGGTTCAATGTTGCTTGCATCGAAGCGAATACAGAAGGCCTTTAGCTCGTCTGGTAGGTTCTTGTCACTGGGCAGCTCACGGGTGGGCTTCCCTTTGTAATGCGTGATAGTTTGTAAGCCCTGCCACCTTCGACAAGCGTCAGAGCTGTTGTCGTAGGATTCGATCTTAGTCATGTATTGATTTTCTGTGATTTTACGGTGACCTAACATAATCGTTTGTGGTGCTTTACGCTGTAAAGCCTATTTGAAATCGGACACTTTGGTGGGATTAACAACAAGATTACCTTTAAAATGGTATAAGATACATGTATGTTTGAGGAATCTTAATTATGAGATTTGTGTTGTTTGAATATGGCACCCTGCACTTTCACTGGCTGTTGTCATATCATCCCGTTAACGGGATTGCAGCCATAAGAAGTTAACTCAGTGCGGATGTTGCCTGTAATCCATGGCTTCTGGTTGGGATATGTACGTATGGTCACTGTGGGGACGACGTCGTCAATGCACATATTAATGAAGCCGGGGACTGATGTGGTATACTCCTCAATGCTAGCGAAACAGTCCTGTAGCTTAGCATCCACTTCATCGGACCACTTCCATATTGAGCGCGCTACTGGTACGTGCTGTTTGAGTTTTTCCTTGTAAGCAGGAATCAGGAGGATAGAGTTATGGTCTGATTTGCCAAATGGAGGGCGAGGGAGAGCTTTGTCTGTCTCTCTGTGTGTGTAGTAAAGGTGATCTCAAGTTTTTTCCAATCTAGTTGCAAATAGTTGCACCCCCGATCTTACCGGAGGCTGCTGTTCTGTCTTGCGGATGCACAGAGAACCCAGCTAACTGTATATTATCCATGTCCTTGTTCAGCCACGACTCGCTGAAACATAGGATATTACAGTTTTCAATGTCCCACTGAGAGGATAGTCTCAAAGGGAGCTAATGTAGTTTATTCTCCAGTGATTGCACATTCGCCAGTAGAACAGAGGGTAGAGACAGATTATCCACTTGCTGACACGTGCATGTGTGTGTGCGCCTGCCTACTCCTTACAAAGACAGATTGAGACTTCATAGAGGGAAGGGGTGGGCTTTAACTGTGTTTTGTTTGTTTTTCTCAGTCCTCAAAAGGATAAGCTGCAAGTGAGATCACTATATGATGCTACTGGACAGACTATGCCACATGTCTTTCTCTTTCCCTATTCCAGCCAAGCCACAGAACTTCTGTCCCCCAGTCTCTACCCCTCTCTTATCCTACTACTCCTGATATCCGAGTAGACAGACATTGTGTCACGACTTCCGCCGAAGTCGGTTCCTCTCCTTGTTCGGGCGGCGTTCGGCGGTCGACGTCACCGGTCTTCTAGTCATCACCGATCCACTTTTCATTTTCCATTTGTTTTGGCTTGTTCTCCTGCACACCTGGTTTACATCTCATCATTATTACTATGTGTATTTAGCCCTCTGTTCCCTCCATGTCTGTGTGGGGTATTGTTTATTTGTCAAGGTTGGCACACTTCCGGCTGGTTTGCGCCGGGTTTTGTTTTATGCCGGTGCTTTGTGGCAGCCGGTACTTTGTACTTGGGTTTTGTACTTTGTGCTGCCTCACTTGTTTCTTGGGCATTTGTTTTGTGACGCGGTTGCGTTCTGTATTATGATTGCTTAAGTAAAGTGCTTTGTCCACTCATCTCTGCTCTCCTGCGCCTGACTTCCATGCACCAGCTACACCCACCAGTGACATATAGTGACATTCACACATTTAAATGTATCAGTAGTGGGGACAGAAATGCATCCCTCAAAGAAAACAACATCTATTTATCTTCATAGAGCTTAGATTGTCTCATCAAGCATACCATAAAACATGCTGTATAGCAAGGCATCATACACAAAATATACATGTCCCCCTCCCCACTCACAAACACACATATTCCCCCTACACCCCTGTTACAGAGTTCTTTGTCCCCCTGGTCTTGCTGGGCTGAGGTGAGTCCACTCCCCCCAAATAAGTAGTGACTTCCTGTAGTCTTGTGCCAGTCTTTCAGTCACACAGCTTACTGGGGTAATTATCCTTCACACACGCAAAGATGGAGGAGGGGTCATTTGAGAAAACAAACTATAGAAGGTAAATACAGAAGTGTACACTTATTAGAGTGACTATGGGTCGTATCATGCCTTTTGGCTTGTGTTTATGTTACAGTATGTTCATGTTATTGATGAACTTGGTTGCCTCAACATACTTATAGGATTGAAGCATATTGTCATCTCAAACTGATACACTAAGTAGAGTCTCAGTCTCTTTACAAATACAGTTGAAGTCAGAAGTTTACATACACTTAGGTTGGAGTCATTTAAACTCGTTTTTCAACCACTCCACAAATTTCTTGTTAACAAACTATAGTTTTGGCAAATCGGTTAAGACATCTACTTTGTGCATGACACAAGTCATTTTTCCAACAATTGTTTACAGACAGATTATTTCACTTATAATTCACTGTATCACAATCCCAGTGGGTCAGAAGTTTACATATACTAAGTTGACTGTGCCTTTAAACAGCTTGGAAAATTCCAGAAAATGATGTCATGGCTTTAGAAGCTTCTGATAGGCTAATTGACATCATTTGAGTCAATTGGAGGTGTACCTGTGGATGTATTTCAAGGCCTACCTTCAAACTCAGTGCATCTTTGCTTGACATCATGGGTAAATCAAAAGAAATCAGCAAAGACCCCCCTCCACAAGTCTGGTTGATTCTTGGGAGCAATTTCCAAACGCCTGAAGTTACCACGTTCATCTGTACAAACAATAGTACGCAAGTATAAACAACATGGGACCACACAGACATCATACCGCTCAGGAAGGAGACGCGTTCTGCCTTCTAGAGATGAACGTATTTTGGTGCGAAAAGTGCAAATCAGTCCCAGAACAACAGCAAAGGACCTTGTGAAGATGCTGGAGGAAACAGGTACAAAAGTATCTATATCCACAGTAAAACTAGTCCTATATCGACATAACCTGAGAGGCCGCTCAGCAAGGAAGAGGCCACTGCTCCAAAACTGCCATAAAAAAGCCAGACTATGGTTTGCAACTGCACATGGGGACAAAGATCGTAGGGGGAAACTGGCCAAAATTCACCCAACTTATTTCGGGAAGTTTGTGGAAGGCTACCCGAAACGTTTGACCCAAGTTAAACAATCTAAAGGCAATGCTACCAAATACTAATTGAGTGTATGTAAACTTCTGACCCATTGGGTATGTGATGAAAGAAATAAAAGCTGAAAGAAATCATTTTCTCTACTATTATTCTGACATTTCACATCCTTAAAATACAGTGGTGATCCTAACTGACCTAAGACAGGGAATTATTGAAAAACTGAGTTTAAATGTATTTGGCTGAGGTGTATGTAAACTTCCAACTTCAACTGTAATTAGACTTGTTTCATTGGGTAAACTGTTCCTGTATGGAATTTTTGTTTTAGAGCCTTTTGAAAGCTTACTCCATAACCTTGTACATGCTGTCTGCCACCATTGTCGTATGCTGCCTTGGCCCGAGCCCTGCCACTGTAATCAGAACAGAATCTCTGAGTCAATAAAAAACGTTTTTTGTCATCAGCTGTCTATTTTGAGATGGCTTTCATCTGCGGGGTTTCTGCACACTCTTACGAAAGCCCTTTGGCTGCAGTGAATACACTCTCTGCACCTTGGGGACACTCCACAGCAGACAGTGGCAGAACTTAGTTCTGTGGCAATATTTCAGGGAGTTGTTTATTGTTGCATGCCAAAGGCAGAGCACACATACAGACTCACACACACTTTCATATTATGCAGTTCATATAACACACACACACAGGTCCTGTTACTCCAGGCTGTGCAATACACTACTGGGATCCAAATGTTGTGTTCCTATGTCGGCTGCTGCCACCGGCAAGACATTCTCTCCCAGGGATCCTTGAGTCCGGTGGTGAGTCAACTAAAACCCATTAGGGAAGACTGGGCTTTGCTCTCTGACCTACAGTGAGGCTGAGTCCAGTAGATACTCTAATGACAAAGAAGATTCAAGTCAAGTACACCATGTACTTGACTTGTACAGAAAATGTTCAGTTGTACTGGGGTTTTCTATTGGAATTGAGTGTTTGATGCCTCCCTGGGCTTTGGTTATACGTAGGGCCCTGATTAAAAAAAACTCTGGTCAGTCACCCCATCAGGAGAAACTCACTCTAGTTCTACAATACTGCTTACCTGCAGGCCGTCCTTTGAGAGACCTCCCTGTGCACATGTTCTAATTCATCTTGACTCACTCTCCCAATGTGAGTCAAAAACTGACTGAGTCAATGTTGTTTCCATATCATTTCCAGAAACAATTCTTATATGTGATGACGTTGAATCAATGCGGGAAACTAAATGAAAAAAAGTCGTCAGTGTTGAATATGGGAATTTCTTATTTTTCTCACCTAACTTTTAACCTAAATCCAATAACATGGTAACGTTTTTGTTGATTTCATGTCAAATTCACATTAGTTGACAACTCAACCAAACGTAAATCAAAACTAGACGTTGAACTTATGTCTCTGCCCAGTGGGCTCTGAGCCTGTGTTGCCCTGCTTTTTAAAACAAGGGGGAACCCCTGAAACCCCGTGGCTGAGTCGTCCCTTGGGCCACCCAATGTGAAACACAGACACTCACCACTTCCCACCACCCCCCAAGAACACAACAGGATCCAGATTCTTTCCTTTGTTGCCAATACCTCACCCTTTGTAAGTGCAGGGGCACTATAATTAATCTAAGGGGAGCATTGTTTGTGTGGCAACACATTCCTTTGTGTTTAAACACCCCATTGTGTGTGTGTGTGTGTGTGTGTGTGTTTGTGTGTGTGTGTGTGTGTGTGTGTGTGTGTGTGTGTGTGTGTGTGTGTGTGTGTGTGTGTGTGTGTGTGTGTGTGTGTGTGTGTGTGTGTGTGTGTGTGTGTGTGTGTGTGTGTGTGTGTGTGTGTGTGTGTGTGTGTGTGTGTGTGTGTGTGTGTGTGTGCGTTTGTTTGTACGTGTGTGTGTACGCATGTGAGTGCACACGTGAGTGCACACGCAAGTGTGTTTGCATGCCTGCCTGTGTTGTGTGGTGTGAAGGAGGGTGTAGATTACATTGCGACATCTGTCACTGTTTGGCACCTGCAGCGTAGCTACTCTGCTATTTCCTCAATATGAATACAGCTAGTTGGAATCAGATTTCAGAACTACATAATATTCAGTACAGACTGTCTAAACCCCAACTCGTCTTTAAATGCTGTCGCCCATCCCAGTGTCCCAGTAGCACTGAGGTAGCAGAGGACCTGACAGGATGCTACACTGTCAGGCCTGGTATATTTACTTTACTGTCAGGCTTCCTTCACCACGTAAATCTCCCTCTACATGACAGATAACGGTGGGTTGGGATCACTGGCAACATTTCCCCCTGAGCCATGATCTTCACATGAAACAATGCTGTAGAACAAAGAACGTGTCTGTTACCAACAGTGAAGTGCGGTCAGATTAGGCAGGGTAAGCAGTGCCTACCCTGTGAAAATTAATTGAAAAAATAAAAAATCTATCAATATACATTTGATCAATAATCATTTTGTCATCTTAATGTTTTTTCTGCATGATAAAATCGATTTCAAAACTAGTACTGTACTTCACAAATTTCCGATGATCTGGTACAAAATGCGCAAGGAGGCCAGGGGAAAGGCAGCCTAGCCGTGTACCTTTCTTCCACCCTTCAAACTCCAAACTCAATGCAAGGCATTGACATGGCTTGCACATGCGTCTTTTTACCTTATACTGCCAGCTAACAGACGCTGAAAGCCAGGCAGAGAGCTTCGGTGCCTGTCGTGTCAATATGTCCTATTCATTTTCCTTCGCATTCAAATAATAAATGCGCATTTGTATTGGCGTGAAAAAAGTAATGGGATGGGCAGGAGGATAGGCAGGAGGATAGACAGGGGGATAGGCAGGAGGAAAGGCAGGGGGATAGGCAGGAGGATAGGCAGGGGGATAGGCAGAGCTCTCTCCTGCTTGTATTTGTATTTATTATGGATCCCCATTAGCTGCTGCCAAGGCAGCAACTACTCTTCATCGGGTCCAGCAAAATTAAGGCAGTTTATACCATTTTAAAAACATTACAATACATTCACAGACTGTGTGCCCTCAGGCCCCTACTCCACCACTACCACATATATACAGTACAAAATCCATGTGTACTTGTGTGTATAGTGCGTATGTTATCGTGTGTGTGTGCATGTGTCTGTGCCTATGTTTGTGATGCTTCACAGTCCCCACTGTTCCATAAGGTGTTTTTTGATCTGTTTTTTAAATCTAATTTTACTCCTTGCATGAGTTATTTGATGTGGAATAGAGTTCAATGTAGTCATGGCTCTGTGTCGTACTGTACGCCTTCCATTGTCTGTTCTGGACTTGGGGACTATGAAGAGACCTCTTGTGGCATGTCTTGTGGGATATGCATAGGTGTACGAGCTGTGCGCCAGTAGTTCAAACAGACAGCTCGGTGCATTCAACATGTCAATACCTCTCATAAATACAAGCAGTGAGGAAGTCAATCTCTCCTCCACTTTGAGCCAGGAGAGATTGACATGCATATTATTAATATTAGTTCTCTGTGTACATCCAGTCGTTTTTTGTGGCACCTGACCACACGACTGAACAGTAGTCCAGGTGCGACAAAACTAGGGCCTGTAGGACCTGCCTTGTTGAAAGTCCTGTCAAGAAGGTAGAGCAGCACCTTATCATGGACATACTTCTTCCCATCTTAGCTACTGTTGTATCAATATGTTTTGACCATGACAGTTTACAATCCAGGGTAACTCCAAGCAGTTTAGTCACCTCAACTTGGTCAATTTTCACATTATTTACTACAAGATTTAGTTGATGTTTAGGGTTTAGTGATTGATTTGTCCCAAATACAATGCTTTTAGTTGTAGGACTAACTTATTCCTTGCCACCCACTCTGAAACTAATTGCAACTCTTTGTTAAGTGTTGCAGTCATTCAGTCGCTGTAGTAGCTGACATTTATAGTGTTGAGTCATCCGCACACATAGACACTGGCTTTCTTCAAAGCCAGTGGCAATTCATTAGTAAATATTGAAAAAGTAATGGGCCTAGACAGCTGCCTTGGGGATTTCCTGATTATACCTGGATTATGTTGGAGGGACTTCCATTAAAGAATGTTCTGTTAGAACATGTTCTGTTAGACAGGTAACTCTTTATCCACAATATAGCAGGGGGTGTAAAGCCATAACACATAAGTTTTGCCAGCAGCAGACTATGATCGATAATGTCAAAAGCCGCATTGAAGTCTAACAAAGCAGCCCCCACCATCTTTTTATCATCAATTTCTCTCAGCCAATCATCAGTCATTTGTGTAAGTACTGTGCTTGTTGAATGTCCTTCTCTATAAGCATGCTGAACGTTTGTTGTCAATTTGTTTACTGTAAAATAGCATTGTATCTGGTCAACACCAATTTTTTCCAAAAGTTTACTAAGGGTTGGTAACAGGCTGATTGGACGTCTGATGCCTTTTGGCGGTACGTTCATTTTACTACTAGCTAAAGTAAGCTGATCAGGATGGCTAACATTGCATCAGTTTTTAAAGTTGGATTTTCTAGCGAAACAAGGGGTGATAAGAGACGGAAGACCAACACCTGAGCTTAGGGACCTACATCAAAGGAAGGGACAGAAAATAACAATAATTTCAATCCTAGTGGTATCAATGGAAAGACTGGCTGTGTGGCTGCGCTGCTAGCAGCCAACTCTACTGCTTCCCCTGCCTGCTGTTCTTCACCAGCGAAAGCTTGTGGACCAGAGCCGGTTACTGAGACTTGAACAACTTGCCTATAGCACTCAACAAGCATGATAAATCTGTTTCTCACATTCAAAGCTCATAAGACATTTGGCTGTTCACAGATAGATCTGGCATTGAATGAACAACGGAGATTGAACATCAGCATGCATAATGCAAAGGTAAAGGAGAACCGTGAGATTTTGAAAGACCAAGCTTATTAATGGCACATGCTACCTAGGTAAACAGGAATCGGCATTTTGTGGCAACGGTGAGTGCCAGCTCATCAAACAGGCCCAGGGGCAACTATGTGGAACTATTACATGCTTTGGCTGAATTGTTTTTACAGTTACCAACCCATTTAGAGACCACCACCTTGTTTGCTTTTTGCTCATGGCCTGTTGTGGAATTTTAAAAGAAACTGACACGCTCTTCCGTGTTCTGCAGAACAAAGTGATGGATATTGATTTCTGCCGTACCCATATCAGTGACACAATGAAAGCACTGGAATGGCAGCCACAAGACTTTGATAGTTTCTATGAGCGATTTGAGCAGAAATGCAATGAACTGGGCCTGGCAGAAAGTGAAACTCGTAGTAAACTGCCGATCAGAGTAAAGAGGGGGTGAATCTACTTCAACATACTGGACAATATCAATGTTCAGATGAGAGCTAGGTTTAACCACTTTGGTGAACTTAATTTCCTTGGCTTGGTGGACTGCAAACAATTTCAAACAATGTCACAAAAGTTAGACACCAGAAAACGAAGGCCTGTCAAAAAATGCCAAGTACATAGATTTTGTTAGACTTAAGGCTGATCTTGTCGTATTGTACAGTTAAAAAATGGTACGAGAAAAATCACCGGGACAGCTCCTCAGCTTTTTGTTCCAGCATGTCCTGACACAGACTGTCCCCGAGGCAATAAAGTTACTGCAGCTGGTCCTCACTGTATCAGCCACAACAGCATCCGTTGATAGGTAATTTTCTGCACTGAAATGGATAAAGACATACAGTCAAAACCAGACCAATAAAGGACGACTCTCATTCCTTGCCATCATCTCCAGTCGAGACCGAGAGACTTTTAAAATAGTTTTACAGTCACTGATGTCTTTACCCAGACGGAAGGACTTTGTTTACAAGAAAAAGTAAGTGCAAGTGTTTATGTACAGTAACACTGTCTACTATTATTACATGTCTATTGTGTGAGTATTTATTTCAATCAGTATCACTGACTACTAGGCATTTTGTGTGTGTAGCGCTGTCTACAAATAGGCCTACTCGCTGGTATTTGGGTCGCTGTCTGGTGCTGAATGTCGCCTGTTCATGCAGGGCAGTTGTGTGGGGTACAAGCTCTTAGGCCCGTGAATGTGTGTCTAATGGTATCACCGCCTACCTGCTTCTGTTTGATGGTTGGTTGTGGTTGTTTGATGGTTATCTTTGTGATTGTGTCATACCGATAAACACCGAAAGTTCCTACCCGGCATCAGACCTCACCGCACATCACTGCTCACTAAGGCATTCAGATGTAGAGGTGGGTCATGTATGTACAGTGCCTTCATAAAGTATTCACACCCCTTAACTGGAATACATTTTGTTGTGTTACAGCCTGAGTTTAAAATAGATTACATTTTTAAAAAATGTCACTGGCCTACATAATGTCAAACGTGGAATTATGTTTTTTGACATTTTTACAAATTAATTCAAAATGAAAAGCTGAAATGTCTGGAGTCAATAAGTATTCAACCCATTTGTTATGGCAAGCCTAAATAAGTTCAGAAGTAAAAATGTGTGCAATAATATTGTGTCACATAATGCGTTTGATGGACTCACTGTGTGCAATAATAGTGTTTAAAATGGTTTTTGATTGACTACCTCATACACATACAATTATCTGTAAGGTCCCTCAGTCGAGCAGTGAATTTCAAACACAGATTCAACCACAAACAGCAGGGAGGTTTTCCAATGCCTCGCAAAGAAGGGCACCTATTGGTAGATGGGTAAAATTACCCAATACATGATTCACCACTCAGTTCCTATTGGGCAAAACAGAATCCTCAACACAACCAAAACAAACTGCAAATGCATCCAACAACTTTTTAGAGTCACAAGCTTGATGTAGTCATTGAGTGCAATAAATATGGGACCAAATACAAAACTTTTGACTACTTTAAGTGAATTTTTACAAATACTTCCTCAAATGTGGGGACTAGATACATAAAGTGCATTCATTTCAGTAAACGGTAAAACAGATATGTATGAAAATACCCTCAAATAAAATGTGACATTCTGTACTGAATGTCTCTTCGAACATTTGATCTCAAATCCAAAATGGTGGAGTATAGAACAACGTTTACATTTTTACTTCACTGTCCAAATACATACGGAGGGGAGTGTACCTGTTACGTTTTTTGCACCACCCCCTCTTTTTATATCAAAATTATTCAATTATTAATATGTTTCTTTCTCACAGAGGCCCAGAAGCACTCCCTTTACAGTATGGACAGTCTTTTGTCAACACACTACAATCGTTGTTCGTTGACAGACAGAGATAAAAGAGGAGAAAGACTCTGGTTTGCTAAAACTTTACACCAGACTTGTTAAGTGTGTGTCTGAGAGTGAAGTACTTCTCCCCCACCCCCTCTACCATCCAGAGGGGCAAGGCTGATCACTAGTGATCAAGCCCCTCACCCTAAAAACCCAAACTTCACACACCACCAATGCCAGATCCCCTAGTAATGGTTCCTCTCTCTCCCCTCGCTCTCTGTCTGCCAGTCACACATGCTCTACATTACAGGCCCTCATGCCCTTAAAGCAGAAGGTAATTCCAAACAAAACACACAGCTTGGCAGCCCCCAAGGAAAATAACAGTCCACAGTTGACAGTTGAAAAATAACCCATGTAGCATGCATAGAGATCCCTCAGTCATGAACAGTGAGAGAGGCGAGTGAATAATGTTGAAAACAGAAACCGCAGCCTTAACTTATACAGCTCTTTCCTCCTCGTTTCCTGACACCAAATCAATCACCTCAGAGAGGTCTTTCGGGGAACATGACCCTGTTCAGATGTTACAGCTCTGTGTGGCATGTCTCATATACATTTTCATAGGTGTCAGATTGGATGTCATAAATGGTCACGAGCTATCAAACTGATTTGTTTAATGGGTCATGCTGTGTAATTTCAGTATGTCAGTTCCAATGAGTGTCAACTCAAATGTCAAACCCTGTCATAAACTGACAGAAACTGGCATGTCCCTGCCAATGCCTCTGGACTGTAGCCTTTCTGTCCTGTAGCAGTGCAGTGTGTTTTTGTCTTTGTGTTTGGCAGTGGTACACATAACAGAGTGGGTAACTTCTGTCTCACGCCTAGTGCCAAAATATGCTGCTGACCGTTTCTTTCCCTCTTTTTGTATCCTCTGTTTTGCCCTCTTAAGTCTTTATTTGTTTACATTCGCACTGGAAAACACACAGGGAGATGCAGCTAGCCACTAACCCTGTACTCCCTCCCTTCTGCCCTTTTTTCTTTCCTTCCCTTTCTTTTATGAAAGCCAGGCAGGCTGGCCCAAATCAGCGTCTGGGTCTGGGTGTCCCGGGGGAGCCCCACTCCCCCAAATAATAGACGGGTAGAGAGGAAAGCAGAGCAGAACAGAGAGGGAGGAATTGGGTAGCATTGGACGGGGCTTTCCAAACCCCTATACAGAGCCTTTTACTAAGCTTTATTGTGCTTAAAAACCACAAGACCCTCAGCATGTGATGAGGAGAAATATTGACTTTAAAGTGGCCCTTTTAACTTCACACAGTTGTTATGATAGGCTTTCAATCATCTGTGTCTTGTGTTTTTTTGTTGCCATGTTTTGTTATTTAGCTTTAGTTCAAGTCTCAACCAGCTTCTACATTCCTTTTAAAGTTACTTATTTTCCGTGTGTGTGTTTGTTTGTGTGTTTGTGTTGGAGTGTACTGTATGACTGTGTGTCTCCATAGTACCCTGTGGATTCCAGTGCTGGGGAGTTGAGACAGATAGGGCAGTAAATTTCAAATGGAAGCTGATAAATCGGAGCAGCTGTGACAGTTGAACTTCCTCCCCTTAGAGTGGCTCCCCCTCCCTAACCTTGGGAAAGAGATGCCACGTGCTCTAGAGTTAGAGGTCGCACATCTTGCTGATGAAGTGTAAAGGTGGAAGTGTAAAGAGATAGAGGAGGCAACGTTCACATCTCAGGCAAGTGTGAAGTGCTTGTTCACTCACATACACAAACATTGACTCTCATGCACAGGCCAGCCTGTTTGATCATAGAACAACTGTATACAGTCAGTATTGTACAGAAAGTGCTCAGTACAGTAAGCTACAAAATTGAAATGCATTTAACATTGGCATGTGCAGACACTTTCTTATTATCTCTCTCTCACTCTCTCTCGCTTTCTGTCTCTCTCTCTCTGTCTCTCAATCACTGACACAAAATCGCACACATAGCACGAACACCGACATCAGCTGTGTTCCTAGTCTGGCCAGTTATCTATCCATCATCCTTCACATCTTTCAAGTGCAGGTATGAAGGTATTTCACACACTCTCATATCTCTGTGATGCCACAGGACCATGTTGTTGTGCAAGCCTGCGTACGTATGTGGGATCCAAGGACAGCTCATCTCTCCAGGTACTGTAGATATGTATACGATTCTCTGCTATAAAAAAACCTGCCTGGATTATTATTATGTTACACCACTCCTAATTACTACTGACGTACTGCACTGTACTGAAGTGTGTGTGTGTGTGTGTGTGTGTGTGTGTGTGTGTGTGTGTGTGTGTGTGTGTGTGTGTGTGTGTGTGTGTGTGTGTGTGTGTGTGTGTGTGTGTGTGTGTGTGTGTGTGTGTGTGTGTGTGTGTGTGTGTGTGTGTGTGTGTGTGTGTGTGTTGTGTGCTAGAATAGCACATATAAGATCCAGAAAAGATCTTAATAAGTTAATTTGACTAAAACCATAACATGGCATATCTCATTATTACACTTTGCCTTGCATTTGATTTTGTTTGTGCTTATGCGTGCATGTGTGAAAGATTGGGTAAGGGGTGGAGTGGTTGAGAAAACATCTCAACAGACACTCGGTGTTACCCAGGAAAACACAGCCCTTCCAGAGAGCAAGCCACAGACAGACAACTATAAACACAACAATGTCTCTCCTCTCTCAGTGCACTGTCAGACTGATTACCTCAAAGCAACCCCCTCTATCCCCACTGTTCAGCAGGGCTATGGTCAGAGTGAACAATAATATGATAACGCCCACTAGTACTTCAAAGATGCATAAAGCACAGGAAGAGCACCAATAATTTAGAGTTTTGCAAACATTCTTATTGTCCTTCCTTCTAGATCAACCCCACCTATGGCTATCATTGACAGAGACCTATGCCAAATACCATTATAACTGACAAAGACCTGTCAGCAACATCAACAGATAGGAGGGTTATAAACAGTTGTGGGAACCTGGGAAACAATAGGCACAATCCCTTCAGTCCCTTCACATTCCAGTCTCATGCCAGATTCCAGGTTGCTTTTATAGATAGATAGATTTATTTGACCATTTTAAAAAGAATACAACCACACATGTGGGTAATGCATTTAAAATAATTGAGGATGACACAAAAAAAAAGTGTGGTCCATTGTGGTCCTCTTAAATAAATGGTTAAAAATGTTTACAAACATTTCAACATAGTAGGCCTAGGCTACATAGTAGGCCTAGGCTACATAGTAGACCTAGGCTATATAGTAGACCTAGCCTACATAGTAGACCTAGCCTACTAGGCATACTTGGGTCACACAAATAACATATATCAAAAAGGACAGGACGACATTGTCATAGCCATGGAGCAGGACTCCCTCAGTAGATCAGAACTGTTAAGGCTCAATGGATTGATGATGAATTTAAAAACTGTATGGTTGAAAGAGATGGGGCGAAAAGAGTGGCTAATAAGTCTGGCTGCATATCTAATTGGTTGACTTAGTGCAAATTGAGAAATTATGTGACTAAACTCAACAAAAAGAGGAATAAACTGTATTATGAAGCAAAGATCGATCATATAAAAAAACTGGAGTACTTAAAATGAAATTATGGACATAAAGACAAATTATACTACAACTTTTATCGAATCAGATGGCTTATTCACCACAAAACCATTTGATGTAGCCAATATTTTAATGATAACTTCATTGGCAAAGTGGGCCTGAATTCAAAATGACTGAATTGATTGTTTGTCTCACCCATCTACACACAATACCCCATAATGACAGTGAAAATATGTTTTTAGACATTTTAGCTAATTTATTGAAAATTAAAAACAGAAATATCTCCTTTACAAAAGTATTCACACCCCTGAGTCAATACTTTGTAAAAGCATACAGAGATGAGGTAGTCATTAAAAAATCATGTTAAACACTATTATTAAAAGTGAGTCCATGCAACTTATTATGTGACTTGTTGAGCACATTTTTACTCATGAACTTATTTAGGGTTACCATAACAACACGGGTTGAATACTTACTGACTCAAGACATTCAGCTTTTCATTTTTGTATACATTTCGGAAAAACATAATTATACTTTGACATAATGGGGTATTGTGTGTAGTCCAGTGACAAAAAAATAAAATGCAGGCTGTAAAACAACAAAATGTGGAAAAACTCAAGGGGTGTGAATACTTTCTGAATGCACTGTATCTAATAGAACAGAGAGGGTTTTCTTTCATGGAAGCTTCTCTAATGATAAACATGTAAAGTGTGTTGTACCACAGGGCAGCTATATTGGCTCTCTACTCTTTTCTATTTTTACCAATGACCTGCCACTGGCATTAAACAAAGCCTGTGTGTTCATGTACGCTGATGATTCAACTCTATACGCGTCAGCAACCACAGCTAGTTAAATCACTGCAACCCTAAACAAAGAGTTGCAGTCAGTTTTAGAATGCTGGCCAGTAATAAGCTGGTCCTAAAACTAAGAGCATTGTATTTGGTATAAATCATTCCCTAAGTTTTAGACCTGAGCTGAATGGTAAGGAACGGTGTGGCTGTTGAGCAAGTTGAGGAGACTAAAATACTTGGTGTTACCTTAGATTGTAAACTGTCATGGTCAAAACATATTGATTCAATGGTTGTAAAGATGGGGAGAGGTCTGTCCGTGATAAAGAAATGCTCAGATTTTGATACCACACTCCACAAAGCATGTCCTGCAGGCTCTAGTTTTATCTTAACTTGATTATGGTCCAGTCATATGGTCAAGTGCTGCAAAATAGGACCTAGTTAAGCTGCAGCTAGCCCAGAACAGAGCAGCATGTTTTTCTCTTCATTGTAATCAGAGGGCTAATATCACTACTATGTATGTCAATTTCTCTTGGCTAAGTGTTGAGGAAAGACTGACTGCATCACTTCTTGTTTTTATAAGAAATTCCAAATTGTTTGCATAGTCAAATCAAATCAAATCAAACTTTATTTGTCACATGCGCTGAATACAACAAGTGTAGACTTTACCGTGAAATGCTTACTTACAAGCTGTTAAACAACAGTGCAGTTCAAGAAGAGTGAAGAAAATATTTACCAAGTAGACTAAAATAAAAAAGTAATAATAAAGAAGTAACACAATAAGAATTACAATAATTAAGTATTCAGACCCTTTGCTATGAGACTCAAAATTGAGCTCAGGTGCATCCTGTTTCCATTGATCATCCTTGAGATGTTTTTACAGCTTGATTGGAGTCCACCTGTGGTAAATTCAATTGAATGGACATGATTTGGAAAGGCACACACCTGTCTATATAAGGTCCCACAGTTGACAGTGCATGTCAGAGCAAAAACCAAGCCATGAGGTCGAAGGAATTGTCTGTAGAGCTCCGACACAGGACTGTGTCGAGGCACAGATCTGGGGAAGGGTACCAAAAATGTTCTGCAGCATTGAAGGTCCCCAAGAACACAGTGGCCTCCATCATTCTTCAATGGAAGAAGTTTGGAACCACCAAGACTTTTGGAACCACCAAGACCTCCTAGAGCTGGCCGCCCAGCCAAACTGAGCAATCAGGGGAGAAGGGCCTTGGTCAGGGAGGTGACCAAGAAGGGAGGTGACCCGATGGTCACTCTGACAGAGCTCCAGAGTTCCTCTGTGGAGATGGGAGAACCTTCCAGAAGGACAACCATCTCTGCAGCACGCCACCAATCACACCTTTATGGTAGAGTGGCCAGACGGAAGCCACTCCTCAGTAAAAGGCATATGAAAGACCGCTTGGAGTTTGCCTAAAGGCAGCTAAAGGACTCTCAGACCATGAGAAACAAGATTATCTGATCTGATGAAACCAAAATTGAACTCTTTGGGCTGAATGCCAAGCGTCACTTCAGGAGGAAACCTGGCATCATCCTATGGTGAAGCATGGTGGTGGCAGCCTCATGCTGTGGAGATGTTTTTCAGTGGCAGGTACTGGGAGACTAGTCAGGATCGAGGGAAAGATAAATGGAGCAAAGTACAGAGAGATCCTTGATGAAAACCTGCTCCAGAGCGCTCAGGACCTCAGACTGGGGCGAAGGTTCACCTTCCAACAGGACAACGACCCTAAGCACACAGCCAAGACAACGCAGGAGTGGCTTCAGGACAAGTCTCTGAATGTCCTTGAGTGGCCCAGCCAGAGCCCGGACCTGAACCCGATCGAACATCTCTGGAGAGACCTGAAAAAAGCTGTGCAGTGACACTCCCATCCAACCTGACAAAGCTTGAAAGGATCTGCAAAGAAGAATGGGAGAAACTCCCCAAATACAGGTATGACAAGCTTGTAGCATGATACCCAATAAGACTCGAGGCTGTAGTCGCTGCCAAAGGTGCTTCAACAAAGTACTGAATAAATGGTCTGAATACTTTTGTAAATGTGATATTTTCATTTTTATTTCCAGAAACCTGTTTTTGCTTTGTCATTATGGGGTATTGTGTGTATATTGACGAGGGAAAAAAGCAATTTAATCCATTTTAAAATAAGGCTGTAACGTAACAAAATGTGGAAAAGGTCAAGGGGTATGAATACTTTCCGAATGCACTGTATAGGCCCATTGTAGGCTACTGTACCTCTCTGTGATTCAGACCAAGCTCCACTCTATAGATCTCCCACCCACAGGTGGATGTCAAAATCAAGACAAAGGTCAAAGTTTCAATGCTGTCAGTATTGTAAGGGTAAGGTCTTTAAAGGTGATTTCTGGCAGCTGTCTACCTGCTGAATTGCAAGTTATGAAGACTGCTCTGCTCAGAGTTGTTGTTCATTTCCTGTTAAAAAAACACATGACAAAGAGTGCAGGGTAATTTCCATGCTGACACCCATAAAGATGGTCATGTCTAGATGGGATAAAGCTTTTGTCAAATTGATGTCAATATTTACCCATAACACAACCTTAACCTAATTATCTTAACCTGCTATGTTAATTATCCTAACCCGCTGCATAGGTTATCCTAACCTGCTACAAAAGTCAATTTTTAAAAATGTGCATCCCTTCTAGACAAAACCCCAAAATGACCCCAGGTAGCTAAGTAACACACTAACCAGTCCTCCATTAGCCAGTTGATAAGGTTGCTAAGGATGCCAGTTGTTACGTTCTGAACGCTGAGTCAAAGGTCATGGCCACATGGCAGCTGCTTTGTTTCTGTGTGTTTTCACCATAGAGATAGATAGAGGTATCATCTTTGTGTCTGTGACAGCATGGGCAGCGCCATTGAGGCAATCTCCATTTTGAAGTAGTCAATTTTCTTCTTCACAGTTGGCTGATCCCTCCTGATGACCCGGTTGGACATGACTCCAACAGGCTCGCCAGTTCTCTAGTTGGATCAGCCAATGAAGTTGAAAGTCCCACCCAGTTGACGACATTAAAATGGTGGAGGCCCTCAATGGCACTGCCCATGCTAACATAGATTTTTGGCCACTAGAGGCCTCTATCATTCTTTATGGTTTTCACAGGTCTGAAGTTTCCTCTGATAGCACTGACTCTAGTCACTGCAGATTGATTTTATTATTTAACAAGGTCTCTTTCACAGATGAGACCTGTATGCACATCTATACACGAAAAGCAAAACACCATCATAGCAAACTAACACATTCGTCAGTAAAAAGGTCCTTAATCAGCCTTTCGAATTGACTTCCTAGAGGCACCAATTCATCAAACTTTAGAGAGCTTTGGAGCTCATTCCACAAATAAGGTATAAAAAAGCTAAAAGCAGATTTACCTAACACAGTGGAGATTGAAGAGATCGTACGATTAGAGCACAGACGGCCCCATTCAACCTCCCAACCTTCCTCCCTCTCCCTCAGATGCCTGGGTTAAACAAACACTCACAGGGAGGTCATCCGAGTCATGGGTTAAAGCAGCTCCCTCCCATAAAGTACAGTATACTACAGAACATAGGGTTCAGCTCAACTCCACTCCACCCTTCCCTCCGTCGCTGAGATACAGATCTGTTTAGGTAAGCCGGGGATTTAGCTGTGTGTATACTGTGGCGTAGGTGATCATATGAATAGGGTTCACTTGGGCTGGCATGTAGTCATTGTACAAATGGAACGGTTGTATTAGTGTATTGTGTATTCATCCTGACGGTAGACGAATAAAGGTTGAGCATAATGTTAAAGAAAATGGACTCCTAAACACACGCATTTTGCATCATTATGATGTGGCCGGTGACACTTTGCTTCTTGAAAGTGCAAAACCTTTTGGAACTGTATCAACAGTGGACTAATTAAAAAACTACCAAAATATTGTTTTTGAGTGGATTTTCCCTTTAATCTTGACCATTTACATAAAGGGGTCTACAATGCAATGCCAATGTAAGGTGGCCTATAAGAAGGTAACCATTCTGGATCCAGGACAGCAGGAACAATCAAAGCACCACAAGCAGATGTGACAGAAATTATGGATCATGGATGTGGAGGAGAGTTGCCATGGTTCATCTATTTCAATTCTCCATTGTTCAGCTTTCAGTCATCACTAGCAGCCAGTCAACAGCCAGCCCAGTTCGCCTCACATAGGAGAGTTTATGGGAAAAACACAGAGCATGTATTTCCTTTCTCTCAGCACGTATCTTTCCACAGAGTAACAGTGCTGTGCCTCCCTCTTTCCTCCCATACATTCTCACTAATACACTGGCTGGGAACAGGGCCGGCTCTAGCTTTTTGGGTGCACGAAGCAAGATCTGGTTAGGACTCCCCCACCTTGCTCCAAAATATTTTAGTGGCCCGCTCTTGATTGAAGTTAATTTCCTGTAATTCTACACATTTTTCCATGGTGTGTAGAGAATTTCTTTCAGTTTTAAAGCTAATTTCCTCCAATTCTAAAAGTTTAGACATGAGTTATGCCATATTAAACCAAATCAAATCAAATTGTATTTGTCACATACACATTGTTACCAGATGTTAATGTGAGTGTAGCGAAATGCTTGTGCTTCTAGTTCTGACAGTGCAGTAATATCTAACAAGTGATCTAACAAATTCACAACGACTACCTTATACACACAATGTAAGGGGGTGGAATAAGAATATGTACATATAAATATATGGATGCGCGATGCCGTGCGGCATAGGCAAGATGCAATAGATGCATGTACATATGAGCAGTAATGCAGGATATGTAAACATTATTAAAGTGGCATTATTTAAAGTGACTAGTGATACCATTATTAAATCCATTTATTAAAGTGGCAAGAGATTTGAGTCAGTATGTTGGCATGGCTACAGACATGAGTGCTACGGGTCGGTAGTCACTTAGGCAGGATACCTTAGTGTTCTTGGGCACAGGGACTTTGGTGGTCTGCTTGAAACATGTTGGTATTACAGACTCAGTCAGGGACAGGTTGAAAATGTCAGTGAAGACACTTGCCATTTGGTCAGCGCATGCTCGGAGTACACATCCTGGTCATCCGTCTGGCCCTGCGGCCTTGAATGTTGACCTGTTTAAAGGTCTTACTCACATCGGCAACCGAGAGCGTGATCACACAGTCGTCCAGAACAGCTGGTGCTCTCATGCATGTTTCAGTGTTACTTGCCTCGAAGTGAGCATAGAAGTAATTCAAGGGGTCTGAATACTTTCCAAAGGCACTGTATGTACACTGAACAAAAATATAAATGCATGTAAAGTGTTGGTCCCATGTTTCATGAGCTGAAATAAAAGATGCCAGAAATGTTCCATTTGCACAAAAAGCTTATTGCGCTCAAATTTTGTGCACAAATTTGTTTACATTACATTTACATTTACATTTTACATTTAAGTCATTTAGCAGACTTACAAATTGGTGCATTCACCTTATGATATCCAGTGGAACAACCACTTTACAATAGTGCATCTAACTCTTTTAAGGGGGGGGGGGTTAGAAGGATTACTTTATCCTATCCTAGGTATTCCTTAAAGAGGTGGGGTTTCAGGTGTCTCCGGAAGGTGGTGATTGACTCCGCTGACCTGGCGTCGTGAGGGAGTTTGTTCCACCATTGGGGTGCCAGAGCAGCGAACAGTTTTGACTGGGCTGAGCGGGAACTGTACTTCCTCAGAGGTAGGGAGGCGAGCAGGCCAGAGGTGGATGAACGCAGTGCCCTTGTTTGGGTGTAGGGCCTGATCAGAGCCTGAAGGTACGGAGGTGCCGTTCCCCTCACAGCTCCGTAGGCAAGCACCATGGTCTTGTAGCGGATGCGAGCTTCAACTGGAAGCCAGTGGAGAGAGCGGAGGAGCGGGGTGACGTGAGAGAACTTGGGAAGGTTGAACACCAGACGGGCTGCGGCGTTCTGGATGAGTTGTAGGGGTTTAATGGCACAGGCAGGGAGCCCAGCCAACAGCGAGTTGCAGTAATCCAGACGGGAGATGACAAGTGCCTGGATTAGGACCTGCGCCGTTTCCTGTGTGAGGCAGGGTCGTACTCTGCGAATGTTGTAGAGCATGAACCTACAGGAACGGGTCACCGCCTTGATGTTAGTTGAGAACGACAGGGTGTTGTCCAGGATCACGCCAAGGTTCTTAGCACTCTGGGAGGAGGACACAATGGAGTTGTCAACCGTGATGGCGAGATCATGGAACGGGCAGTCCTTCCCCGGGAGGAAGAGCAGCTCCGTCTTGCCGAGGTTCAGCTTGAGGTGGTGATCCGTCATCCACACTGATATGTCTGCCAGACATGCAGAGATGCGATTCGCCACCTGGTTATCAGAGGGGGGAAAGGAGAAGATTAATTGTGTGTCGTCTGCATAGCAATGATAGGAGAGACCATGTGAGGATATGACAGAGCCAAGTGACTTGGTGTATAGCGAGAATAGGAGAGGGCCTAGAACAGAGCCCTGGGGGACACCAGTGGTGAGAGCACGTGGTGCGGAGACAGATTCTCGCCACGCCACCTGGTAGGAGCGACCTGTCAGGTAGGACGCAATCCAAGCGTGGGCCGCGCCGGAGATGCCCAGCTCGGGGAGGGTGGAGAGGAGGATCTGATGGTTCACAGTATCAAAGGCAGCCGATAGGTCTAGAAGGATGAGAGCAGAGGAGAGAGAGTTAGCTTTAGCAGTGCGGAGCGCCTCCGTGACACAGAGAAGAGCAGTCTCAGTTGAATGACTAGTCTTGAAACCTGACTGATTTGGATCAAGAAGGTCATTCTGAGAGAGATAGCAGGAGAGCTGGCCAAGGACGGCACGTTCAAGAGTTTTGGAGAGAAAAGAAAGAAGGGATACTGGTCTGTAGTTGTTGACATCGGAGGGATCGAGTGTAGGTTTTTTCAGAAGGGGTGCAACTCTCGCTCTCTTGAAGACGGAAGGGACGTAGCCAGCGGTCAAGGATGAGTTGATGAGCGAGGTGAGGTAAGGGAGAAGGTCTCCGGAAATGGTCTGGAGAAGAGAGGAGGGGATAGGGTCAAGCGGGCAGGTTGTTGGGCAGCCGGCCGTCACAAGACGCGAGATTTCATCTGGAGAGAGAGGGGAGAAAGAGGTCAAAGCACAGGGTAGGGCAGTGTGAGCAGAACCAGCGGTGTCGTTTGACTTAGCAAACGAGGATCGGATGTCGTCGACCTTCTTTTCAAAATGTTTGACGAAGTCATCCGCAGAGAGGGAGGAGGAGGGAGGAGGGGGAGGAGGATTCAGGAGGGAGGAGAAGGTGGCAAAGAGCTTCCTAGGGTTAGAGGCAGATGCTTGGAATTTAGAGTGGTAGAAAGTGGCTTTAGCAGCAGAGACAGAAGAGGAGAATGTAGAGAGGAGGGAGTGAAAGGATGCCAGGTCCGCAGGGAGGCGAGTTTTCCTCCATTTCCGCTCGGCTGCCCGGAGCCCTGTTCTGTGAGCTCGCAATGAGTCGTCGAGCCACGGAGCAGGAGGGGAGGACCGAGCCGGCCTGGAGGATAGGGGACATAGAGAGTCAAAGGATGCAGAAAGGGAGGAGAGGAGGGTTGAGGAGGCAGAATCAGGAGATAGGTTGGAGAAGGTTTGAGCAGAGTGAAGAGATGATAGGATGGAAGAGGAGAGAGTAGCGGGGGAGAGAGAGCGAAGGTTGGGACGGCGCGATACCATCCGAATAGGGGCAGTGTGGGAAGTGTTGGATGAGAGCGAGAGGGAAAAGGATACAAGGTAGTGGTCGGAGACTTGGAGGGGAGTTGCAATGAGATTAGTGGAAGAACAGCATCTAGTAAAGATGAGGTCAAGCGTATTGCCTGCCTTGTGAGTAGGGGGGGAAGGTGAGAGGGTGAGGTCAAAAGAGGAGAGGAGTGGAAAGAAGGAGGCAGAGAGGAATGAGTCAAAGGTAGACGTGGGGAGGATCAAGTCACCCAGAACTGTGAGAGGTGAGCCATCCTCAGGAAAGGAACTTATCAGGGCGTCAAGCTCATTGATGAACTCTCCAAGGGAACCTGGAGGGCGATAAATGATAAGGATGTTAAGCTTGAAAGGGCTGGTAACTGTGACAGCATGGAATTCAAAGGAGGCGATAGACAGATGGGTCAGGGGAGAAAGAGAGAATGTCCACTTGGGAGAGATGAGGATCCCAGTGCCACCACCCCGCTGACCAGAAGCTCTCGGGGTGTGCGAGAACACGTGGGCAGACGAGGAGAGAGCAGTAGGAGTAGCAGTGTTATCAGTGGTAATCCATGTTTCCGTCAGTGCCTAGAAGTCGAGGGACTGGAGGGAAGCATAGGCTGAGATGAACTCTGCCTTGTTGGCCGCAGATCGGCAGTTCCAGAGGCTGCCGGAGACCTGGAACTCCACGTGGGTCGTGCGCGCTGGGACCACCAGGTTAGAGTAGCAGCGGCCACGCGGTGTGAAGCGTTTGTATGGTCTGTGCAGAGAGGAGAGAAGAGGGATAGACAGACACATAGTTGACAGGCTACAGAAGAGGCTACGCTAATGCAAAGGAGATTGGAATGACAAGTGGACTACACGTCTCGAATGTTCAGAAAGTTAAGCTTACGTTGCAAAAAATCTTATTGACTAAAATGATATAGTACTGCTGGCTGGTGAAATAGGCTAGCTAGCAGTGGCTGCGTTGTTGACTTTGTTTGAAAGTGTAGCTGGCTAGGTAACCTCTAACTGGCTAGGTAACCTCGACAATTACTCTAGACTACACAATTATCTTGGATACAAAGACAGCAAAGACAACTATGTAGCTAGCTAACACTACGCTAATCAAGTCGTTCCGTTGCAATGTAATAGTTTCTACAGTGCTGCTATTCGGTAGGAGTTGGCTAGCTAGCAGTGTTAGCTAGCAGTGTTGACTAGGTAGGAGAACGGCAGCGCGGCGGACGAAAATAGCTGGCTAGCTAACCGATAATTACTCTAAACTACACAATTATCTTAAATACAAAGACAGCAAGGACAACTATGTAGCTAGCTAACACTACACTAATCAAGTCGTTCCGTTGTAATGTAATAGTTTATACAGTGCTGCTATTCGGTGGCTAGCTGGCTAGCTGGCTAGCTGGCTAGCTAGCAGTGTTGACTACGTTACGTTAGAAGGACGAAAATAGCTGGCTAGCGAACCTCAATAATTACTCTAAACTACACAATTATCTTTGATACAAAGACGGCTATGTAGCTAGCTAAGATCAAACAAATCAAACCGTTGTACTGTAATGAAGTGAAATGAAATGTAATACTACCTGTGGAGCGAAGCGGAATGCGACTACTCGCTCCAACCCGGAATCCTTGTTAGTGAGAATTTCTCCTTTGCCAAGATAATCCATCCACCTGACAGTTGTGGCATATCAAGAAGCTGATTAAACATCATGATCATTACATCATCATCAAATCAAATGTATTTATAAAGCCCTTTAAACATCAGAAGATGTCACAAAGTGCTTATACAGAAACCCAGCCTAAAACCCCAAACAGCAAGCAATGCAGATGTAAAAGCACGGTGGCAAGGAAAAACTCCTTAGAACAGTGGGAACTTAAGAAAAAACTTAGAGAGGAACCAGGCTCTGTGGGGTGCCCAGTCCTCTTCTGGCTGTGCACAGGTGCACCTTGTGCTGGAGACAATAAAAGGCCACTGTAAAATGTGCAGTTTTATCACACAACACAATGCCACACATGTCTCAAGTTTTTAGGGAGCATGCAATTGGCATGCTGACTGCAGGAATGTCTACCAGAGATGTTGCCAGAAAATTTAATGTTCATTTCTCTACCATAAGCCGCTTCCGTAGTTTTAGAGAATTTGGCAGTATGTCCAACCGGCCTCACAGACCACGTGTAACCACGCCAGCCCTGGACCTCTACATACGGCTTCTTCACCTGCGGGATCGTCTGACACCAGCCATCCGGACAACTGATGAAACTGAAACATTCCTGCATAAACTGTCAGAAACCGTCTCAGGGAAGCTCATATGTGTCCTTGTCGTCCTCACCAGATCTTGACCTGACGGCGTCGTAACCGACTTCAGTGGGCAGATGCTCACCTTCGATGGCCACTGGCACGCTGGAGAAGTGTGCTCTTCATGGATGAATCAAGGTTTCAACTGTACTGGGCAGATGGCAGACAGCGTGTATGGTATCGTGTGGGCGAGCGGTTTGCTGATGTCAACGTTGTGAACAGAATGCCCCATGGTGGCGGTGGTGTTACGGTATGGGCAGACATAAGCTACGGACAACGAACACAACACATTTTATCAATTGCAATTTGAACGCACAGATATACCGTGACGAGATCCTGAGGCCCATTGCCGTGCCTTTCATCTGCCGCCATCACCTCATGTTTCAGCATGATAATGTACAGCCCCATGTAACAAGGATCTGTACACGATTCCTGGAAGCTGAAAATGTCCCAGTTCTTCCATGGCCTGCATACTCACCAGACATGTCACCCATTGAGCACGTTTGGAATGCTCTGGATCGACATCTACGACAGTGTGTTCCAATTCCCGCCAATATCCAGCAACTTCACACAGCCATTGAAGAGGAGTGGGACAACATTCCACAGGCCACAATCCACTGGCTGATCAACTCTATGCGATGGAGATGTTTCACACTGCATGAGGCAAATGGTGGGCACACCACATACTGACTGGTTTTCTGATCCATGCCCCTGCATTTTTTAAAGGTATCTGTAACCAACAGATGCATATCTGTATTGCCAGTCATGTGAAATCCATAGATTCAAGCGTAATTTATTTATTTAAATTGACTGATTTCCTTTTATGAACTGTAACTCAGTAAAATCTTATAAATTGTTGCATTTTGCGTTTATATTTTTGTTCAGTGTACAATAATTACAATGTTTATATGACCCACTGAGAGCTAGCTGAAATGTTTGAATGCCACGTTTTAGGTCATGGTTAAGCAAAGACAATGACAGGCAAGTATATGATTTGGTTAAATGTGGTGTTGATACAATAAAAAGTAAAGACAATAATACAAATGTGGTGGGTTCTTATTTTTGTCCTATTTCACACATGTACAAGTGTGTATTATATATATTTTTGCATGTCCCAACACCTCAGTTGGTAGAGCATATCCCAACTCCTCCCGTGTGGCTCAGTTGGTACAGCTTGGCGTTAAGTGTGTTAAGTGCCTTGCTCAAGGGCACATCTACAGACATTTCACTTTGTCAGCTTGAACCAGTGACCTTTCGGTTACTCGCCACGCTCTAACCACTAGTCTACCTTGCCAACTTGAAAGGAAATACAAATGGTCCGTGTAACTGTATAAGGCACTACCACATAAATCCATAGATTCTGGCCTTATGAGGGAGATAAAATATATTAAGATGAATAGATAGAGAGAAAGGCTTAGCAGAAACCATGGTGACAAACTGTACGGCTGTGGTGCCAGATCCCATTGACCTTTGAGTGGAGAGGTATAGTTAATCAGTGACATAACACTGGCCACCTGTCAGACACAGATAGGTGTCTATGCAAACTACCAGCCCTCCAGGACACCTACAGCACCCGATGTCACAGGAAGACCAAAAAGATCATCAAGGACAACAACCACCCAAGCCACTGCCTGTTCACCCTGTTATCGTCCAGAAGGCGAGGTCAGTACAGGTGCATCAAAGCTGGGACCAAGAGACTGAAAAGCAGCTTCTATCTCAAGACCATCAGACTGTTAAACAGCTATCACTGACATAGAGAGGCTGCTGCCAACATACAGACTCAAATCACTGGCCACTTTAATAAATGGATTTAATAATGGTATCACTAGTCACTTTAAATAATGCCACTTTAATAATGTTTACATATCCTACATTACTTCTCATATGTATATACATCTATTGATTCTTGCCTATGCCGCACGGCCAACACACATCCATATATTTATATGTACATATTCTTATTCCACCCCCTTACATTGTGTGTATAAGGTAGTTGTTGTGAATTTGTTAGATGACTTGTTAAATATTAATGCACTGTCGGAACTAGAAGCGCAAGCATTTCGCTACACTCGCATCTGCTAACAATGTGTATGTGACCAATAAAATTTGATTTGATTTGATGCTCACCCATTACACAGTGGAGACTAATATGACCCACTGAGAGAGAAAGGTACAGGACATGACATTCAGTGAATTTAAAGCCCTGGTCATGATGCAGTATGATGTAGTTATGAGGTACAGTGCCTTCAGAAAGTATCAGAAAGCCTTCAGAAATATCTAATTTACATAAGTATGCACACCCCTATGTCAAAACATGTTACAATCACCTTTGGCAGCAATTATAGCTGTGAGTCTTTCTGGGTAAGTCTCTAAGAGCTTTGCACACCTGGATTGTACAATATTTGCACATTATTCTTTTAATTTTTTTTCAAGCTCTGTCAAGTTGGTTCTTGGACATTGCTAGACAGCCATTTTCAAGTCTTGCCATACATTTTCAAGACAATTTAAGTTAAAACTGTAATTAGGCCACTCAGGAACATTCAATGTCGTCTTGGTAAGCAACTCCGGTGTATATTTGGTGTTGTGTTTTAGGTTATTGTCCTGCTGAAAAGTGAATTTGTCTCCCAGTGTCTGGTGGAAAGCAGAATGAACCAGGTTTTCATCTAGGATTTTGCCAGTGCTTAGCTATATTCCATTTATTTGTATCCTAAAAAACTCCCTAGTCCTTGCTGATGACATGCAGACCAATAACATGATGCAGCCACCACCATGCTTGAAAATATGGAGAGTGGTATTCAGTGACGTTTTGTGTTGGATTTTCCCATAACATAATGCTTTGTATTCAGAATATAAAGTAAATGTCTTTGTTAAATTTGTTGCAGTTTTACATTACATTAGTGCCTTATTGAAAACAGGATGCATGTTTTGGAATATTTTTATTCTGTACAGGCTTCCTTCTTTTCACTCTGTCATTTACGTTAGTATTGTAGAGTAAAGATGTTGTTGATCCACCCTCAGTTTTCTCTTATCACAGCCGTCAAACTATGAAACTGTTTTAAAGTCAACTTTGGCCTCATGGTGAAATTCCTGAGTGATTTCCTTCCTCTCCGGCAACTGAGTAAGGAAGGACGCCTGTAACTTTGTATGACTGAGTGTATTGACACACCATCCAAAATTGTATTAATAACTTCACCATGCTCAAAGGGATATTCAATGTCTGCTTTTAACAAATATATATATTTACCAATATGTGCCCTTCTTTGCGAGGCATTGGAAAACCTCTGTTGTCTTTGTGGTTGAATCTGTATTTGAAATTCACTGCTCGACTGAGGGACCTTACAGATAATTGTATGTGTGGAGTACAGTATGTGTGGGATATGAGGTAGTCATTCAAAAATCTAGTTAAATACTATTATAGCACACAGAGTGAGTCCATGCAACTTAGTATGTGACTTGTTAAGCAAATTTGTACTCGTGAACTTATTTAGGCTTTCCATAACAAAAGGGGTTGAATACTAATCGACTCAAGACATTTCAGATTTTCATGTTTAATTCATTTGTAAAAAGGTCAAAAGACATACTTCCACTTTAACATTATGGGGTATTGTGCTTAGGCCAGTGACACAAAATATACATTTCATACATTTTAAATGAATGCTATAAACAAAACAAAAATGAATAAAGTTAAGGGGTGTGAAAACTTTTTGAACATGGAAGACCAGATTTATTTTCTTTATTCTTTATTGCAGTGGTTGGGCTATGCTCTTTGAATCTGTCTTGAAATGACCCTTTACAAAACAATGAATGCATCGTATGCTACTCCTCAGTAATTCTGAGGGCGAAAGCCTTTTCTGCTGACTAAGTCAAATCTCTGCTTACCCCTAAAACATCACCAGTGTTTTCACACAAGTAATCGGGGCTATATAACCCAGGATCTGTGACTTTGAGTAACACTGCTATTTCCCTCTTTCTCACTAATGTCCACATTTAACAGCCTCTACTACACAATGCCCCTTATTTATAGGCCTGGGCCAGTCGTGTGAGTGGGTGTTTGTGTTACCTCAGACTCTAAATATCTATTCCTCTCAGCCTGCTACTTCCTGTCTGACAGGAAGTGTGTATGTGTGTGTGGAGGGAGGTCAGTGACCTTTGGGTCTGAGCGAGCGACTGACGTGTTGTCCGTGGCAACGTGATGCTGTGTTTCCAGGCTCATTGTGCTGAAGAGAGAAATGGGCTGTGAACTGGAGGTTTGCTGCTTTCAACAGCCAAGACAGCCTCCCCTTCCTTCATTTAATATTTCACCCCCCCTCAAACCTCCCTGCATCCATCCATCCTTTGATTGAATCGGTAATCCCTCTCTGGCACTGTGTGGGCAGCTGTGACAACAGCTCTGAGGAGAGATGGAGTCGTTGGGAGTGCATCCCATCCCTTAACAGATGCGAGAAAGGCAGTCCCAATATTTTCAGACCAGTTTACAAGTTCTCTCTGTTTACTGACAGAGTGCACAGTCAGCATTCATTCAAAGGCCTTTGTCTGTGTGTGTGTGTGTATATGTGGTAAGGTAACACCCCACTGGGGTTAGAGTTTGGATAGGGCATTCAGCTGGTTGCAACATCCTGTTGTGAGAGACGTTGCAAACAGGTCTGCACACTACTCCCTGTCAGTCCACTGTGGGAAAACTACACTCCACTAAGAACAATGAAGCACCCCGGGGGCAGAAGAAAATACAGTGTAGACATAACTCTAGAACCTAATTTGAAGTCTTCTTTTCTTCACTGTGGCAGCAGGTTCTTTTAACTCCCTCAGACATGGACAGACATTACATACACATGACAGGATATCCCCAGGCAAAACAGCCCCACCTTGGCGACGTGTCCGTCCGCCTTCCAACTGAATTGAGGAGAGAAGAAGCATTCCGGTGGATGTGACATCACTTCCTCTTGCCTCAGAGGTCAGTGGCATTGCGGGGGTATTCTGTGTCTAGACTTCCTGCCATTTTGCTTGGTGGCGGTGGGTTGTGTAACAGCATCATAGAGAACACAGATGTTTACCTAACTGACTGTATCCATCACAGGGTATAAACAGCTTACGTGGCATCATATGCTAAAGTCAATGGCAGTTCAATGACTTCATAAACAAATTAGAGGACATCAGATCAGAGGCACATCTATGTAAACAGACACTATGTCATGCAGGCTTAATGTCAAGCTGTACCATCATGTGTAATGGCACCCTGATAATAATGAAACAACATGACCACGGCAGTTTGCGTTTTTATTTCATGTCTGTCCTGTTAAAGTAAGGTCTCTTATTCCCGATCCTTCACAAACAGATCATAAAAACATACATTTAGAAAAATATACATTGATATTAGAACTGAAGATTTAAAATTCTGTGTTTATTCAAATATACATTTTGCATATTAGAATCTATAAAAAGTCAGAAAGGTTTGTTTCGAGCAGGGATTTCTGAGGTGAAAAAGACATGTATCTGACCGAACAAATCGCCAGGTATTTCCAAACGTCTTAAAGCTTATTTACGTTCAGCGATGATGTGTGAATACTTTATGAATTTCCAAATTGACCCCTATCCCCTAGGCACTCCTGAAGACCTGAAACACTTGGATAGATGTAAGCATATATAGTGAAAACTCCACACAGACAATCAGAAGGAAAGTAATACTGGTACTTTCATTCTTTCAGATCTACAGGAGTGCCTATGGTATAGGGGTTAACTTGGAATTCAGCAGGGGATATTCTTCCTGTAAGAATAGTTGAAGAAAAGGGTCAAGGGGAGGTATATATGAAAATAACATATTGTTTCTCTCCTGCTCTACTTCATCCCTCTCTCTCAGGCCATCATGTCCCCCTAGTCTGGTAGAGGAAAGCAGAAGTTGTAACATACTCCTGCTGCAAATGCTACAGTACTAAAACCTTACCGTTAGTTCTGTCCAGTTGTATAAGGAGGTACTCAATTTTAGAGGAGAGAGGAGTTTTTGGAGGTGTTAAAGACTATCCCTCGATCTCCACTCCAGAGTTAGGCTGCACGTCACCAAGCGAAAGCCACTCCCTTTAGATTCAGAAAGACAACGAGACAGTTCAAAACAACTGTTTGTCCCGCAGGACCTCAAAGTTCAACCAAAGTCAACATGCAACACTTTCTACCAACAGTTCCACGTGCTTTGTCCTTCATTGACATCACATACAGTACAACATCCCTTGCCTCCCACAGTATTCGCAAACATCCTTGTAATGTTTCAAAAACAACTCTGTCCAAAATCCCGAAGTTCCTCTCTCTAAGGTCGTTTCAATCCGCTCAATATCCCCCTATCATACGTAAGGCATCCTTCGCGTGGTCACGAAGTTCTAAATTCTACGTCTTTCTGCAAAATTCACAAAAGGTTACGACAATCCTTTATCCAAAGGCTTCAGGTTCCGTTCAGTTCCTCTCGATCTGGTCGATGTCCAGCTCTCCCCCCAGCTGGTAGATATCCTTCTCTGTCCCACACTCACCCTTCCAGAGGGTGTGTCCCTCCCCCATTCTCTCCCCCCCTCCCCCGCATGGGGACCAGGGCCTAGAGTCCAGGCTACACGCAGAGTCACTGTCCAGCTCCTCATAGGAAGAGTCATCCTCCTCCTCATCCACTTCCTGTTGAGTCTCAGCACCTAGGTCAGGCGCACAGGTGAAGTAAGATTCCGATTGGCTCAAGCTCCCGGAGGAGGGTGGGGGCATGTTTGATTGACAGCTGTCCGGACCAGAGAACCCAGGGCAGCTCAAGCTGTGGAAAGTCTGGAGTTTCTGTTTGAGAGAAGACATAAGAGGGAAAGAAAGGGAGATTTTGATTGGTATAACACAACACATTTACAGTATCGTTGTCTTACTATTCAATCTTGATTCAGGTCACACAACCTATGTACCAACCTAACTTAATTAACCCGTCAGTAACACTCTGTGAGAGTTGTTCAGAGAAACCTGAGAGCTAGGTCTTTATGGCATGTGGGTGTGTGACTCGTGCTTCACTGGTGGAGCTGAACTCGCCCTCCCACCAGGGAGCTAGTTGTGTTAATGTCCTGGTTAGTCTGTTCACAGTCAGAGGAAACACAGTGGAAAGACAACATGGTGAGATCAGTTGCAAACCACAAAGGTATCCTCTTCCTCCCAACCCCATGTCTCTCCCTGTCCTGCTGCACTGAGGGGATGAAGCACAAAAACACACACCAGGCAAAACGGCAAGCTTTCCTGAAGACTTATAATGTTCTATATATGATTCCTCCTCCTTCTTTGGCTTGACCTAGCTTCTTGAACTGTACTGGCCAACTCACACACCCATCATCAAGTTGACACTTATAAATAATTGTGTGTTGGACAAAAGGGAAAATGTATAGTGTGTGTGTGTGTGTATGTGTGTCCGTGCATGCTCTAATGAGCAAACACCCAGCAAATGGACGTCACAAGCCCTCAGGAGAGGAGAGATTACTCTGGAGCAGCTCTGGGTTTACCTAGGTGTGATCTCTCCTTTCAGAGACGTGTGTGTACGACAAACACACTGTGCCCATGCAAGGTGTGTAAATCAGGCTATTTGGGTGACAACTACAAGTATGCTTAAGAGAGTGCGTGTGTGTGTTTACTAACGAGAGAGAGAAAGCGAGAGAGAGAGAGAGAGAAAGCGCGAGAGAGGGCTAGTTAGACTGGCAGTGTCTGAATACCTATATTTGCATTCTAAACAGTAGGCTTTTTGGTTATGCAAAAATATAACGTTTTATAGTATAATGTGCAATTTCAAAAAATGTGTATGCTTTAAATGCCAGGATGTCATACTCATTTAGACTTTTCATCTAATAGAATTCACTGCACACTACTGAGGAAGAGAATCGTATTTTCACAGGCATGTGTGTTTGACAACAGCTGATAATCAGAATAGGGACGCGCTCTACAAAATGAACGAATGGCGAGGAACAAGCCATTCATTCCCTCAACCTTACAATAGAGCCAGAGCAGAGGCATTCCAGCAGTGAAAGGGTGAAGCGTCCCTCTCTCCCAGTAGCAGATGTTGAAGGCATGGAGGTGAATAGAGATGAGTGTGTTTCTGTAGACCACGGCACACATGATGGACAACTCTAATGTTCCTCAAATCCCTCATTCACTTCTTCCTGTTACAATGGACTGGTAGAGACTTTAACCAAATGCTTTTACAAAACGTACATGTTTTGGTTTGGGGCTCCCAAATACACTACGTTATGAGAGAAATCAAATAAAAATATAAAGTGCTGGGTTTATATAACTTTCATGTTTACTATCTTTGGCAATGTCAGCTTTACATTCTGTGGCTAAAACATGCACAAAGCTAACATTTAGACACATTCTGGTACACCAATAATATATCAGGTGACCACTGAAGGCCAATGCTTTGCTGTAGTCACCTCAATGGAGTGGAAAGGGGAATTTTGAGGGCCTCTCCCCCTTTCTTCAACCCTTGTAGTACACCCTTCTAATTATAACACACAGAGGAGAGGGGGAATGAGGGAGAGGCAGAAAGTGGGGGGGGGGGGTGGTATTCTCTACAGTATGCTTCCTATTAAATCATATTGGGCTAAGACCAGAATTTGGGGAAAGGGGTTTTAATAATCTGCAGTTTACCCACCTTTTGTTTTCTAGAGCACCCGCCTTTTTCCACATGTTGTTGTGTTACAGCCTGAATTGAAAATGTATTAAATACCCCATAATGTCAAAGTGGAATTATGTTTTTTAGAAACTTACAAATTAATGAAAGATTAAAAGAAACCCCTTTATTATGGCTAGCCTGTAACGGCGGTCCTCCTCCTCTTCTACCGAAAAGGAGGAGTATTGATCGAACCAAGGCGCAGTGGAGTTTGAACACATATTTATTAAACGAAAACACGAACTTAACTAAACTAACAAAACAACAAACGGTGTAGACAGACCTATACGACGAACTTACATAAAACAAGAAGAACGCACGAATAGGACATAAGACTACACAAACCGAACAAACCGTACACAGTCCCGTATGGTGCAAACAATTACACAGACACGGAAGACAATCACCCACAAACAAACAGTGAGAACACCCTACCTAAATATGACTCTTAATTAGAGGAGAACGCAAAACACCTGCCTCTAATTAAGAGCCATACCAGGCAACCACAACCAACATAGAAACAGATAACATAGACTGCCCACCCAAAACACATGCCCTGACCATAAACACATAAAAAACAACATAAAACAGGTCAGGACTGTTACAGAACCCCCCCCTCAAGGTGCGAACGCCGGGCGCACCAGCACAAAGTCCAGGGGAGGGTCTGGGTGGGCAGTTGACCACGGTGGTGGCTCCGGCTCAGGACGCTCTCCCCACACCACCATAGTCACTCCCCTCTTCTGTCTACCCCTTCCACTGACCACCCTAAAACTACCTTCCCCTAAATAAACGGCCAGCACCGGGACAAGGGGCAGCACCGGGACAAGGGGCAGCACCGGAACAAGGGGCAGCACCAGGATAAGGACCAGCACCGGAATAAGGGTCAGCACCGGGACAAGGGGCAGCACCGGGACAAGGGGCAGCACCGGGACAAGGGGCAGCACCGGGACAAGGGGCAGCACCGGGACAAGGGGCAGCACCGGGACAAGGGGCAGATCCCGGCTGAAGGACTCTGGCAGGTCCTGTTTGGACGGCTCTGGCAGGTCCTGGCTGGACGGCTCTGGCAGGTCCATGCAGGCTGACGGCTCAGGCAGGTCCTGGCTGGACGGCTCTGGCAGGTCCTGGCTGGACGGCTCTGGCAGGTCCTGGCTGGACGGCTCTGGCAGGTCCTGGCAGGACGGCTCTGGCAGGTCATGGCAGGACGGCTCTGGCAGGTCATGGCAGGACGGCTCTGGCAGGTCATGGCAGGACGGCTCTGGCAGGTCATGGCAGGACGGCTCTGGCTGGTCATGGCAGGACGGCTCTGGCTGGTCATGGCAGGACGGCTCTGGCTGGTCATGGCAGGACGGCTCTGGCTGGTCATGGCAGGACGGCTCTGGCTGGTCATGGCAGGCTGACGGCTCTCGACGCTCATGGCTCTCTGACGGCTCTGGCTGCTCATGGCTCTCTGACGGCTCTGGCTGCTCATGGCTCTCTGACGGCTCTGGCTGCTCATGGCTCTCTGACGGCTCTGGCTGCTCATGGCTCTCTGACGGCTCTGGCTGCTCATGGCTCGCTGGCGGCTCTGGCAGATCCTGTCTGGTTGGCGGCTCTGGCAGATCCTGTCTGGTTGGCGGCTCTGGCAGATCCTGTCTGGTTGGCGGCTCTGGCAGATCCTGTCTGGTTGGCAGCTCTGGCAGATCCTGTCTGGTTGGCGGCTCTGGCAGATCCTGTCTGGCGGGCGGCTCTAGCGGCTCCTGTCTGGCTGACGGCTCTAGCGGCTCCTGTCTGGCGGATGGCTCTGTAGGCTCATGGCAGACGGGCGGCTTTGCAGGCTCATGGCAGACGGGCGGCTTTGCAGGCTCCTGGCAGACGGATGACTCAGATGGCGCTGGGGAGACGGATGGCTCAGATGGCGCTGGGGAGACGGATGGCTCAGATGGCGCTGGGGAGACGGATGGCTCAGATGGCGCTGGTGAGACGGATGGCTCTGGCCGGATACGGCGCACTGTAGACCTGGTGCGTGGTGCCGGAACTGGAGGCACCGTGCTAATGATAAGCACCTTCCTACTAGTGCGGGGAGCAGGAACAGGGCACACTGTACTCTCAAAGCCTACTCTATCCCTGATGCGAGGTACCGGCACTGGTGACACCGGGCTGAGGACAAGCACATCAGGATTAGTAGGGGGAGAAGATACAGTGTGTTCAGGGCTCTGGAGACGCACAGGTGGCTTAGTGCGTGGTGCCGGAACTGGAGGCACCGGGCTAGATACACGCACTACAGGGAGAGTGCGTGGAGGAGGAACAGGGCTCAGGATACGCACTGGTAGCCTAGTGCGTAGTGTAGACACTGTAGGTACTAGGCTGGGGCGGGGAGGTGGCGCCGGAAATACCGGACCGTGGAGGCGTACTGGCACTCTTGAGCATTGAGCCTGCCCAACCTTACCTGGTTGAATACTCCCGGTTGCCCGACCAGTGCGGGGAGGTGGAATAACCCGCACCGGGCTATGTAGGCGAACCGGGGAAACCATGCGTAAGGCAGGTGCCATGTATGCCGGCCCGAGGAGACGCACTGGAGACCAGACGCGTTGAGCCGGCCTCATGACACCTGGCTCAATACCCAATCTAGCCCTCCCAGTGCGGGGAGGTGGAATAACCCGCACTGGGCTATGCACTCGTACAGGAGACACCGTGCGCTCTACTGCGTAACACGGCGCCTGCCCGTACTCCCGCTCTCCACGGTAAGCCTGGGAAGTGGGCGCAGGTCTCCTACCTGCCCTTGGCCCACTACCTTCTAGCCCCCCCCCAAGAAATTTTTGGGAATTACTTACGGGCTTTTTGGGCTTCCGTGCCAGACGCGTTCCCTCATAGCTCCGGTTCCTCTCTCCGGTAGCCTCTGCTCTTCTCAGTGCCTCCAGCTGTTCCCATGGGAGGCGATCCCTACCAGCCAGGATCTCCTCCCAAGTGTAGCAACCCTTTCCGTCCAATATATCGTCCCATGTCCATTGCTCCTTCTTTTCCTGTCCCTTACTCCGTTGACTCCGCTGCTTGGCTCTGGTATGGTGGGTGATTCTGTAACGGCGGTCCTCCTCCTCTTCTACCGAAAAGGAGGAGTATTGATCGAACCAAGGCGCAGTGGAGTTTGAACACATATTTATTAAACGAAAACACGAACTTAACTAAACTAACAAAACAACAAACGGTGTAGACAGACCTATACGACGAACTTACATAAAACAAGAAGAACGCACGAATAGGACATAAGACTACACAAACCGAACAAACCGTACACAGTCCCGTATGGTGCAAACAATTACACAGACACGGAAGACAATCACCCACAAACAAACAGTGAGAACACCCTACCTAAATATGACTCTTAATTAGAGGAGAACGCAAAACACCTGCCTCTAATTAAGAGCCATACCAGGCAACCACAACCAACATAGAAACAGATAACATAGACTGCCCACCCAAAACACATGCCCTGACCATAAACACATAAAAAACAACATAAAACAGGTCAGGACTGTTACATAGCCTAAATAAATTCAGGAGCACAATTTTACTTAACAAGTCACATAATAAGTTGCATGGACTCTGTGTGCAAAAATGTTAAAAATGTTAAAAATGATTTATTTTTTATTTTACACCTTTTTCTCCCCAATTTTCATGGTATCCAATTGCTAGTAATTACTATCTTGTCTCATCGCTACAACTCCAACTCCCGTACGGGCTCGGGAGAGACGAAGGTCGAAAGCCATGCGTCCTCCGAAGCACAACCCAACCAAGCCGCACTGCTTCTTAACACAGCGCGCCTCCAACCCGGAAGCCAGCCGCACCAATGTGTCGGAGGAAACACTGTGCACCTGGCCCCCTTGGTTAGCGCGCACTGCGCCCGGCCCGCAACAGGAGTCGCTGGAGCGCGATGAGACAAGGATATCCCTACCGGCCAAACCCTCCCTAACCCGGACGACGCTAGGCCAATTGTGCGTCGCCCCACGGACCTCCCGGTCACGGCCGGCTGCGACAGAGCCTGGGCGCGAACCCAGAGACCCTGGTGGCACAGCTAGCGCTGCAATACAGTGCCCTAGACCACTGCGCCACCCGGGAGGCCCTTAAAAATGATTTTTGTAAGGTCCCTCAGTCGAGCAGTGAATCTCAAACACAGATTCAACCATAAAGACAAGGGAGGTTTTCCAATGCCTTGCAAAGGTCACCTGTTGGTAGATGGGTAAAAATACAAAAAGCAGACATTGACTATCCCGTAGAGCATGGTGAAGTTATTAATTACACTTTGGATGGTGTATCAATACACCCAGTCACTACAAAGATACAGCCCTCCTTTCTAACTCAATTGTCGGAGAGGAAGGAAACCGCTCAGGGATTTCACCATGACGCCAACAGTTACAGAGTTGATGGCTGTGATAGAAAAAAACTGAGGATGGATCAACAACATTGTAGTTACTCCACAATACTAACCTAAATGCCAGAGTGAAAAGGAGGCCTGTTCAGAATAAGGCACTAAAGTAAAACTGCAACAAACGTGGCAAAGAAATTACATTTATGTCCTGAATACAAAGTGTTGTGTTTGGGGCAAATCCAACACAACACTTCACTGAGTACCGCTCTTCATATTTTCAAGCATGGTGGTGGCTGCATCATGTTATGGGTATGCTTATCATTGGCAAGGACTAGGGAGTTTTTAATGATACAAGAACCTGGAATATAGCTAAGCCTAGGCAAAATCCTAGAGGAAAACCTGGTTCAGTATGCTTTCCTACAGACACTGGGAATCAAATTCACCTTTCAGCAGGACAATAACAAGGCCAAATAATACACTGTTGCTTACCAAGACGACATTAAATGTTCCTGATTGGCCTAGTTACTGTTTTGACTCAAATCAGCTTGAAAATCTATGGCAAGACTTGAAAATGGCTGTCTAGCAATGATCAACTACCAACTTGACAGAGCTGGGAAGAATTTCAAAAAGAATAATGTGCAAATATCGTGTGCAACGCTCTTAGAGACTTACCAAGAAAGACTCACAGCTGTAATCGCTGTCAAAGGTGATTCTAACATGTATTGACTCAGGGGTGTGAAAACGTATGCAAGAGAGATATTTCTGATATAAACATTTCTAAAAACATGTTTTCACTTTGTCGTTATGGGGTAGTGTGTGTAGATGGGTGAGACTAAAAATCCATTTTGAATTCAGGCTGTAACACAACAAAATGTTGAATACGTCAAGAGGATATGAATACTTTCTGAAGACAATGCACACACACACACAGTCTTGTACAGCTAACCTTGTGGGGACATACAATTCAGTCCCATTCAAAATCCTATTTTCCCTAACCCCTAACCCTAACCCTAACCCTAATCCTAACCCGTACTCTTACCCTAACCCAAAAACCTAAACTTTATCCTAACCCTAGCTCCTAACCCTAACCCTACAACTAACCCTAGCTCCTAACCTTAATATTTAACTTAATTCTAACCCTAACACTAATTCTAACCTTAACCCTAAACCCCCTAGAAATAGCATTTGACCTTGTGGGGACTAACAAAATGTCCCCACAAGAATAGTTAAACACGTCCACACACACACACACACACACACACACACACACACACACACACACACACACACACACACACACACACACACACACACACACACACACACACACACACACACACACACACACACACACACACACACACACACACACACACACACACACACACACAAATAGCAGTCACTCAGCTAAAGCTCTTGATCAGAGCGTATTTCCTAGACCCATATAAAAAAAGGAGCTACTGGTATAATAAAATGCCCCCAGAGAGACAGTGTGTTATGGGAGAGAGAGGGACCTCATGGAACAAACGCAGACACAGGAGGGGAACGAATGGAGCTTTACCCATTACTGGCAGGCAGACAGACAGAGACTATTACAAGTATAACATATTTACCTGCGTGTGTATGTGGGTGTGTGTTTGTCAGTTTGCTGCCATAGCAGGGCCCCATGCCACCAACCCAACCACTTAGGTATTCCCACAACCCCACAGGGGCTGCAGCTCAGCTATGCTCACCATGCCTGTCATCCCAGGAATGGAGAGGAGGGGAGAAGTGACCCCCGTCACTTCATGAGCCTGAACCCAGGCCAATGAGAAGATATTCATTCATGAGACTCCGCTCTGCTAGCCCTCCACCAGCAGGGGAGATTTAGGGAGAAATAAATAACCCTCTCTCTACACTGCAATTTCTCTTGCCCCCAGAGATGTATGCACACTCGTACAAACTGCAAATGCATCCAACAATTTGTAGAGTCACAAGCTTGAAGTAATCATTGCGTGCTGGGAATATGGGACGAAATACTGACTACTTTAATACACATTTGTGAATTTGTCCCAATACTTTTGGTCCCCTAAAAATGGGGGGACTATGTACGAAAAGTGATTTCTAAACAGTTCAAATCAAGTCAAAGTTTATTTGTCACGTGCGCCGAATACAAACAGGTGTAGACCTTACAGTGAAATGCTTACTTCAGGCTCTAACCAACAGTGCAAAAATGGTATTAGGTGAACAATGGGTAAGTAAAGAAATAAAAACAACAGTAAAAAATAGTGAAAAATAACAGTAGCTATATACAGGCACCGGTTAGTCGGGCTGATTGAGGTAGTATGTACATATGGTTAAAGTGACTATGCATATATGATAAACAGAGAGTAGCAGTAGCGTAAAAGAGGGGTTGGCGGGTGGTGGGTGGCAGGACACAATGCAGATAGCCCGGTTAGCCAATGTGCGGGGGCACTGGTTGGTCGGGCCAATTGAGGTAGTGTGTACATGAATGTATAGTTAAAGTGACTATGCATATATGATAAACAGAGAGTAGCAGCAGCGTAAAGAGAGGGGTTGGGGGGGAGGCACACAATGCAAATAGTCCGGGTAGCCATTTGATTACCTCTTCAGGAGTCTTATGGCTTGGGGGTAAAAACTGTTGAGAAGCCTTTTTGTCCTAGACTTGGCACTCCGGTACCGCTTGCCATGCGGTAGTAGAGACTGTATGACTGGAGTGGCTGGGGTCTTTGACAATTTTCAGGGCCTTCCTCTGACACCGCCTGGTGTAGAGGTCCTGGATGGAAGGCAACTTAGCCCCAGTGATGTACTGGGCCGTATGCACTACACTCTGTAGTGCCTTGCGGTCGGAGGCCGAGCAATTGCCATACCAGGCAGTGATGCAACCAGTCAGGATGCTCTCGATATTGCAGCTGTGGAAGCTTTTGAGGATCTGAGGACCCATGCCAAATCTTTAGTTTTCTGAGGGGGAATAGTCTTTGTCGTGCCCTCTTCACGACTGTCTTGGTGTGTTTGGACCATTCTAGTTTGTTGATGTGGACACCAAGGAACTTGAAGCTCTCGACCTGCTCCACTACAGCCCCGTCGATGAGAATGGGAGCGTGCTCGGTCCCCCTTTTCCTGTAGTCCACAATCATCTCCTTAGTCTTGGTTACTTTAAGGGATAGGTTGTTATTCTGGCACCACCCAGCCAGGTCTCTGACCTCCTCCCTATAGGCTGTCTCGTCATTGTCGGTGATCAGGTCTACCACGGTTGTGTCGTCTGCAAACTTAATGATGGTGTTGGAGTCGTGCCTGGCCATGCAGTTGTGGGTGAACAGGGAGTAAAGGAGGGGACTGAGCACACACCCCTGAGGGGCTCCAGTGTTGCGGTTTCAGTGTTGCAGATGTGTTGCTACCTACCCTCACCACCTGGGGGCAGCCCGTGAGGAAGTCCAGGATCCAGTTGCAGAGGGAGGTGTTTAGTTCCAGGATCCTTAGCTTAGTGATGAGCTTTGAGGGTACTACGGTGTTGATCGCTGAGCTGCAGTCAAGGAATAGCATTCTCACGTAGGTGTTCCTTTTGTCCATGTGGGAAAGGGCAGTGTGGAGTGCAATAGAGATTGTGTCATCTGTGGATCTGTTTGGGCGGTATGCAAATTGAAGTGGGTCTAGGGTTTCTGGGATAATGGTGTTGATGTGAGCCATTACCATCCTTTCAAATCACTTCATGGCTACGGACGTGAGTGCTACGTGTCTGTAGTCATTCAGGCAGGTTGCCTTCATATTCTTGGGCACAGGGACAATGGTGGTCTGCTTGAAACATGTTGGTATTACAGACTCAATAAGGGACATGTTGAAAATATCAGTGAAGACAGCTACCAGTTGGTCAGCACATGCGCGGAGCACACGTCTTGGTAATCCGTCTGGCCTCGCAGCCTTGTGAATGTTGACCTGTTTAAAGGTCTTACTCACGTCGGCTACAGAGAGTGTCATCGCACAGTCGTCCGGAACAGCTGATGCTCTCATGCATGCCTCAGTGTTGCTTGCCTCGAAGCGAGCATAGAAGTGATTCAGCTCGTCTGGTAGGCTCGTGTCACTGGGCAGCTCGCGGCTGTGCTTCCCTTTGTAGTCTGTAATAGCTTGCAAGGCCTGCAACATAAGACGAGCGTCGGAGACAGTGTAGTATGATTCAATCTTAGCCCTGTATTGACGCTTTGCCTGTTTGATGGTTCGTTGGAGGGCATAGCAGGATTTCTTATAAGCTTCCGGATTAGAGTCCCGCACCTTGAAAGCGGCAGCTCTACCCTTTAGCTCAGCTCAGAATGTTGCCTGTAATCCATGGCTTCTGGTTGGGGTTTGTACGTACAGTCACTGTGGGGATGACGTCCTCGATGCACTTATTGATAAAGCCAGTGACTGATGTGGTGTACTCCTCAATGTCATCAGAGTAATCCCGGAACATGTTCCAGTCCGTGATAGCAAAACAGTCCTGTAGTTTAGCATCTGCTTCACCTGACCACTTCTTTATAGACCGAGTCACTGGTGCTTCCTGCATAAATTTTTTGCATCTAAGCAGAGATCAGGAGGATAGAATTGTGGTCGGATTTACCAAATGGAGGGCGAATGAGAGCTTTGTACACATCTCTGTGTGTGGAGTACAGGTGATCTAGATTTTTCCCCCAACTGGTTGCACATTTAACATGTTGATAGAAATTAGATAGAACTGATTTAAGTTTCCCTGCATTAAAGTCTCCGGCCACTAGGAGCGCCGCCTCTGGGTGAGTGGCTTCCTGTTTGCTTATTTCCTTATACAGCTGACTGAGTGCGGTCTTAGTGCCAGCATCCGTCTATGGTGGTAAATAAATAGCCACGGAAAGTATAGCTGAAAACTCTAAGCAAATATTGTGGTCTGCATTTTATCACAAGATACTCTACTTCAGGCGAGCAAAATCTAGAGACTTCCTTAGATTTCATGCACCAACCGTTGTTTACAAATATGCACAGACCGCCCCACCCTCGTCTTACCGGAGTGTGCTGTTCTATCTTGCCGGTGCAGCGTACATCCCGCTAGCTGAATATCCATGTCATCATTCAGCCAAGATTCCGTGAAACATAAGATATTACAGTTTTTGATGTCCCATTGGTAGGATATTCGTGATTGTACCTTGTCGAATTTATTGTCCAATGTCTGCACGTTGGCGAGTAATATTGACGGTAACGGCAGCTTTCACACTCGCCTTCTGCGGATCCTTACGAGGCACCCCGCTCTGTGTTTTCTGTACCTGCGTCTCTTCCTCTTGCAAATAACTGGGATGTTGGCCTTGTCGGGTGTTCGGAGAATGTCCTGTGCATCCTGCTTATTGAAGAAAAAAATCTTTGTCTAATCCGAGGTGAGTGATCGCTGTCCTTATATCCAGAAGCTCTTTTTTTGCTGTAAGATACGGTTGCAAAAACATTATGCACAAAATAGGTTACAAAACCCGAAAAAAAAACATAATAGCACAATTGGTTGGGCGCCCGTAAAACTGCTACAATTTCTTCCGGCGCCATTTCACCCGATATGGAAGAGAAATACCCTCAAATTAAAGTTAACAGTCTTCATTTTAACATCATAATCATTGCATAATTTCAAATCCAAAGGCTGGTACAACAAACAATGTGTCCTGTCTCAATACTTGTGGAGCTCACTATAGTTAGAGCCCTAAATTCAGCTTGTAAATGACTACAGGGAGAATGGATGAAATGATAGACACAGTTCAACCACAATATACACTATGTGGGGAATTATGGGGGAGTGGTTTTAAACACCACACACACACACACTTGCTGAATAACAGAAACCTTTTATTGTCAGTGTAGCCAAAAACGATTGTTCCTTTAGATGTAGTCTCGGCAGAGGCCACAGGAGCACTGCTAGGCCTACATGGTAGCTAAAACAACACCTTGTTCCATTTTTAGTAGGCGCTCTTATCCAGAGCAACTTACAGGAGAAATTAGGGTTAAGTGCCTTGCTCAAGGGGACATAGATTTTTCACCTAGTCAGCTTGGGGATTTGAACCAACAACCTTTTGGTTACTGGTACAGCGCTCTTATCCACTAGGCTAAATGCCGCCACACATTTAAAGAGCTACTGAACACGGCGATTGGCACGTATGTTTTTCTGTTGCTCATTAGATTTTTTTTTTTTTTCAGTCTTGGAGGTGTGTTTTTCCTGACCGATTCAGTTTTTGGTTAATTATGTTTGTCCCCCATGAGACACTGAAGCCTATTTAATCTAAGATAACTCAAGAAATCGGTAATTATTTTTGACGTTTTGGCCGAGGATGTTTTAGTTGCACAATTTTACATCTGAGGCATTTGGTGCAGTACTTCGCAAGTAAAAAAAAAAAGTGCAATGCCTTGTCTTATGTAAAGAGTCGGAACTGCTGTTTACACTCTCACAAGCCACACAAGAGTCGTTAGAAGGTAAGAAGTTATTTTACATAGAATATTATAGGAAACACCAGGACATAATGTCTATGATACTGTAATAAACTCACATAGTTGCTGTCACAAACTCCAAACTACACAGTTGTCACTGACTAGTTGGATATTCATTTCCCACTGAGCAAACCAAATCAAATGTATTTACAAAGCCCTTTTTTTACATCAGCAAACAATTTCTGTACTTACAGTATTTTCACCCCAAAATGTTATATCAGGTTTTTGCTTGGCGGACCATATTTGTTTATTGACATTTGTCAATAAAACTCATAAAAGCAGCTGTTTATGTCAATGTTTTGTACTTGTAGCCCTGGTTGTGCTGAAAAGAAAACGGTAAAACACTTCAATGTGATGCTAAATATGAGATCAGAGCAAGCAGATGAACGAAAGTAGTGAATTTCAGCTTTTTCACTGTGCAAAGCATGGGACCAATGGAGTTAACAATCCATGGGAGACCTAGGCTATTATGCAATAGTCCTGACAACTCACACCTAGTTTCTCTACACAGTCGTGTGTGTGTGTGTGGTTATTCACTGGGTTAATTATTCTAAGGTGAGGCCTAACTCATACGTGAAGAAGCATTCACATCTAATTCTCACCTTCAGGACATATGCATACACACCCATAGTGATTGAGGATGGATTTCGCCTTTTGAATCACTTTTCACATGTAAAAACAGCCTGAGAGAATTGGGCAATCACATTCCCATGCAATTATGCTCGTTAAAGTCAATCGGATTTGCTCTCCACACTAACAAGTCAAATGTCAATAAACTTGAACAGAGTGAAATGGCAAATTAACATCTAAATTAACAGAAAATAAAATGATTCCCCCACCAATCCTACTTGGATTAGAGAGTACAGAATTCCAGCAACAATTCGTAAAATCTCATCTGTTCCCAACATTCCCTCCTTTCTAGTAATTCTCTCTAGATGCCAGGCAGAACACAGGCTGTAACCAGCCTCAAATTTCCACCTTCACATTTCCTTTTCCAACCAGCAGTTAATACTCCTCATCTGTCCTCATCCGAAGACCAAAGTTTAAGATTTAAAGTTTACTCACCACGTGCACAATAGGTGTAAAACAGTACAGTGAAATTCTTACCTTGAGAGCTCTTTCCCAACAATGCAATTTTAATAATACCATAGATAATATAATTAAAAACATTTAAAAACACAAGAACTACAATGTGAGTTAAAATTACACAAGAATGCGAGAAGATACACGTTAGTGCCAGTACCTTATTCGATGTGCAGGGGTATTGGAGTGGTTTAGGTGGTTTTACATATAAAGTGACTGGTAGTAGGAGATACTAATAGTGATATATACACTGAACTAAAATATAAACACAAAATGTAAAGTGTTGGCCCCATGTTTCATGAGCTGAAATAAAACATCCCAGAAATGTTCCATATGCACAAAAAGCTTCTCTAAAATTGTGTGCACAGATTTGTTTACATCCCTGTCAGTGAGCATTTCTCCTTTGCCAATATAATCCATCCACCTGACAGTGTGGCATATCAAGAAGATGATTAAACAGCATGATCATTAAACAGGTGTAACTTGTGCTTGTGACAATAAAAGGCCACTCTAAATGTGCAGTTTTGTCACACAACACAATGCCACAAATGTCTCAAGTTTTGAGGGAGATTGCAATTGGCATGCTGACTGCAGGCATGTCCCCCAGAGGATGTTGCCTGAGAATTTAATGTTCATTTCTCTATCATAAGCCATCTCCATGTCATTTTAGAATATTTGGCAGTACGTCCAACCGGCCTCACAACCGCAGACCGGGAGCATGAAAAACAGGCCATGTCTCGGGTGTCTGGAGTCTTTGACAATTTTTCTGGCCTTTCTCAGATACTGCCTGGCATGTTCGTCCTGGATGGCTGGGAGCTCACCCCAAGTGATGTGCTGGGCCGTCCCCACTGCCCGCTGTAGGGCCTTCCAGTTCCGAGCGGTGCAGTTGCCATACCAGAAATTGATACAACCAGTCAGTATGTTCTCAATGGGTCAGCTGTAAAAGTTTCTGAGGATCTGAGGGGCCATGCCAAATCATTTCAGCCTCTTAAGGGAGAAGAGGCGATTCCGTGCCTTCTTCAAGACTGTTCTGGTGTGAAAGGACCATGTTAAGTCATCAGTGATGTGTACACCGAGGAACTTGAAGCTCTTGACCCTCTCCACTGCGGCCCTGTTGATGTGGACGGGGTGTGCACCCCCACTGTTTTCTGTAGTCCACGATCAGCTCCTTGGTCTTGCTGAAGTTGAGGAAGAGGTTGTTGTCCCGGCACCACACTACCAGTTCTCTGACCTCCTCCCTGTAGGCTGTCTCATCGTTGTTGGTGATCAGGCCTACCACTTTTGTGTAGTCAGCAAACTTGATGATGGAGTTGGAGTTGTGTGTGGGGGGCCCCATGTTGAGGGTCAGCATGGCGGAGGTGTTGTCGCCTACTTTATCCACCTGGGGTCGGCCCATCAAGAAGTCCAGGATTCAGTTGCAGAGGGAGGTGTTCAGTCCCAGGGTCCCGAGTTTGGTGATGAGCTTGGAGGGCACTATGGTGTTGAATGCTGAGCTGTAATCGATTAACAGGATTCTCACAGAAGGTACACAGGGCAGTGTGGAGTGCAATTGAGATTGCATTGTCTGTAGATCTGTTGGGGTGGAATGCAAATTGGAGTTGGTTTAGGGTGTCTGGAATGATGGAGGTGATGTATGCCATGACTTTCAAATCACTTTAGAGGGTAGTAGTCATTGTGGCAGGTAGCCTTACAGTTCTTGGGAACATGAATGATGGTGGTCAACTTGAGACGTGGGGATTACAGAGAGGTTGAAAATTACGTGAAGATGCCTGCCAGCTGGTCAGTGCATGCTCTGAGAATGCACCATGGAAAACCGTTCATTTCCTCAGCCGTAGCCTCTGTGTTGGCTGAGATAGCCCTATGTGTGGTAGCCCTATCCTTTAGTTTAGCGTGTACCTCTGTGGACTTTTGATTGGGGAAGCAGCTGTGGGGACAACGTCGGCGATGCATTTCCTGATGAAGCCCAAGGCGGAGGTGGTTAGCTCGTCGATGCTATCGGCAGAGTCCCGAAACATATTCCAGTTAGCGCTAGCAAAACAGTCCTGTAACAGCCTTCAATTCAGAGGACCATTTCTCTATGGAGTGCGTCACGGGTACTTCCTGTTTGTGCATTTGTTAGTACACAGGAAGCGCACCCTTTTGCGTCTGGCAAACCCCTCACCCCTAAGCCGGCATTACAGAAGTTCCAAAGCAATAATCAGTACAAATAGAACCATATTCATAGTTTCATACATACAGTACGGTTATATAGAGCTACCGTACATTTGCAGTGCTATATACAGACTGTTTCTGCTTGTGTATCACTACTGCAGCCAAGTTTATAGTACTGAGTCAGACTCAATACCTTACCTAAGCCATACTATACTCAACAGGACTGAGATTGATCAAGAGTGACTGAGTTTTGGTGTGTGCATCTGTGACAATGTGTGTGTGTGTGTGTATGTGTCAGTGTGCTTTCGTGACCTACAGTATTCTGTGCTGTGAGAGAGTAAATTGGTAAGTGTATATCTGGTTTCATGCGTGTGTGGTGGCTGAAAATACTGCTCAAACCCACACCACCCGATCTCATCAGTCCTCCTCACACAGTGCTAAAGCGCAGTCGAGCAATCCCAACCACAAACAAAAACGAAATAATAAAAAACTCGCCTCCATTCATTATTGGTACTATCCATGCGAAAATAATAGCCTGTGAGCCATTGGGCATTCCAGAGAGCGAAGGTAACTGGTGCGGATAACGAAAATGCCCTTGGTTTTAGTGGCTGGCATGGACACAGGAAACATGCTAGGCTCCATTACTGAACACTTGTTGATCCAACCCTGGCAGGGTTGAGGAGGAAGGAGAGGCACAAAGTTATGATATCAGCTAGCTACATCAGTGTTTACACTGTGCTAGTCCTGGAGGAGCCCTATATGTGCTGGATTTAATTCCAAACTGTGCAATCTCAGCACATTCTCAAGGGAGACGCCTTCGTCAGAGGGATAGAGCTAAGTGAGCCAGGCAAGTGTGGTGTCACTGTAGGAAAGTTAAGAGTGGGACTGCATATAGTGCTGTATCATCATAATTGGCTGCATTCAACATCTGATTCATGTGCAAAATTAGACTGTATCCATGATCCTATCCATCCATTCTACATCAAGTAGTAATCTCAGAGCAGTTCCACGACTTCCTCTGGCTTTCCACAAGCACAAACAAGCCTCCTCCAGGCCAGGCATAATGTGATCCAGCTAAAAATAAAAACCTGTGTGACTAAATAGCCTGATCATTAATCAAATCTCCCTCCCCCACAGTCAACCACTGGAGGGAGGGATATAGTGACGGAGGGAGGGAGGAAGAGGAAAATGGACTGTGCGGGTTCAACTTTTGCATCGTGTGTTTACCCAACAGAGTCAATGAAATGATAACCGGCGCCAAGTGTGCTAGAGCATGGCAGTGTGAAGCATGACCAAACACAAGGAATGCTCCTTAGTTAACGCCATTTCCCAAAGGGGAGACTTGAAAACATTTACCCTCCACACTACAACCCATCGACCCAGAAAAACTTAATACAGCCTGATTTAATCCCCCAGATCAGACACAAAGAAGGAAGCCAAATTATGTTTGAAGAGCTCTTGAACGTTCCCCATCTCTGAACAGAAGTATTCCTTTGTTGGTAATTTTGTTTGGCCTGATCTAACCTTATGTATTCAGGTTATTAAAGGTATTAAAGACTTGGATGAAAGTTGAGCTATATATTTTTTTTTACAGTACACAAAACAATTGAGTTAAGGTGTCTTAATACAAACGGCTGCTCTCATCAGTGGGTGCGTCACCCCCACCCGCTCCGAACTGCCGGGGTGATGCCCCCTGCCCAAAGGGATTTTCCAAGGACGGGAAGAACCAAGCCCCACTGGACACCCGGGCGGGCATGGAAGCAAGCGCACACACAATCATCAGGACCAGCACACATGCCATCTACAACTTTATTTATTTAGGTTATGTTCTATGGCCTTCAAACTCATCTCTGGACCTCGGAGCCAGTTCCACTGCGTTGTTTCATTGTTCCCCTCTAATCGGGGACTGATTTAAACCAGTAGGCTCCGGACCTCGTAGGGTAAGAGTTGAATACCCCTGTTCTATGGTTTACATGTGTTCTGATAGTGTCCCAGAGACCATCTAGTCCATTGTCATAGTCTTGAAGGCTGCTCGTTCCATAGTCCAAGAAGTCCATTAACCAAGTGTCCATGCTGAAACACTGAGGTTTACACACTTTCCAATTCCTAAGTATTGTCTGTTTGACTGATAGTTGGGCCAGAGTAATGATGCGTAGCGTGGTTCTAGGTTGGATATTACCCTACTCCCTAGTAGGTACACTACAGGAAACAGTGGGATACATACATTCAAGATTTCAGACAACATATCAACTAACTCAGTCCAGAATCTTTTGACAGCTGGACTTTTGCAGAACAGTTGCATTAGTGTACCGACCTCACCACAGCCATCCCAACAAGTCTGAAAGGCTTTGTTTCATGTTTTTCAACTTGTGTGGTGTGATATATGCCCTTCGTAAGATCTTCATTTGATCTACTCTTAATCAAGATGAGAAAATACCGATTAAGCTCTGTGAAATGTCTTAGTCATCATAACATAATCAGATTCCACTAATATGTTTTGATCTGAAGTTGCCTTTCAGTAATTTGGCATTGCCAGACACTCTTGGCAGACTATTGAGGGGTGTGTGTGTGTCCACGGTTACTAACCTGCGTCATCTTGGCCAGGTCCAGGGAGGGCCGTGGTTCCTGAGCATCCTCTGGTCTCCTGCGCTTCATACCGATCTTCTTATCGTTCAGGACGCAGGGATGGGACTTGCTCCGCGACAGCCCCCCAGTCCCCCCTGCTGTCTGCCCAGCACGTCTCCCCAGCTGTGGGTTGCAGTCCGGTGAGCTGGCCCCTTCTCTGTGGTGGTCTGGCAGGCTGATCTGCTCATGGGACAAGGAGAGGGGCCTGAGAGAATGGTGGTAGGAGGGGGAGGTAGGGGAGGCAGTGAACAGGGGGTGAAGGGGCAGGTGCTGGTTGAAGCAGGGAAGCTCCAGGGTGCCTTCTGTGGGGTTGTTGGAGCGGGATGGCAGGCTGAAACTGGAGCTCCGCTGCATGGCAGGAAAATTAACCCCTGAAAAACTTCCACCACCTCCTATTCCACTTCCTCCAGAGCAGCGCTGCACACTCCCCCCGCTGTGGCACCTCCTCTTCTCCACCGCCGTCCACACTCGCGACCCCTGAGGTCTCCATGACGACCTGCAGCTCCCAAACGCTTCGGAGAAGGACAGTGAGAGTGAGCGGCACTGGCGCTTGCTAGGGGGCGCCGTGGTGGCTGAGGTGGAGGTGGCGAGGGCCAGGGACTGGGTGGCTGCCAGCTTGGCATCGCCCAGGTTGAGGTCTCGAATGAGGCTGGTGATGGCGGTGGCGGTGCCCACCTCACGGCCCCAGACCCGGCTACTCTGCTGACACTCCTCGGGCAGAACATCCCACAGGCTCTCCAGACTGGCGCCGGACTGGCAGGGGGTCCCTGGCTGGATGGCACAGCCTCTGCGCAGGTCTAGCCACCTGTCTGCCTCTGGAACACAAGGACACACAATAAATACATGTTATGTTTTATACTTTATATATCATCTAATTTGACATAATGTAATTTTGAAGTGGGTATATAAATCAGGACATAGATGGGAAGCTTGTATCAGGGGCCTAATTTGAAATCATTACTATCAAAAAAAATCATAATTGTCCTCCTATATTACTTTTCCCGTCTGGCAACATAAGCTACTATTTGCCATCTCATGGAGTTTTGGAAATCCCACTTTATCTCCTCTACAGAGGCTATGTCAAGATAAAGTGCAGCTTTAAGTGACACAATAAACAACAGGGAAAGCAGGGCTAAGCTTCCAGGGTGAGGTTCAATGTGCAGTGTGCATCTTCTTCACGTATGCGAGTTGGGCTTCACGTTAGGATGATCAACCCAGTAAATAATCGCACGTGCATGCACACGCACACTCAGACAGTAAGCAATAGACAGTAAGCAGTAGCAGCTCTTGGTTAGTAAGACAGTAAAGTGTATCCTGGTGAGTATCGCCACATCTGTAGGAACTCTAGAGAGAGAGATGGGGCACATCACTCAAGGTCTAGATTCTCAGTAAAGGTGGTTTAGGACAGGATAGTAAAAGACAGCTATTGACAGGGGATTGGTTCAACCCAAGCTGCACTTCTTGACAGTACATTATCTGAAACAGAGCTGCTTGCTCTAGATCAGGGGTCGGGAACCTATGGCTCCCGAGCCAGGTGTGGCTCTTTTGATGATTGCATCTGGCTCGCAGGTATTTTAATTAAATGATACTGGCCTACGTTGGCCGTTGCTAGGTAAAACAGGTAAACGCCTCCTTTTGAATCAGTCTGCTCGGTCATTAGCTCAAAGCTAACCCTTCGACGAAGAAGATGGCGAAAAGAAAAAAAGATGACGAGTATCGTACATTTCAGGACGAATGGACCGAAGAATTCGCCTTTGTGGAGAGAGCAGGTTCTGCGGTGTGTCTAATTTGCAATGACAAAATTACATCGATGAAACGGTCGAATGTAAAGCGGCACTTCGACACGCGCCATGCTACCTTTGCATCAAAATACCCTGCGGGAGACAGCAGAAAGAAAGCGTGCCAAGAGCTACTGAGCAGGGTGCAAGCTAGCCAGCAGCAACTCCGCGTATGGACCCGGCAAGGTGACTATAATTCCGCTAGCTTTGCTGGATCTTTAGCAATAGTGAGGAACGGAAAACCATTCACAGATGGCGAGTATGCTAAAACGTTCATGCTGGATGTAGCCAATGAACTTTTTGATGATCTTCCGAACAAAGACAAGATAATTAAACGGATACAAGACATGCCTCTGTCGGCAAGAACTGTTCATGATTGTACCATCGTGATGGCAAACAAAGTGGAGGAAACGCAAGTGAAGGACATAAATGCAGCGCCGTTCTTTTCCCTGGCTTTGGATGAGTCAACAGACGTGAGCCATTTGTCGCAGTTCAGCGTGATTGCAAGATATGCTGTTGGTGACACACTGCGCGAAGAAAGTCTTGCAGTTCTGCCATTAAAAGGGTCCACAAGAGGTGAGGATTTATTTAAGTCTTTCATGGAGTTTGCTCAAGAAAAAAATCTACCTATGGATAAACTTCTCTCAGTGTGTACTGATGGTGCTCCGTGTATGGTGGGGAATAAAAAAGGATTTGTGGCGCTTCTCCGTGAACATGAAAATAGACCCATCCTAAGTTTCCATTGCATTCTACACCAGGAGGCACTTTGTGCTCAGATGTGTGACAGGCAGTTTGGGGAAGTGATGTCGCTGGTCATTCGTGTGATCAACTTTATTGTTGCTCGAGCCTTAAATGATCGCCAGTTTAAAACACTGCTGGATGAAGTTGGAAATAACTATCCTGGTCTGCTTTTGCACAGCAATGTGCGTTGGTTGTGCGTTGGTTGTCAAGAGGGAAGGTGCTTAGCTGTTTTGCGGCTTGCCTGAAAGAAATAAAATATATTATATGGCTCTCACTGAAATAAATTTCCAATTTTTCTGCTTTCATGGCTCTCTTAGTCAAAAAGGTTCCCGACCCCTGCTCTAGATCAACAGTTGCATTATGGCTGGCAGGGAAATAGTCTGAGCTTATTGGTATTACAAGATTCTACAAGCAACCTGGCAGCCTCTACGAGACATGTAAATGTCAAATGGCAACATACGTCATTAATTACTCAAATTTTTTATATAGCACTACAGTTGTCACAGAACGCTTAGTTAACAAAAATTGGCACGAAGAGGCCTAAGGGCAACAGTGGCACGGTGATGTTTGGCCAACAACAGTACCAGTCACATAACAAACACTGACTTTCAGGTCTATGAACCGGACAATGTTGTGCCACTTGTTTTACTCTTGATGGGGGTTTCTCCAACTGAAAAGTGAAGTGAAGACAAGTTTAGACTGAAGGAGAACTTCCAAAAGTCATCTGACTGGGGAATATGTCTTAGTCCGGGTGGGTGGCTTCCTCCAACAATGACAAAAATGCAGCCTGACTTGATTGGTTTAAATTCAGACAGAACTTGACAAATGAATATGCCAACATTATTCATCACAGGCACAAAGGAAGAATATGACAGTCCAGTGGGCAAAACACCACACTGGTTCTGGCTAACGTAGCCGCTACTGATCTCAAAGCTAGCACAGATCTCTATTGATTCCCAATTGGCAACCAGGGGCTCATCTCTGTCCAAATCCATCCCTTCAAATGCTTCTCTCCATTTTTGCCCTTACTTGGTGGGCGGAAGGCTTTGTTTCAGTCCCAAAGAACAATGGACGGGGGCTACGACATGACCTGACAAGAATGTCAAGAATACAAAATGACAATAGGAGAAAGCATCTAAAAGAAATTACCTCGCCCAGTGAAAAATGTGTTCAGCAAAGGACTGCAATCCCAGCAAAAGCCATTTAATAGCATACAATGTCTTATGTCAGCTGTAACAGATATAGTAGTTGTAGGATATATGCAATGTGTATCCCTTTGGCTTCCCCCCCTCTCCGGTACATGGGACAGATGACGGGGAGAGTCCAAAGGGACTCTTATTTACAGTAGTTTGTCTTTAAACATGAGGGGGGGGGGGGGGGGGGGGTAAGGAGTGTGATATTCGCTGAGCCAAGGAAGTCATTGACAAAGGCAACACAACACTCAATTACTTTTAAGTCCAATGAGTGCAGTGCACAGCTCTGTGTGAAGGCAAGTGCACACTGGGCATGAGAGGGAGGCGAGAGACAGATGGTAAAAGAGAGAAGTGAGACAGAAAGAGAGTGACAGAAGGGGATCAGCAGAAATAGTTAAAAGGGGAGGGGAGCTTATAACAAGACATAAAGCTGGTGAACAACACAAAGAAAATGAAGATAAAGCCTGATACAAGACGGTAAGAAACGTAATGGTGAGGATAACAGAGCAAAGGCCATAGTCTGAGGGATGGATGCACTCACCCACAGTGCCACAGGAGAAGAGGGTAGTCCCTCTGCTCATGGTGCCGCGCTTATGCTGTTGATGGACAGATGGAGGGAAACAGACAAAGAGGACATGGCTTAGACTAGGCTCATTTATCACACTCTAAACATGTCCGTACATAACTCTCCAAGCATCACACACACAAACACACACACACACACAATCCCTGTTTGTCCTGGAACGTACAGAACAATTCAGAAAGGAGAAGAAAGGGTGGTGCAGTCAAGCTCATAGAGAAATAGGGCAAAGGGACGGAGTCATTAACATTGCTGGGAGACACCTTAGGTTCATTGTCACAACAAAACAGTGGTATGACAGCACAGCTAGACACCTCACAGTACACACTGGGGGCTATAAAGAGGTACAACTACTCAAATGGGCTTAATTTCAGTTGAAGTCTTTTCACCCAAATTGCTTGATTTGAAAATCAGCCCTTTAATGTCATCGACTGCTGAGGTAGAATAATATAACATTTATTTAGAAGGGCCAACCTAGAGGCCATATAAATGAATTTAAGACCTTGATGGTGAGCACCCTGCCAAAAACTACAATAGGATGTATTGTAAAGAAGCCAAAAGAGAACCCAAGTCTCATGTTTCCAAGGTCAGTTGAGAGAGAGACGCACCTGTAAGGTACTTGTTACAGTGCTTTAGTTATAGGTCTAGCAGAGTTTTACTCACCAGCAGCAATTCAGTGTCTTTGGACCTTACATCATCGACACCCTTCTTCTTTTCCAGTGTTTTTGAGAAAATGATCACCATGGTACGGCGCAGCTCTGCTCCAGTCCATTCCAGTGCAGGAGAAGGCCGTGGAAAGCCATCTTAGTTGAGGGCGGAGGGGAGACAGTCTTTTGGGCAGGTTGGATGGGCATATGACCACCTTCCATCGGCAGAGTGTCCTCGGGTGGTAGGGGAGCGTCTCTCACTCTTCAGCCATCCCTGTGCAAAAACAGACAGAAAGAGAGATGTGGTGAGTACACACACATACAGTTGAAGTTGGAAGTTTACATACACCTTAGCCAAATACATTTACATTCACAATTCCTGACATTTAATCAGAGTAAAAATTCCCTGTCTTAGGTCAGTTAGGATCAACACTTTATTTTAAGAATGTGAAATGTCAGAATAATAGTAGAGAATGATTTATTTCAGATTTGATTTCTTTCATCACATTCCCAGTGGGTCAGAAGTTTACACACACTCAATTAGTATTTGGTAGCATTGCCTTAAATGTAAATTAATTACTTAAAAATTATACAATGTGATTTTCTGGATTTTTGAAGTGTACCTATGATAAAAATTACAGACCTCTACATGCTTTGTAAGTAGGAAAACCTGCAAAATCGTCAGTGTATCAAATACTTGTTCTCCCCACTGTATATAAAAATCGGCCGATTAATCGGTATCTCGGTATCGGTATGAAAAATCATAATCGGTCGACCTCTAGAAGCGAGCCTACCAGACGAGCTAAATGCCATTTATGCTCGCTTCGACGCAAACAACACTGAAGCATGCACAAGACTGTGTGATATCGCTCTCGGTAGCCGATGTGAGCAAGACCTTTAAACAGGTCAACATTCACAAAGCCGCGGAGCCAGATGGATTACCAGGACGTGTACTCAAAGCATGCGCAGACCAACTGGCAAGTGTTTTCACTGACATTTTCAACCTCTCCCTGACCGAGTCTGTAATACCTACATGTTTCAAGCAGACCACCATAGTCCCTGTGCCCAAGGAAGGGAAGGTGACCTGCCTAAATTATTACCGCCCCATAGCACTCACGTCGGTAGCCATGAAGTGCTTTGAAAAGCTGGTCATGGTTCACATCAACAGCATCCTCCCGGACACCCTAGACCCACTCCAATTCGCATACCGCCCCAACAGTTCCACAGTTGACGCAATCTCAATCGCACACCATACTGCCCTTTCCCACCTGGACAAAAGGAACACCTATGTGAGAATGCTGTTCATTGACTATAGGTCAGCGTTCAACACCATAGTGTCCACGAAGCTCATCACTAAGCTAAGGACCCTGGGACTAAACACCGCCCTCTGCAACTGGATCCTGGACTTCCTGACGGGCCGCCGCCCAGGTGGTAAGGATAGGCAACAACACGTCTGTCACACTGATCCTGAACACTGGGGCCTCTCAGGGGTGTGTACTTGGTCCCCTCCTGTACTCCCTGTTCACCCACGACTGCGTGGCCAAACACGACCCCAACACCATCATTAAGTTTGCTGGCGACAGTGGTAGGCCTGATCACCAACAATGATGAGACAGCCTATAGGGAGGAGGTCAGAGACCTGGCAGTGTGGTGCCAGAACAACAACCTCTCCCTCAATGTGAGCAAGACAAAGGAGCTGATCGTGGACTACAGGAGAAGGCGGGCCGAACAGGCCCCCATTAACATCACCGGGGCTGTAGTGGAGCGGGTCGAGAGTTTCAAGTTCCTTGGTGTCCACATCAGCAATAAACTATCATGGTCCAAACACACCAAGACAGTCGTGAAAAGGGCACGACAAAACCTTTTCCCCCCCAGGAGACTGAAAAGATTTGGCATGGGTCCCCAGATCCTCAAAAAGTTATTCCGCTGCACCATTGAGAGCATCCTGACCGGTTGCATGGCATCTGACCATAAGGCGCTATAGAGGGTAGTGCGTACGGCCCAGTACATCACTCGGGCCAAGCTTCCTGCTATCTAGGCGGTGTCAGAGGAAAGCCCATAAAATTGCCAAAGAATCCAGTCACCCAAGTCATAGACTGTTTTCTTTGCTACCGCACGGCAAGCGGTACCGGAGCGCCAAGTCTAGGATCAAAAGACCCCTTAACAGCTTCTACCCCCAAGCCATAAGACTGCTGAACAATTAATCAAATGGCCACCGGACTATTACATTGACACCCCCCCCCCCATGTTTTTACACTGCTGCTACTCGCTGTTTATTATCTATGCATAGTCACTTCATCCCTACCTACATGTACAAATTACCTCAACTAACCTGTACCCCTGCACACTGACTCGGTACCGCTACCCCCTGTATATAGCCTCGTTATTGTTATGCTACTGTGTTACTTTTTAATATTTTTGTATTTTATTTTTTACTTTAGTTTATTTGGTAAATATTTTCTTAACTCTTCTTGAACAGCACTGTTGGTTAAGGGCTTGTAAGTAAGCATTTCACGGTAAGGTTTACACTTGTTGTATTCGGTGCATGTGACAAATAAAGTTTGATTTGATGTGGGCACACGTGTGTGAGCACGCCAAGGGTGACCTTTTTCTATCAAACCACAACAGTGTGTCCCCAGGCGCAGGGCGAGGAGGACAGCACGATTGCTCCTTGTGTGTGTCTGTTTGGCAGGCAGCAGGGCCCTGAGAGAGACGGGCCTAAACACATACAGCACACTGGGCTTGGCCACCACATACAGAGTACATCACAGGCTCACTGTGTAGTATTTACTAAGTCCTCCTCTACAAAATGTTTAACTCACAACACTAGGGAGCTAATCCAAAACAATATATCCCCCAGACAGACAGAGCTAGGCTATATCAGGAATAGTAATCACTGCAGTGACCTTGGGGTTGTCCCGACCACTCGCTGTAAAACAGCTGATTAGAGAGGGCCAGGCCTGTTCCTCCAATCAACAGCCTACTGTCTACTTTCAGATTCTACTGTGGGCCAACATACACAGCTACCACAGCCTTCAGAGCTCCTCAGCTAAACCCATGACCACTCTGGGTTATCCTTAAGATATGGTAGAGAGAAAATGTAAAGGGTTGATGATTTTTAAAATGATGGGGCCAGTTGGAGAGGATAGAAAGTACTGGGCGGTGAGATTGCATTGATATACTACATGACAAAGAAAGGGGTAATGTGCTTGCCAACTGTGGGGAAACAAAGGAGGTGACATAAGGAGGGCTTCACGAGTCCCAGAGGCTGTCCTCCACCCACAGGGGCCAAAGAAACCAATGGCTCTGCTCTCCTCTCTGGCCCCATGACGGCATGTAGCCTCATAATGTTTAATGTGGGCCAGCCCAGCCCATGCAGGCCCACTGCCGGCATATGATTCCCATTATCTCCATGTATCCCTGGGAGTCAGCGGAGCAGGACTGGGCCTCTTGATGTTAGAGGGGGCGGTGGAGCAGGACTGGGTCTCGTGAGACTAGAGGGGGTGGCGGAGCAGGACTGGGCCTCGTGAGTGTAGAGGGTGTGGCGAAGCAGGACTGGGCCTCGTGAGGCTAGAGGGGGTGGCGGAGCAGGACTGGGCCTCGTGAGGATAGAGGGGGTGGCGGAGCAGGACTGGGCCTCGTGAGGCTAGAGGGGGTAGCGGAGCAGGACTGGGCCTCGTGAGGCTAGAGGGGGTGGCAGAGCAGGACTGAGCCTCGTGAGGCTAGAGGGGGTGGCGGAACAGGACTGGGCTTCGTGAGGCTAGAGGGGGTGGCGGAACAGGACTGGGCTTCGTGGGGCTAGAGGGGGTGGCAGAGCAGGACTGGGCCTCGTGAGGCTAGAGGGGGTGGCAGAGCAGGACTGAGCCTCATGAGTCTAGAGGGGGCATGTGTGTAGCCTAGGTGTCAACGAGGGGTCATGGGAGAGGGAAAACACAATGAGAATTACCTTCTGGAGCCATGTGATCCAATTCCACATGATGCAGAACTAGGACACCTTGGGACTTAGGAGGACTTATGTTGGTCACATTGTGCCTACTGGTCAATGCTCACATTTTATTTCAAGTATGGGTAGCTATAGCCCAATATGGTGACCGGAATATGGGCGAGTGGGTGTGTTGAAAGGAGTGGTTGTATGGAAAGTGAATCAGCTAATTGAGCAGACTTGTTGCCACTCAAGATCGTTTTGCGTGGCTGATTGGGCTGCACGACGAGTCAATTAGCCGGCGACCAGTGCTGTATTGACTTGCCTGTCAACCTGAAGTGCTTCCTACTCATGGGCTGCTGTATCATGGTCATGTCGCCGACGGTAACTAACTTGGCAATTTAGTTCTTCCCATTATTTTATTTACACTTTAGTCATTTAGTTGACGCTCTTATCCAGAGCGACTGGCCCAACGCTTTTAACCGCTAGGCTACCTGCCGCCTACCTATTTCAAGTAGGTTAGCAACCTACACAAGAAATAAATGATATTGATAACCATCTAGATGTCACCTTGATACATACAGTACGGTCTACTACTCAATGGGGATGGAATGAACGGCAACAACACCGGGACACAGTGCCCTTCGCACACGCTTGCCAAGCACTGCTATCTGACGACGGCGTGCAAAGTAGTTACCTAGTAGCCAATATCAGGGTGACTGTCACAGTAGGCACACGCATACAACGCATAAAGCTACAGTACACCCATCATCAGTACTTTCATTAACAAATAAACAGTCCGTTTCATAACTGGAATGTAACAATTATTTGTGCAAAACTAAGTGTGAAATACAACTCAGACTCATCCTCTGGCTTCAAAAAAGAAGTCCAAACTCTCACGGTATGGTAGCTCAATATACAGTAGGTGCATGGTAAGAAACAAAAAACCTCCAGCTTAATCAAACCGTTCGAACATATAGCAGAGTTCTTTCGACACACCCACTCCTTTCCTTTTGACATACCCACTCGCCCACACTCCGGTCGCCATATTAGGCACCAGCTACCCCCTTCTCCTTTATTCGCTTAATGAACTTGAGGAATCTCAAAACCCTAGTAGTTCTACATTGGCACATTTCTGTGGTACATCTTCAACTTACAGTTGCCTCGTGTAACATTTTAACCATGGTTCCATGCTTGTTAAATCATGTTTAATATCTGAGTAAATTATACTGCAGCAGATGGCAGAATCTTTGGCTCCAATTCAAGTTTAGGCCCAAAAAGGATCATATTAAATGTCAATAATAATTATATTTATATATCCCTAGAGGGAAAAAATCTAAATATGATCCAATTCCATAGGGGATGTACTGTACCTAACAGTAATTCTAACCAGATTTTTCTTCATTATAGAAGTTGGGTCTGGGCACAGGCCCCTTGGCTCTCAATGGTCGATTACAGAGAAGGATTTGAAAGGGCAGTACTGGTAATGGCACCATGCCCAGGCTGATTCTGCACAGGCACATGAATGGGCACCTGGGGTGACAATATGGGGCACTGTAAGGTTCTGTGGCACAGTGTTTAGTGTCCATCACTGATTGGATGTGGTTACGGTAAACTTGTGAGGAGTGCGTCTAGTGTCACAGCTTTGATCAGTTATGTTGAAATAAACAAACACATCGCATCAATGACTTGTGGTTGATGAGAGGGTGAGACAAAGAAAAATAACAAATAGATATATGTAATGCTCTAGGACCCTCAAACTCAACTCTGGACCTCAAAGCCAGTTTCACTGCATTTTTTCAATCAGGGATTTAGACCTGGGACACCAGGTGTGTGCAATTAATTATCAGGTAGAACAGAAAACCAGCTGGCTCCGGACCTCGTAAGGCAGGGATCATCAACTAGATTCAGCCGTGGGACGATTCTTTTCTTGAGCGGATTCTTTTCCATGACAAGGTCAGGGGGCTGGAATATAATTACAAATAATTTGTATACAGTAAATTGACCGCAATAAGCCCAAACAGATATCATATTTGACTAAAACATCATCATTTCAAACCTTGCTTACATTTGTATACGATCACATATCTTTCTATTGTGCGTGGGGAACAGATTTCCAAATAAAAATCTCTTGGAGCTGATTCGATGGTGTTTTTACAGTTTTTTATGTCCAACGATTTTTAAATTAAAATGTATATGTACATATTTTTTTGCTCATTACTTTGTGGGCCAAATAAAATCACCCGTGGGTCGCCAGTTGGGAACCCTGTCATAGGGTAAGAGTTGAGTATCCCCTGGGCTATGACAATGTTATCCTGTTCTTTGTTTTGTGTTATATGCGCAACCAAAGTATGGCTAGTAGGCTAGGTCTACTGTGGAGCCTAGGCCTAGTATGTTGAAGATTGTAAAATGTTTAACCATTTAAGAGGACCACAATGGAAACAAGTTTTCTAACTTTTTTGTGTCATCCTCGATGATTGTAAATGCATTATCCACATGTGTGGTTGTATTGTGTTTTAAAATCTCTCTCTCTCTCTCTCTCTCCATTATCTGCATACTCAAGTATTTCGGGAGATTTAATAAGATGGCATGCTTTTATTATGACAAAAGACACACTATTGACTATATTAGAGTTATAGTGGCTTAAAAGGTGTTACAAAAATTATTCTTCCTCATCAGGTGGGAGAAAAGGAGAGCTACCATTCTCTTGTGAAAGTCTCAAGTAGCGTCTGTGTGGGCATGAAGAGTTAATGCTGGGTCAGCCCTTTCTCGTGTTGAGGATGAGGTCGTAAAACGGGTCTGGAGAGGTCACTGCATACCAAGCCGCCCTCCGACCATCAGCCCAGCACCCATTAGCTGGACACTTTGTCCCAAACACCACCCCATCATGCAACAGGAGCCTGGTGAGAACATAAACAAAGCAGCTCTCATTCCCTCAGCTTTTTACTTGACAACATCTGATTTGATGTGCAGTAACTGCGGTTGATTTTGGCCTTCCAAGTCAATTCTAAATTACATTTCTTTAACAACAGTGACCATGAGCTTCTACACAAATAAAAACTGTCTTTATCTCTATGAGCAGTTTTAAAGACCATTCATTTATTTTTCTCTGAAAGAAGAGCAGTGACCATGACAACCCAGTCCTGTGACAAACAGAAAAACAAAACAGAGAAGACACACCTTTCTTGAGAAAGGTTTCCAGGGCGCTGACATATCAAACAAACACACACACACGTAGGCATACACACACGTACACACTGGAGGTCTAAGTGTGTGTCGATTACAATACTGCTGCTTTGTTGCCATTTTAAAGCTAGCGACATACAGGGCTGGATTAATGCAGGGGCTTACCGGGACTGAAGCCCCTGGGCCCAGGGGCCTATGATTTCTTAATCACTCAACCACACAAATGCCCGGTCATTTCAGTCAGCTGTTTGTTCCACCCCCACCCCAAATAAATCATGTTTACGGTTATTTTATCATCTATGTTGTAAATAGGAACTTGTTCTCAACTGGCCTACCTAGTTAAATAAAGGTGAAATAAATAAAAAACGTTGTTACACGGTTATATGGTAATTTTGTCAGTCCTAATGAGCAGTAATGATTATATGCTCTTCAAAGCTGATTTAGGACTTCTTCCTAAATCATCACTAATCTGTAGCACAAAACTGAACTGGGTAGGTCCAGGGGTTGGAGACCGTTATTAAGAAGGATTAGGCCAGGGGCCCCCCTTGGCCTCTGGAAAAAACCATTGCATGCCAGCCAGGGCTCTCCACACATCAGGTATCCTACTAATTACCTCCTCTCTCACCCCCTCACCCCCGTCCCTCAGTATATGGTTTCTCCCATTACCCCTGACAGGCTGCTCTATGCACATTACATCAGGCCCTTATCCACCAGGGAAACGTTACATGAGAGCTTCCAGAGCAGACCATCATGATTAATCCACCTCACAGGAATCCATAAAGGCTAAGGAAGGGGACCACTCCTACAGTATGGTGTGTAAATAGGTGACGTTATACAGACAGTCACTTCCAATCCCATATTGCATGTCTTGGGTAGCTGTACCCTCCAAGCTAGTTACAGGGTAGTGCGGTCTGCACAACGCATCACTGGGGGCAAACTACCAGCCCTCCAGGACATCTACAGCACCCGATGTCACAGGAAGGCCAAAAAGATCATCAAGGACAACAACCACCCGAGCCACTGCCTGTTCACACCGCTACCATCCAGAAGGCGAGGTCAGTACAGGTGCATCAATGCTGGGACCGAGAGACTGAAAAACAGCTTATATCTCAAGGCCATCAGACTGCTAAACAGCCATCACTAACTCAGAGAGGCTGCTGCCTACATTGAGACCCAATCGCTGGCCACTTTAATAAATGGATCACTATCAACAATGCCACTTTAAATAATGTAAATAATAATAATATTTTACATTACTTATATCATATGTATATACTGTATTTTATACCATCTATTGCACCTTGCCTATGCCGCACGGCCACCGCTCATGCATATATTTAAATTGACATATTCTCATTCATCCCTTTAGATTTGTGTGTATAAGGTAGTTGTTGGGGAATTGTTAGATTACTTGTTAGATATTACTGCACTGTCGGAACTAGAAGCAGAAGCATTTTGCTACACTCGCATTAACATCTGCATGTGACCAATAAAATTTGATTTGACAACACTGCAGGTCTCGTATGGGGGAGCATACTCGATGAATGGTGTGGGAATTGGGGAGTGTTGGGGTGGAGGGTGACGGGCAATTATGGGCATTCCATTGAGTCAAGACATCCACTCATTCATGAGAAAGGTGAGCCTTACCCATTCAACCAAACATCCATCTGTTACTTTCTTGGCAACTGTCTTGAGAGCTGTGTGTGTGTGTTTGTATGTATTAATGTGTATGTGTGTGAGTGTGGGTGGGTGGATGGATCCAGGGTTGGAAAAAAACGGGTCAATGTCTGTGCCCATGACTATATATATGAATGGACAAATCCATCGGTAACGTGATAGCATTCATTCCTATGTGAAAACCCATTAGCGTATTTGAAGCCAAGGAAGTCGGATAAGATGGCCTCTCATGTGGGAGATTTATGTAGACATAACATGCACAGTTTGAGCTACACCAGGAGAAGACGTTGCAGGCTAGCTTAGTGCTGCCCCCTCTCATTGAGTATCTGAAGTTGGAGGCCGACCGGGGTACCGCAGGCTGCCATTCGCTACTTATCCTTATAACGTCTTCTGTGTGCAATTTTAAAATAATCGGTTCAAGGACATTCCTCTGGTGTAATAGAAGCAATTATTGGTACCATGACTGACTTGAAAATGTTTATTTATTTTCACGAAGATTGACTACAAAGATTGCCATTTTCCCTTTAGGGGGAATCCTTTTTTCTACAAACAATACCTGCGGTACAGCGGTCGGCCTCGAACTTCCGTGGCTTTAATGAGAGACATTATCGTTCACATAATGTAAAAGATGAAGATGTAGTGCAAAGAGATTGCCAATACACACCAACCCTACTTTAGCTACCATTATGAACACAACTGAGATGGAAGAGACATGATTTCCTTTAGCTCATTAATCTTCACAATTATGCGAGGCTAAACTTATTGGCAGAGAAACTGTGAAATACAATGGCAAATACTGTGAAAAACTGTAAAGTGCAGGAAGGCCACTGCTTCAGCCCTAGCATGGAAAACAAGTTCTGCTTCCTAATACGTTGAATTATGTCGTTTGCACCATACATCATTCGGAAACTTTCTATTTCTTTTCTAGGGGTATATAATTGAGGGATTACATTTTAGACAGAATCAACAAAAAGTCTAACCAAACCTTAAATGACTCAGACAGGAAATATGCAGTGTTGTTAAGAAGGAGGAAAGGAGAAGGTGGAAAATAAACAGAAGAATGAGTGTTTCGTCATTCATAATAGAAGTCTTACGATAGTGAATAACAAAAGAAAGCAAATCATGAGGTTACTTCAGATGTCGATAGGGAATTCAGGGTGTATGATTTAGGGGTGGCTGCCCGTGACACACACACACACACACACACACACACACACACACACACACACACACACACACACACACACACACACACACACACACACACACACACACACACACACACACACACACACACACACACACACACACACACACAAATCATCCAGACACTAGCTCTGTGGTTTAACTTTGACAAAAAAAGTAATACAAGCACCTCTCATCTCAAGATAAAAACAGGAGCCTAAGATTAGGTCAGGGGCGGATTGGCCATCTGGCAATTCTGGCAAATGCCAGACGGGCTGAACCATTTTTTAGTTGGGTTGGCTGGCCGAAATTGACACACACACAGGCCCATAGGCCTGCTAAGATTTTTTAAATAAATATGACATTAAGCTATTTCTCTGTTATACTAATCTATAATGAGCCTTTGGCTGATCAGTGGGCAACGGCCGGCCCCCTACCAAAATGGACCGGTCTGGTTTTCTGATAGGCTGAGGTCCTGCTCCGACTTGTTATCAGTTCGACAGCCAATATATATTTCTTTACCTTTATTTAACTAGGCAAGTCAGTGAAGAACAAATTCTTATTTCCAATGATGGCCTACCCCGGCCAAACCCGAACCCAGACGACGCTGGGCCAATTGTGCGCCACCCTATGGGACTCCCAATCACAACCAGTTGTGATACAGCCTGGAATCGAACCAGGGTCTGTAGTGACACCACTAGCATTGAGATGTGGTGCCTTAGATCACTGCGCCACTTGGGAGTCCCCAAAGATCATGGATTTTTCCAAACAGTAAGGTGCATTATTCTCATGATTCCTGTTTTGCTGGGCCATGCTGCTGTGATGAGCGAACCACTCTCCTCTCCCCCCATGCTCTTGAGAGAAAAATGCATTCTGATCGTATAACATTTCAAAATGCAATTGCGGGAAAAACACAGATTTGGAAGTGTGTCCCCTTGTCCCAATCGGAGAGAGGAAGGTCTCAACTCTGTGTAGGTATCAGAGAGCTGTCTGCTGATAGAATGCCAGATCGTGAATTCTCATCCGAGTGGAGAAGTATAACTGAAGCACAAAATTCCTTGTGTTTTTTCTCCTCTCCATTCCCCCATCTTCTCTGAGCAGGAAGGCCCGTTGCCCTAGCGACTCCAGACTCCACACAGACACAGTGTTTACACATGCTGCTCCAGAGCCAGTACTATTCTTCCTTCAGACAAGCTTGCATGAAAACTTTGTTCATTTGCACAATGTCTGTCGTTCACATTCACTTGTAAATGTCCAAACTCACCACAAATTACATTTGGTAGCTCCTACCTACAGTACCAGTCAAAAGTTTGGACACACCTACTCATGCAAGGGTTTTTTCTTTATTTGTACTATTGTAGAATAATAGAATAATTCTACATTGTAGAATAATAGTAAAGACATCAAAACTATGAAAAAACACATATGAAATCATGCAGTAACCAAAAAAAGTGTTAAACAAATCAAAATATATTTTATATTTGAGATTCTTCAAAGAAGCCATCCTTTGCCTTGATGACAGCTTTGCACACTCTTGGCATAACTCAACCAGCTTCATGAGGTTGTCACCTGGAATGCATGAAAATGAACAGGTGTGCCTTGTTAAAAGTTAATTTGTGGAATTTCTTTCCTTCTTAATGCGTTTGAGCCAATCAGTTGTGTTGTGACTAGGTTGGGGTGGTATACAGAAGATAGCCCTGTTTGGTAAAAGACCAAGTCCATATCATGGCAAGAACAGCTCAAATAAGAAAAGAAAAACGACAGTCCATCATTACTTTAACACATGAAGGTCAGTCAATACAGAACATTTCAAGAACTTTGAAAGTTTCTTCAATTGCAGTCGCAAAAACCATCAAGCGCTATGATGAAACTGGCTCTCATGAGGACCGCCACAGGAAAGGAAGACTCAGAGTTACCTCTGCTTCAGAGGATAAGTTCATTAGAGTTAGCAGCCTCAGAAATTGCAGCCCAAATAAATGCTTCACAGAGTTCAAGTAACAGACACATCTCAACACCAACTGTTCAGAGGAGACTGAGTGAATCAGGCCTTCATGGTCGAATTTCGGCAAAGAATCCAATTATGAAAGGACACCAATAATAAGAAGAGACTTGCTTGGGCCAAGAAACATGAGCAATGGACGTTAGACTGGTGGAAACCTGTCCTTTGGTCTGATTTGAAATGTTTGGTTCCATCCGCCGTGTCTTTGTGAGACGCAGAGTAGGTGAACGGGTGATCTCTGCATGTGTGGTTCCCACCGTGAAGCATGGAGGAGGAGGTGTGATGGTGCTTGCTGGTGACACTGTCTGTGATTTATTTAGAATTCAAGGCACACTTAACCAGCATGGTTACCAAGGCAATCAACTGACCTCAACCCAATTGAGATGGTATGGGATGATTTGGACCACATAGTGAAGGAAAAGCAACCAACAAGTGCTTTTCCTTCAAGACTGTTGGAAAAGCATTCCAGGTGAAGCTGGTTGAGAGAATTCCAAGAGTGTGCAAAGCTGTCATCAAGGCAAAGGGTGGCTAGTAACACTTTTTTGGTTACTACATAATTCCATGTGTGTTATTTCATAGTTTTGATGTTGTCACTATTATTTTACAATGTAGAACATAGTAAAAAGAAAGAAAAACCCTGGAATGAGTAGGCGTGTCCAAACTTTTGACTGGTACTGTATATATGTATAACTTTATGAGTTGGATTTCCTGTCTTTACAATTAGTTTATTTGGTTTGCGCTCATTAGCATATTTAGCTAGCAGCCTCCTAGGAAATTCAGTATTACTTGTGCAAATATTTTAGCATTCTTTGGCATCCCTTTGTGTACTAAGCCAGTAATACCATAAATCACGGAATGACAGAAGGACGGTATGACGATATGAAAATCTGGATACCGCCCAACCCTAAAAAAAAATATTTTGCGGGGTGGGGGGGGGATTATCGAGATGGTGGCATGCACAGTGATGTGGGCCGGTGTGTACAAAATGCCAGGGCCAGGGCGGAATTCTTGTCCCAGTCCGTCCCTAAAGAATGCAGTGCAAGAACAACACTGGAAACTTTACACCATGCAGACAGGAGTTCTCTTTCAGCCAAAGTCAATGTATGGGATGTCAACATACACACTTTTTGGGGATGCGCATTCATTGAAAGTCTAGACAGAAACACTGTCATTCATCTCTTTCAGGTTCGGTCCACAAGGAAATATAACTACATTGAACCCTGACTTATTGAACCCAACAGTCTTCAGTAGTCTCCTTTCTTTGTCCATCTCAACATAAGGCTTCTCATCAGGCCTCTCACCAATCAGTGGTAATGATGAAAATTCAAAGAAGCCATTTAAAACTAGTGATGAGACACATAAACAAAAAGATGTGGCGATGTGCCTCAGGGCTTTAAAAAAAACGCTTCCCTTACGAAAATGCTGTTCAACTGAAACCACATCTTGTCATTGACAGGGGGTTGGGGAGGGTTGTTCTGGTGTATGCCAGAATGGCTACTTTTTTCTCACCAGCCGGTCTCAGACTCTGTGGGTATTTGAGATGCAACATTTACAAATGCATCATGTAAATGACATAAACTCAGCAAAAAAAGAAATGTCACCTTTTCAAGACCTTCTTAAAAATCCAAATAACTTCACAGATCTTCAGTGTAAAGGGTTTAAACACTGTTTCCCATGCTTGTTCAATGAACCATAAACAATTAATGAACATGCACCTGTGGAACGGTCGTTAAGACACTAACAGCTTACAGACAGTAGGCAATTAAGGTCACAGTTAGGACACTAAAGAGGCCTTTCTACTGACTCTGAAAAACACCAAAAGAAAGATGCCCAGGGTCCCTGCTCATCTGCGTGAACGTGCCTTAAAGCATGCTGCAAGGAGGCATGAGTACTGCAGATGTGGCCAGGGCAATAAATGGCAATGTCCGTACTGTGAGACGCCTAAGACAGCGCTACAGGGAGACAGGACGGACAGCTGATCGTCCTCGCAGTGGCAGACCACGTGTAACAACACCTGCACAGGATCGGTACATCCGAACATCACACCTCCGGGACAGGTACAGGATGTCAACAACAATTGCCCGAGTTACACCAGGAACGCACAATCCCTCCATCAGTGCTCAGACTGTCCACAATAGGCTGAGAGAGGCTGGCCTGAGGGCTTGTAGGCCTGTTGCAAGGCAGGTCCTCAATAGACATCAACGGCAACAAAGTCGCCTATGGGCACAAACCCACCGTCGCTGGACCAGACAGGACTGGCAAAAAGTGCTCTTCACTGACGAGTCACGGTTTTGTCTCACCAGGGGTGATGGTCGGATTTGCGTTTATCGTCGAAGCAATGAGCATTACACCAAGGCCTGTACTCTGGAGTGCAGGCAATCTCTACGCTGTGCGTTACAGGGAAGACATCCTCCTCCCTCATGTGGTACCCTTCCTGCAGGCTCATCCTGACATGATCCTCCAGCATGACATTGCCACCAGCCATACTGCTCATTCTGTGTGTGATTTCCTGCAAGACAGGAATGTCAGTGTTCTGCCATTGCCAGCAAAGAGCCCGGATCTCAATCCCATTGAGCACGTCTGGGACCTGTTGGATCGGAGGGTGAGGGCTAGGGCCATTCCCCCCAGAAATGTCCGGGAACTTGCACGTGCCTTGATGGAAGAGTGGGGTAACATCTCACAGCAAGAACTGGCAAATCTGGTGCAGTCCATGAGGAGGAGATGCACTGCAGTACTTAATGCAGCTGGTGGCCACACCAGCTACTAACTGTTACTTTTGATTTTGACCCCCCCTTTGTTCAGGGAGACATTATTCAATTTCTGTTAGTCACATGTCTGTGGAACTTGTTCAGTTTATGTTTCAGTTGTTGAATCTTGTTATGTTCATACAAATATTAACACATGTTAAGTTTGCTGAAAATAAACGCAAATGACAGTGAGAGGACGTGAGTTTATATACACACAGAAACGAGAGGGGAACTGGTGAACATTACTATTTGTTTGAACTCAGCTCACAGACTTTGACGTTGTGGGCGAAGCAGAGCCGTTATGACTGAAGGTCACACAGATAGAGTTAAAAGGTTGTCGTTAAAATTAAATGTGTGCAACACAGAGGCACAGACAGGCATGGCTAACAATCCTTTTTTCTGGAGGCTTTGCATAATGCCTTGGGCCAAGGAACCACAGAAAGAAAGAGGGGGAGAGAGATAAAGTGAGAGAGTGAGAGGGTTACAGAGAGAGGGAGAGAATGGAACAGTGCCTTGCTCACAGGCACGCAGCTGCCCACTCAGAGAATGGAGGGCCTCACACACAAAAGTCTTGCAAATGTGTGCGTCTTAAGCACACACAGGAGCATAGAGTGATCCCCTTTAAAAACCTACTTGGTTTAATTACCTCCATAAATTACTACAGCTATCCCATGTCCAAAACAAGTCCCTCTTGTCTGCCTACCGCCTGTCTAGCTATCTGAGACAACCCTGTTCAACTTGACTGTGTTTCACATGCAGATTCCAGCATAGGCCTTTCAGGTTTTACTGTGCTAAAAGGAAGAAATTGAATCAAGGACACCCATTTTTAACACGGCAGTGGATAGTTTGGGAGATCATGCTTGTCATGCAAATCTACTTTGCAGGGCCATGCGCAGACCTTTCAGAGGGCAGGTGCTCAAGCAAAAAAATGTAAATACATATTTCGAAATTCATATTGACTAATGACAAATTGTAAGTAAGCTAGTTACGGTGCCACCTAAAGACATGATTGACATTGGGAAAAGAGGGTGGGCTATCAACTGATCATTAATGTTGATGATAGATTTTTTTGATGATTGTGATTTATCTTCAAGGCTCTTAAATAATAACTTAATGATATATATTTTTATTTGTTTAACCTTTATTTAGCCAGGCAAGTTAAGAACAAATTCTTATATACAATGACGGCCTACTGGGGAACAGTGGGTTAACTGCCTTGTTCAGGGGCAGAACGACAGATTTTTACCTTGTCAGTTTGGGGATTCGATCCAGCAACCTTTCGGTTACTGGCCCAACACTCTAACCACTAGGAATATTCATATTATTCTATATGGCTGGCTGGCTAGTGGCTTGTGTGGATATTTTAAGTTATAATGATTAGCTAGAGTCTAGACTACCTGTGTTGCTGTTGTTGACTGAGTTGGGTTGCTGTTGCCGGGTGGAGTTGGGTCGGCGCTAGGGTTGTTGATGCAGCCTCTCCTCTCTGTCTTTCTGCCACGCCTATCAGCCAACCAGACTGAATATTAATGATGTAAATAATATGTTATCAAGTGTTATTAAAATGTTATGCTGCTGTGGGAGTACTGTTGATATTTAAATTAGGTAGCTAGCTACACACAGTTAACCAGTGACCACATCGCAAGCCTTGCATGTTTGGATACCGGGCGTGCGCAATCTCTGTAGCCTACAGGGCAGACTGGGAAAAAGGTTTGAGCTCTGTACATGGCAGACCAACAGGCGCAATCTAGAAGAAAAAGAAACGCACACCTATTTAGGCGAGGTGCTGGCTAGCGGAGTAAAAAAAAAAAAAAAAAAACGTGAATTAAAAGTACATATCTCAGAGCATCGTAGCACCATTAGGTGCCAAAACTTGACCTACCCAGTTGCGGCCCACTTTTTGGAGGCAGGCCACTCGATTTCGTCTCTGCGTTATATTGGCATCGAACATGTCACCCTCCCTAGGAGAGGGTGTGACCTTGATAATTTATTGTTAAAACGAGAGGCTGCTTGGATCTTTAACTTAAAGACCCTTGCTCCCTTCGTTCTTAACGTGGACTTTGATCTGAAGCCATTCTTGTGATTGTTGTGATTGTTGTGACTTTGCCATTGTGGTTGTTTGTAGGCTTGTGTGGTCTTAAGTGAGTCTATGATCGTATGCTATCCATTTGTATTTATTGTATGCTGCTCTTTCTATGCCATTTTAATATTTGAGAAATTAACCAATGATATTAGGCCACTCTTGGCCATGATTACAGACACCTGTGTGTCTTGACACTATATATAAACGAGTCATCCCGCAGTGTCTGTGATTGTACCCTGATGAAGACAGCTTGCCTGTCGAAACGTTGGTAAATTAAATATTTTTTGCATCTGAGCTCCTAGAGTGTGCGGCTCTCCTTTATTTTTAAGACCAACAGGCGCAACCAACGGATGGGGTGGCGAACTTGACGACGTCTTGGAAATGTCACGACGACTTGCGGGCAATAGGTTCAGAACAGTAACGACAAAATGTTATTATATATACACTGTATATATATACCACCACCCAAAAGGGCAAAGGGGCATGTACAGGGCACAGGTTGACTTATCTGCACATGTGCATGCTTCATGGCAGAAACATAGAAAGAGAGTCCTTAAATGAGGCCTACTCAGCAAGATTGTAAACAAACCAAGTTGTACTTTACCCTGAAAGTGCATAAAACTAAATTAGACACAGCACAGTTGTTTGATAACAGATTGTCTGGAAAGGTTTGAGGAAGTGTTGTGGCAATTCTTACACAGGTACAGCAGTTGTCTTATGTACGGCTATACACAGAGAAGTTATATTTGCATGATTTAGCATAATGAATTCATCCTTACCGTTTTGTTTAATTCATGTGACCGACCAATACTGGTTCATAACATGTGACAGACCAATACCTCACGAGGCTTCTTCTCTCTAAGCTGAGACCTTGAAACTGAGATATCTTTCGTTCTCAAAACAAAGGTCTGGGCGTACTGCCAAATTGCAGCTACTGATAGTGAGGATTCAATCAGTCAGTCACTTGCATTAGCAAAGAAAACGGTTACTATAAAAGCACATGAATAGAACACAGAAATGTGTTATTAGAAAAGCAGAAACATTAAAAATGTCCAGCAAAGAAGGTATGATCTTCAATCATTGTGAAACTAAACAATGCTGAGTATCACAGCTTTCTTTGGCAATCACAAGCAAGTCAAAGCTTAGTTATCATAACTGTGTTTACCACCATAGCTAAGAAGTATGAACCAACACACAATAAACTGTTGTCCTGAACAAACAGCCCCTAGACTGTCTCAGACACACACAGGGCTGGTGGCATACCCATATCAACATCCCCTTTTCATTTAGATACTAGAGCTGGGCATCTGAGTCAATCTAAGCCTGACTTTGCACCTAGTTTGCCAGTTGAACTGAAATTAGTTTTCAAGTGAACGAGTAAATTCCCTCCTGGCTGCACGTAAGAAGGGGAAAGGTCAACTATGTACATGGGGCATTCACTAAAACCAGTATTTTTGCCAATAACCACCGTAGTAAACCTAGAGAGAACCAAGACATATACAAACACATAGGCATACATTCTTTCAGGCTGTCCTAGTAAGGTGAGAACAGATACACAGTTATACTGTAAGCATTCTATGGAATTTCAGGCCATCCTGATACTAAACCAGTCCTGCCTGGTATTTAGTGCCTGATGTCTGCAAATATCAACTATCTCTCCCTCAACATAACCAGAGGGGAAAAAACAAATACTCTTAACAATAACTTCCCTAGTCCCAAAGGAAACGACCCTGACAAACCCATAGTCAAAGTGTACCATTGTCAGTTGTACTTTAATTCAGTGTACCCAAACATTCTGTAGCCCCCCCAATTACATTACACACTCCAACCATGATCCAAAATAAGACTCCAAAAACAATGCAATCTAACAATACAGCAACACTTTGATTGTTTTGTTTAGAGAGTAGAGGAGAAGTTTGATTGTCTGAACACATGGAATTGAATGACCACACCATTCAGAACAACTTTGTTCAAGTTGCATTTGAAGCGCTTTCTGAAAAGTCTAGGGGTTGCATTCCATTCAGCAACAAAAACAAAGAACAAAGTGATTCATATCAAGATATACCCGCTGCACCCATCCTCTGCTAAACCACGAACGAGAAGACTGAAATATACTGTTGAGTGTGTGTGTGTGTGTGTGTGTGTGTGTGTGTGTGTGTGTGTGTGTGTGTGTGTGTGTGTGTGTGTGTGTGTGTATGTGTGATAACTCATGGAACACCACAAACGACTATCAATCTCTTTTCAGATCGCGGTGCGGAGTGTGTCAATAAAATGTTATAAGAAAGCCACATTACCCTCGTCTTGCAGTTCCTGAAAACAGACATGGGTTATAGGCACAAAACATGACATGAAGGTGGAAATTAGGTGTGAAATGGAAGCTAAAAGTCTACATTTCTGGGAAATTAAGGAATATATACATTTTTCAACCATTTTCCATCCTAAAAATTAGGAATAAGCAAAGGCTTTGATTCCTGGTCACACAGATGGAAAAGGGGTCTTAACATCTACTAGAAGTCTAAAAGTCTTACAAGGTATTAGAGATACATCAAAAAAACAATAATGATGAAGTGAAGACCAATGCCAACTAAAATCAACATAGTTTAGCAAAAACGATTTGCCTTCTGTAGGTTAAAGAAATACTGCCTAGTGTCTTGTCATTGTGTTACCAAAAAACCCACATATTTTATCTCACTCATGAAGAGTGGAGGATTTTGATGGTTCACAGAAGTAATAATTAAAGGTAGACCTACCATTTAGTTATAGTGCTTTTACTGACAACAATTTTGTTTATGAATTATTAAGTGATTACAACGCGTCACTCTGTTACCAAATCGGTAAAAGAGTAACCATAAAATCTGTAACAGAATTGGCCACAATGGGAAGTCATATAAGTCACAAACCAAAGTTGCAGTAGAGCACAGTACAGTAGAGCACATTAGAGTATAATTAATTACAGTAGAGTTCAGTACAGTAGAGCACACACGAGTGATGTAATATACTCTAATGGACTGTACTCTACTTTATCTCTTCTCGCTTTAAATGCAACTTGGACAAAGTTGGTCTGAATGGTGTGCTCATTCAGTTTCAATACTCTATACTCTACTTTATTTTCTTTACTGTACCACCCTCTGCGGGGTCACAAACATCTGTTTTAAAGGGGAAATGGAAAGAGAGCCTGTTATGCGACTTCCGCTTTTGGACGTTAACAAGGCGACCGCGACACTCCATCTTAACTCCTCCTCCACATTTGCTGGATTGGCTGTGATGTCCAAACTTGTAAGTGGCTCATTAGAATTATAGCCAGTGTGTAGCACAATACCCAAACATGCATATGTAACAGTTTAACTTTAGACCGTCCCCTCGCCCCGACCCGGGCGCGAACCAGGGACCCTCTGCACACATCAACAACGGTCGCCCACGAAGCATCGTTACCCATCGCTCCACAAAGGCCGCGGCCCTTGCAGAGCAAGGGGAACCACTACTTCAGGGTCTCAAAGCGAGTGACGTCACCAATTGAAACGCTATTAGCGCGCAGCACCGCTAACTAACTAGCCATTTCACATCCGTTACACATAGGAGGATATTACATTTTTCTAGCTTTGTGTACTTATTCAGGATACATCACCATGAAAAGAATGACATTGATAATTATGCATTTCTGTACATTACAGATCAAGGACCCATGATGTTATTCTGTTACGGTCATTCTGTTGATCCACTTCACTTACTGTAGTTAAATAACCAAAATAGTTTTGTGTCAAACTCAAGTTGTCATATCATAGCTGATACCCCATTCTTTCTCAGACATCTTTGAATCTCAATTCAAAGTAGATATTTCACAGTTTTTGGAAAATGTGGTCACATAAAAAAATGAGGAAGATATTACTGTCATTCTGTTACCAAACTTTGCATCTGCACTGTTCTTCAAGTAAATGTGTTTTTGTAAAATTTTTAGTGGCAATTTTTAAAAGTGGACTTCTGCATATACACTGAGTGTACAAAACATTAAGAACACCTTCCTAATATTGAGTTACACCCCTCACACACGTCTTTTGCGCTAAGAAAAGCCTAAATTCCTCGGAGGATGGACTCTACAAGGTGTCGAAAGCGTTCCACAGGGATGCTGGCCCATGTTGACTCCAATCCTCACAGCAGTTGTGTCAAGTTGGATGAATGTCCTTTGGGTGGTGGACCATCCATGATACACACAGGAAACTGTTGAGTATGAAACAAACAGCAGCGTTGCAGTTCTTGACACAAACCGGTGCGCCTGGCACCTACTACCATACCCTGTTCAAAGGCACTTCAATATTTTGTCTTGCCCATTCACCCTCTGAATGGAGCACACATAACCCATGTCTCAATTGTCTCAAGGCTTAAAAATCCTTCTTTAACTTGTCCCCGCCCCTTCAGCTACACTGTTTGAAGTGGATTTAACAATTTACATCAATAAGGGATAATAGCTTTCACTTGGATTCACCTGCTCAGTCTATGTCATGGAAAGAGCAGGTATTCATTTTTTAAAAAGTAACCTTTATTTAACTAAGCAAATCAGTTAAGAACAACTTCTTATTTACAATGACGACCTACCCCTGGCCAAACTCGGATGACGCTTGGCCAGGTGATGTGATACAGCGTTGATTCGAACTCGGGACTGTAGTAACGCCTCTTGCACTGAGATGCAGTGTCTTAGACCGCTGCACCACTCGGGAACATTCATCATGTTTTGTACACTCAGTGTAGGTGTATTGTTTGTTAAACTTAGCAATCAATGGTTTTTACTTCGCATACATTTTAAAGTGAAAAAGTGAGTCTCAGTATCACTCTGTTACTGTGGAATTGCCCAAATCCCTATGTGCCTGCACAACCATAATAATAGCATATCCAGCTCTACAATTCCCCCTCTGGATATTTGAGGGTATGCAAGCATGGTGAGAGGTAGCCTAGTGAGGGTGCCTAGGCTAGGTGAGAGGAGGGGGAGAGAAAAAAGTAGTACTTCACAAGAGTGAGTGCGGGTTGGAAGGGGCGAGAGGGGGTTGAGTTGAGTCAAGTACAGACAACCGAACCGCGTTACAGAGCTGGAGCCTTGAATACAGTAAGGCTTTTGTCCCAGTGGCCCAAGCACTGCGCACAAAGCAAATTATCTATCAATCAACTCCTCTCTATTTTCCTATACGACTACGCGCTGTTCTACTACTGTGGAGTCATGCGCATCAGGCAGCTAGAAAGCAAGCAAGTTGATTTGCACAGAATCGCAACACGGTATTTGCCTTGTTCCTCAATGACATTGTGCAGTTGCCTATTTTAGTATAAATAAAACAAGATAATCATAATTTCCCAAACACTTGCTATTATGAAAGCATGGATAACAAGCAAGCAACACTTCCAAGTTATTTGACAATATTTGACTTTCTCTAGCCATAGGTTAGCCTAAGAACAATACTGTATGCTTCTTTGAACTTAGTGCATGTTAGTTAGCAACGGAAAACATATCAAGCAAACTTCAGCAATCAATAAACTATTTTGGGCAACAAAGACACCCAAAAGAGGATGAACATACAATGTCATAAGTAAAGATGATACCGGGATGGATGCCTTACTACCTGGCCAGCTGAGAGTCTGTCGAGGTTAAGTCATCTTCGATTTCCGCAACAAAGGACCTGCAAAGTATGTGGGTCCTCATTCACACTGCTGCCGCCACAGCGACGTCACCAGTGTGGGACTGAGCAACTGCATGAAACTCCGTACTCGCTAGCTAGAAGGCTGTAACAAAATCCTCGTTCAGCGAAACCATTTCTCACGCGGGGAGGGGGGGGTAAGCAATTTTTGGTTCCAATTTAGCTTAACCATGCTTATATTGAGAATATTTAATATATTCGGTATGTTATGTTTTTTGCCATTCATTACACATTGTTTACTTCTAGTTCAATAGAAACGACATCATTTTACTCTCCCCCTCCGTATTGGTATCGTCTACTCGTGTGTCCTTTTCCCCCACAAACTATTCTGAATTTACAACTCCGTAGTAACACTGTAACAGTAACTAGTTCACTTGGCTTCATGCCCATAGGTGGCAAAGGGGCACTTTCCCCCTCAGATTTGTCATGTAAAAAAAACACATAATGTAGTTGTTGTTTCTCTATAATACTACTAACCACCTAGCAATTTTATGATGTTGATTTAGCTAGCGCATATACAGTAGTTATGAGGTTGGAAGATTGGGAACCTAACTACCAAGAAGCCATATCAATTAAGTTAGAGTAGCTTTCTTGTCTATCTTAGCTGGCATGCCTGATGGCAAGGTTTAGAATATAAATAACTAAATGCACATTCCTTTCAATCTTTTACCCTGTCTTTAGCAGAGATGCAGAGAATAATATTTACACTGAACAAAAATATAAATGCAACATGCAACAGTTTCTAAGATTTTACGGAGTTACAGTTGATTAAAAGTTTATATAAGGACATCAGTCAATTAAATAAATGCATTAGACCCTAATCTATGGATTTCACATGACTGGGAATACATATATGTATCTGTTCGTCACCGATACCTTAAAAAAAAAGTTGGGGCTTGGATCAGAAAACCAGTCAGTATCTGGTGTGATCACCATTCGACTCATGCATCGCGACACATCTCCGCATAGAGTTGATCAGGCTGTTGCTGTGGAATATTGTCCCACTCCTCTTCAATGGCTGTGCAAAGTTTCTGGATATTTGTGGGAACTGGAAAACTCTGTTGTGCACATCGATCCAGAGCATCCCAAACATGCTCAATGGGTGACATGTCTGGTGAGTATGCAGGCAATGGAAGAACTGGGACATTATCAGCTTCCAGGAATTGTGTACAGATCCTTGTGACATGGGGCCGTGCATTATCATGCTGAAACATGAGGCGATAGCAACAGATGAATGGCATGACAATTGACCTTAGGATCTCATCACGGTATCTCTGTGCAATCATATTGCAATTGTGTTCATTGTCCATAGCTTATGCCTGCCCATACCATAACCACACCGTCACAATGGCACTCTGTTCACCTGTTGACATCTTCAAAACGCTCACCCACGGGACACCATACACGCTGTCTGCCATCTGTCCGGTACAGTTGAAACCGGGATTCATCCGTGAGGAGCACACTTCTCCAGCGTGCCAGTGGCCGTTAAAGGTGAGCATTTGTCTACTGAAGTTGGTTATGACGCCAAAATGAAGTCAGGTCAAGGGTGGTGATGATGACGAGCACGCAGATGAGCTTCCCTGAGACGTTTCTGACAGTTTGTGCAAAAAATATTTGGTTGTGCAAACCCACAGTTTTATCAGCTGTCCGGATGGTTCATCTCAGACCATCCCGCAGGTGAAGAAGCCGGATGTTGAGGTCCTGGGTTGGCATGGTTACACATGGTCAGCGCTTGTGAGGCCGGTTGGACCTACTGTCAAATTCTCCAAAACTTAATTGGAGGCGGCTTATGGTAGAGAAATTAACATTAAATTAGCTGACAACAGCTCTAGTGGACATCTGTGGCATTGTGTTGTGTGACAAAACTGCACATTTTAGTGTGGCCTTTTATTGTCCCCAGCACAAGGTGCACCTGTATAATGCTCATGCTGTTTAATCAGCTTCTTGATATGCCACACCGGTCAGGTGAATGGATTATCTTGGCAAAGGAGAAATGCTCATGAACAGGGATGTAAACAAATTTGTGCACAAAATCTTAAGAGATATAAGTTTTTACGTGCGTATGGAACAATTCTGGGATTTTTCATTTTAGCTAATGAAATATAGGACCAACACTTTTCATGTTGCGTTTATATTTTTGTTCAGTATAGTTACTTTAAAAAATAACCACCATTCAGGAGGATACAGACAGCTGAAGAGGTATGCTTGGATATACATAATAATTTTTTTACATAGAATTAAGCATAATGATTATGGCTCTAGATTGCAGGAAAAAGCTATTTCAGGTGTTTGAAAACGGCAAAATTCTCCAAATTACAGACAGTGGGCCTAGCTCCCCTTCGGACCACCCCCAGCCATCCTCATGTACTTTGTGCCCCCTCAGATTTTTGCAGTGCATGATGGCCCTGAATCAGCCTGTCATTAGCGGTGCATGGGTAAAAATCACCGGGGAAGCCAAGCAAGAAAAAAAAATACATTTTACAAGCTATGTGTTGTGATAATTGTGTTGTTCTCTCTATAACCTGTTAGTTCATATGCCTTGACACCATGATATATAGGCCAAGGCCGAGAAGTTGCAGAATAAATTCAACCACACCTGTTTCATCACAAAACCAGAGAGCAACATCTGTCCGGTGAAGTCCACACAACATATTGCATGTCACAAACAGTTACATGACCTAAAGCATGGTCAAGCAAGTTAATGTTTTCGACATTTTCGGACTACTAAACAACTATTAATTTAGAACCACAGAGTTACAAGTCACAAAGAAAACAGGTGTTGAATCCACTATTCCAGCACCATTTCAACATAATCTAATCACCTATGCTTAGTCTAATACAGTGACAACTAAAAGATAACAAAAACGATTTAGTCTAATCAATGTAAGCTAAATATGATGTGGATGTCCATGGTACTGATTTCTCTGTGTGTGTGTGGAAGTAGAAAAAAATGTGTTGACTCACCCCACTTGTTGATAAACGCCAATGCCATCCTACTCTCTACTCTCATGTTGCCTAAACAGTCTATGACTTTATCATACAAGCTTTGAGTTTTTGTTGTCCTAGGCTACCTAGCTAAAATGCTTTCTCGCTAGTCTAACTTCCTTTCATGGGCAACAATTCACTAAGCCAGCTAGTTAACATTAGCCTAACGTTATAACATCTAGCTACATATTGAACTTCCATCCTCTCAGGCCAGGGGCACAATGTATGAATTTATGGTTCATTCAGAATCGGCATTATAATCATTGGCCAGTACGAAGAATTAAGTAAAACCACAAGTCGAAAACCATATCTCCATTCATGGTAAATTTAGGAAAGGGACGATTTTAGCTAGCTACTAGCCACCGAAGGACAATGACACAACGAGATGCAACAATTCACGTTTTCTGTCAATGACGTTTGGCTTCTAATGTGATGTGACTGGTGGGAAGCCAAATCCAAACTGGCTTCCATTGGCACTTTTTTTGTGCGCCAGTACCATTCACAGCTGAGCTCACTCAGTTTAGCTCAACTTTGATTGGCTATAATTAAAAAAAAGAATTATTATCAAGGGAGGCCAAATGCTCGCTGGCCTCCCTTGCATTCAATGCTAAGGGCAGCAACAATGGCATACTCGTTTTGACCAGACAGCATAGATGGGTTACACATACAGAGAGGCGCTGTTTCGTTCGCTTGGATGCTTTGTCTGGAGAGATACATTCAGCCTCTGGCAAATTGAAGGACATTTTCTTGGTCATTTTTTGTGGGTAAGCCTGGCTTCCCTTGGCTAACATGAATACACACCACTGCAGCCTGTGGCATATTAATTGAAACTTATTGTTTCCAGGCCTATATAACCTGTAATTTATGACACTTGCCTAAATACTAGGCCCTATAAATTCAATGCTCTGATTCAGATTGCCATTTGTAGGCCTATGTCTAAAAGTGTTCCTTCCTTGTCACAGTAATATCTGAATACACTCAATAGTTCTACTTCAAAATATACTAGATAAAGAAAGTGTCATGTAGAAACATGTAGTAGGTCTAAAGTTATATAAACTATGTAGCCGTAGCGAAATACTTGGCCAGGCCTAGTAGCCTAAACGAATGTTTAATAGTTGTACGTAGAGATATATAGCTACATCCATATACTCTGTAACTGTGAAGTTGACTGAGCTGCCTGTACAGTCTCATTGGGACTAGGCAGATGTTTTGAAATGTGGCAAGGAGGAATTTCTCCCACTTCCACATTGCTTCCCCAGCATGGAAAACTGCACAGCTACATGCAGGAGTAATTCAATCAGCACCCGGAAATCGTATTAAGAGGTCTCAAACGTTTCCAAGGAGATGGAATGATAAACATAAATATTTACTGTGTCACACTTGAGAATTAAATAAAAGTACAGCATTCATGGTGTTAGTGCGGCAAGAAGGCAGTGGCATCAACTCTGCAACTCTTGATTAACATTGATTGGAAAAAAAGTGTGGCTTCACACCAGTGCCAGCACACATGTTGCCTGTTGACGATGAAAAAATGATGAACCTACTTTACATTTCATGTTACCCATATTCTTAAAGTGTATGTCTTCTGTGACTCAAGAGACACAGACCATGTGTCTATGGCAATGGACATCCTAAAACAGGACAATCTTGTCCTATAAGGGCTTGTGTGGGTGGGGTTGACTTTTGCCTGCACCCACACCAGTCCTTTTTGGTAGGATTGCTTACGCCTGCCCTAGAAATAGCTTGGCATGCCAGGTGGCTGTTGAAAGAGGATGACATGCTCCAAGCTGATGAATGAAACTCCTCTGTTCAACAAAATGTATAATTTAGGCCTCAAATTCCTGGAGCCAGTTTAATGACTGCTGCCTTAAAACATGGTGTACATTGTGCATGCTTTAGTTCCATTAACAGCACCAGCGCTCCAGATGTGTTCCTGTTCACAGCCTCGTAAACTAACAAACTAACCACTATCAAACCCTCAGCACAGGGTGACAGGATCACAATCACATAGCAGATGCATAAACATTTGCATGGAAATTATCACTTCTATTCATCCAGAAGGAACTAAGGTGCTTTCCACAGGTGCAATTGGAGGATTATTTGAATGGTGTTTTGCAACTGCATTAGCAGCATACCCTGACAGTAAGGAATGCTGTGTGGAAATGTTGACTGAAATACTCTCATGACTTGACTTCCATTAACAGGATTGTACTACCTCCCAGTCTCCATATTTGTGACTGCGTCTCTTAACAACAGCACCTGTGCAAGGGACTGGACTTTATGTACTGTGGCTTCGGAAAGTATTTCGACCCATTGACTTTTTCCACATTCTGTTACGTTACACCCTTATTCTAAAATTAAATAGTTTCCCTCCCCCCTAGAAATATACACTCAATACCCGATAATGACAAAGCAAAAACAGTTTGCTAATTTATATTTAAAAAAATATGAAATATTACATATACATAAGTATTCAGACTCTTTACTCAGTACTTTGTTGAAGCACCTTTGGCTGCGATTACAGCATAAATTCTTATTGGATATGACACTACAAGCTTGGCACACGTGTATTTGGGGAATTTCTCCCATAATTCTCTGCAGATCCTCTCAAGCTCTGTCAGGTTGGATGGGGAGCATTGCTGCACAGCTATTTTCAGGTCTCTCCAGAGATGTTCCATGGGGTTCAAGTACGGACTCTGGCTGGGCCACTCAAGGATATTAAGAGACTTGTCCCGAAGCCACTCCGGCGTTGTCTTGGCTATGTGCTTAGGGTCGTTGTCCTGTTGGAAGGTGAAACTTCGCCCCAGTCTGAGGACCTGAGCGCTCTGGAGCAGGTTTTCATCAAAGATCTCTCTGTACTTTGCTCCGTTCAGCTTTGCCTCGATCCTGACTAGTCTCCCAATCCCTGTCGCTGAAAAACATCCCCACAGCATGATGCTGCCACCACCATGCTTAACCATGGGGATGGTGCCAGGTTTCCTCCAGACATGACGCTTGGCATTCAGGCCAAATAGTTCAATCTTGGTTTTATCAGACCAGATAATATTGTTTCTTATGGTCTGAGAGTCTTTTGGCGGGCTGTCATGTGCCGTTTACTGAGGAGTGGCTTCGGTCTGGCCACTTTACCATAAAAGGCCTGATTGATGGAGTGATGCAGAGATGGTTGTCCTTCTGGAAGGTTCTCCCATCTCCACAGAGGAACTCTAGAGCTCTGTCAGAGTGATCATCGGTCAAATCAAATTAAATGTTATTTGTCACATGCGCCGAATACAACAGGTGTAGACCTTAAAGTGAAATGCTTACTTACAAGCCCTTAACCAACAATGCAGTTTAAAGAAAACCCCTAAAAAAGTAAGAGATAAGAATAACAAATAATTAAAGAGCAGCAGTAAATAACAATAGTGGGGTCACCGGTGTCGAGGTAATTATGTACATGTAGGTAGAATTATTCAAGTGGCTATGCATAGATAATAACAGAGAGTAACAGCAGCGTGGGGGGCAATGCAAATAGTCTGGGTAGCCATTTGATTAGCTGTTCAGGTGTCTTATGGCTTGAGGGTAGAAGCTGTTAAGAAGCCTCTTGGATCTAGACTTGGCGCTCTGGTAGTGCTTGCTGTGCGGTAGCAGAGAGAACAGTCTTGACTAGGGTGGCTGGAGTCTTTGACAATTTTTAGGGCCTTTCTCTGACACGCCTGGTATAGAGGTCCTGGATGGCAGGAAGCTTGGCCCCGGTGATGTACTGGGCCGTACGCACTACCCTGGCTTGCGGCCGGAGGCCGAGCAGTTGCCATACCAGGCAGTCATCTCCCTGACCAAGGCCCTTCTCCCTCGATTGCTCAGTTTGTCTGGGCTGCCAGCTCTAGGAAGAGTCTTGGTGGTTCCAAACTTCTTCCATTTAAGAATGATGGGGGCCAATGTGTTCTTGGGGACCTTCAATGCTGCAAAAAAAATTTGGTACCTTTCCCCAGATCTGTGCCTCGACACAAGGCTGTCTCGGCGCTCTACGGACAATTCCTTAGAACTCAAGGCTTGGTTTTTGCTCTGACATGCACTGTCAACTGTGTGACCTTTTATAGACAGGTGTGTGCCTTTCTAAATCATGTCCAATCAATTGAATTTACCACAGGTGGACTCCAATCAAGTTGTAGAAACATCTCAAGAACGACCAATGGAAACAGGATGCACCTGATCTCAATTTTCAAATCTCATAGCAAAGGGTCTGAATACTTATGTAAATAAGGTATGTTTTTCTTTTGTAATAAATCATCTGGGGTGCAGAACAAAGACATTGTTTCTGTGCCAGCCAAAGAGCCATTTGAAGACACCTTAGATGCTGTCTCTTCTGAGACAGTGTAAATATGACGATATTGATCAGAGTGAAGAGTCAATAAGCATCTTGTTTCATGGGGAAAAGTTGTGTAAAGGAATACAATATAAGCATATATACATATATAAGCATTTCGCTGCACCTACTACATCTGCTAAACTGTGTACGAGACCAATAAACTTTGATTTGATATTCTATGATGATGCGCATCCAGGCAGGGTATTCAGTACTTGTAAATTTCCAGGCAGTAATTCTTGTAACGCGTTTATTCAACAGCATGCCTCACATCGACTGCTTCTATTGGGCCACATGCCCAGATTCCAATTAGAGGTTGAGTTTGACCGTTATTAATGACAGAGTTACGACAGGAAATCATGTCACTTTCTTTGAACCATGTCTGTGTATTCATTACGAGCTGGTTGTTAAGGTGGATTACAAAACTGAGGACTTTTGTGAATGAAAAATGTTGACATACAATACCGTTCAAAAGTTGGGTCACTTAGAAATGTCCTTGTTTTTGAAAGAAAGCTCATTTTGTGGCCATTAACCTAACATTGATCAGAAATACAGTGTAGACATTGTTAATGTTGTAAATGACTATTGTAGCTGGAAATGGCTGATTTTGAATGGAATATCTACATAGGCCCATTATCAGCAACTATCACTCCTGTGTTCCAATAGCACATTGTGTTAGCTAATCCAAGTTTATCATTTTAAAAGGCCAAGTGATCATTAAAAAAACCTTTTGCAATTATATTCGCACAGCTGAAAACTGTTGTGCTGATTAAAGAAGGCCAGTTTTATTGCTCATTTAAGACTAGTTGAGTATCTGGAGCATCAGCATGTGCGTTCGATTACAGGCTAGTTATATTTTTGGATTCATCAACCCAAAACATGACATTATCTGAATATTGAACTTTTTATAAAACTGGTTTTGATTCTGCATGGTTTAACATCACATAATACCAGAGGCTCTTGAATTAATGTGAAATCGTTTTTAGTAATTTTTTGTGTAAGAATGTGACCAGACAGCTTGGGTCAGTGTGTCAAATTTGATGTGATAAGTAACAAGGTTCTGCTGATTAGAGGACAAGGCTTGATGCATTTCTAATGCTGAGAAATTCCCCCCTCTGCTGTGTCTATCATATTTAGTGGCATTAACCCGCACATTTCCTCGTGACAGTTGTAAACTCAGCAAAAAAAAAGAAACATCCCTTTTTCAGGACCCTGTATTTCAAAGATCATTTGTAAAAATACAAAATAACTTTGAAAAAGACCAAAAGAAAGATGCCCAGGGTCCTTGCTCATCTGCGTGAACGTGCCTTAGGCATGCTGCAAGGAGACATGAGGACTGCAGATGTGGCCAGGGCAATAAATTGCAATGTCCGTACTGTGAGACGCCTAAGACAGCGCTACAGGGAGACATGACGGACAGCTGATCGTCCTCACAGTGGCAGACAACGTGTAACAACACGTGCACAGGATCGGTACATCCGAACACCACACCTGCGGGACAGGTACAGGATGGCAACAACTGCCAGGGTTACACCAGGAACGCACAATCCCTCCATCAGTGCTCAGACTGTCTGCAATAGGCTGAGAGAGGCTGGACTAAGGGCTTGTAGGCCTGTTGTAAGGCAGGTCCTCACCAGACATCAGCAGCAACAACGTCGCCTATGGGCACAAACCTACCGTCGCTAGACCAGACAGGACTGGCAAAAAGTGCTCTTCACTGATGAGTCGTGGTTATGTCTCATCAGGGGTGATGGTCGGATTCACGTTTATCGTCAAAGGAAGGAGCGTTACACCGAGGCCTGTACTCTGGAGCGGGATCGATTTGGAGGTGGAGGGTCCGTCATGGTCTGGGGCGGTGTGTCACAGCATCATAGGACTGAGCTTGTTGTCATTGCAGGAAACCCCACCTCTTCAAGGAATACCTAGGATAGGATAAAGTAATCCTTCTGACCCCCCCCCCCCCCCCTTAAAAGATTTAGATGCACTATTGTAAAGTGGTTGTTCCACTGGATGTCATAAGGTGAATGCACCAATTTGTAAGTCGCTCTGGATAAGAGCGTCTGCTAAATGACTTAAATGTAATGTAAATGTAATCTCTACGCTGTGTATTACAGGGAAGACATCCTCCTCCCTCATGTGGTACCCTTCCTGCAGGCTCATCCTGACATGACCCTCCAGCATGACAATGCCACCAGCCATACTGCTCGTTCTGTGCGTGATTTCCTGCAAGACAGGAATGTCAGTGTTCTGCCATGGCCAGCGAAGAGCCCGGATCTCAATCCCATTGAGCACGTCTGGGACCTGTTGGATCGGAGGGTGAGGGCTAGGGCCATTCCCCCCAGAAATGTCCGGGAACTTGCACGTGCCTTGGTGGAAGAATGGTGTAACATCTCACAGCAAGAACTGGCAAATCTGGTGCAGTCCGTGAGGAGATGCACTGCAGTACTTAATGCAGTTGGTGGCCACACCAGGTACTGACTGTAACTTTTGATTTGACCCCCCCCCTTTGTTCAGGGACACATTATTCAATTTCTGTTAGTCACATGTCTGTGGAACTTGTTCAGTTTATGTCTCAGTTGTTGAGTCTTGCTATGTTCATACGAATATTTACACATGTTAAGTTTGCTGAAAATAACAGAGGGAGGACATTTTTTTTTTTTTGCTGAGTTTACCTTCTAAGCTTTGTGAAAGAACATCAGGGTATAGTGATATGGTAATGCCAGAAAGAGTGAACGGTTACATAATAAAAGGTGAAGGAATTTTACATTGCAGGTTGGATTCTCATTGCAGAATTTAGATGTCTGAGATCTGATACAATGTGGAGAAAAGGGAAGGAAAGTGGAAAAATGTCAATGTGCAAGACAAATAACATTTATTTATTTGGTGAAATACTGATTGTTGGTGTTGTCCTTTCTCAAAAACATTTCACAAAAAGGAACTTTTTAATTGAGGAATAAGTCCATAAAAACAACATTTCAGAATGCTGTTTTGCTCGAGGGCAAAAGTCAGTGTAGTCGTTTGAAGATTATTGCGGTCACACTGTTGCCAGTCTTGCCACCAAACTGGAAGTGGGGTGTTGGTAGCTCTTTCACAAAATCAAACCCTGCAAGTCAAAGACAATAAGTTTATGAGCAGCAAGCATAGAGTTAACACCTTGCTGTGTTAGCATTGCTTTTCAAAATGTGAAACTCCCTCAAAACCCTTGCACTAGACTATGGTTTTGTGTGGGTTTTTAAGCAACTATCATTCACCATCTGTGGTGCATCTTCAAAGCCAGTAGAGAGAAGCTGTCATTTTGACAGATGATGTTCACATGGCCTTGGTCCCAAAAGCATCTCCCCAGCTCTTACTCATGCTGAAGGGTGACAGCAAATGGAAGCTTGCCTAAATACTGGCTAAACAAGGCTGCTTTTGTTATAACCTGACGTTTGACCAGAGAGCTGTCTTGGTTGTGGCATTATATCAACATTTTAATAATAGGCCAGACACCGAAATTAACCACCCAAACAAAGATTTTACAAGTCCAACAGACTGCCCTACTCCCTGCAGATAATACTTAACTTGCTATTGAGCATTCAAAATGATCATCATAATGGCATAAAAGATGCCAGAAACAATCAAGGTTACTGATGAGAACTGACTTTGCATTTAGGAAATAAACAGATATTTAGGTTATCATTATGTTGACTGTGGGATGGAGGCGTCCTGAAAAGTGTAATCCAATGGTGCACTCATAACATTCCAGGAGTGTCTCCGATGGTTCACTCACCTTGGCTGAACATCTGTAGTAGCTGTTCCTTAGTCCAGTTGCAGGAAGTGATGACGAATAGCCCCTCCTCCTTCAGTGCCCCTCTCAGGGATTGGATGTAACATGCTTTTCCCTCCTCAGTGTTCTCTGGGTTCAGGCTTATGGCGTCAAACGTGCCCTTGTCGATGCATACGTCAAAGCCGCGCAACTCTCCAGAGCAGCTCAAGAAGTCCACCTCCTAGTATGATGCAAAAGGCACAGTGAGTGAGTTGATATCAGTATATGCTTGAATCATATTTACATTTATATACAATAGCCTGGTACTCCAGATGTGTTGAGCTACATTATGGCTTTATGAGAGAGCCTGTACACCAAGTCTATAATTTCTCAAACTCTTTAGCATTAAACAACTGATAGTGCCTTTAGAAAGTATTCATACCCCGTGACGACTTCAACACTTTGTTGTGTTACAGCCTGAATTCAAAATGGATTAAATAGATTTTTTTCATCACCCACCAACACACACACAAATACCCCATAATGACAAAGTGAAAACATATTTCATAAATTGTATATAAATTGGCAAAAATGTAATACAGAAATCTCTCATTTACATAAGTATTGACAACCCCTCTGTCAAGTTGGTTGTTGATCACTGCTAGACAGCCATTTAAGTCTTGCCATAGATTTTCAAGCCAATTTAAGTCAAAACTGTAACTAGGCTACTCAGGAACATTCAATGTCCTCTTGGTAAGCAACTCCAGTGTATATTTGGCCTTGTGTTTTACGTTATTGTTCTGCTGAATGGTGGATTTGTCCCCCAGTGTCTGTTGGAAAGGAGACTAAAACAGGTTTTCCTCTAGGACTTTGCCTGTGCTCTATTCCCTAGTTCTTGCCGATGACAAACATACACATAATATGATGCAGCCCCCACCATTATTGAAAATATGAAGAGTGGTACTCAGTGATGTGTTGGATTTGCCCCAAACATAAGGGTCTGCTTCCAGGACAAAGTTATTTTCTTTGCCACATTTTTTGCAGTTTTACTTTAGTGACATATTCTGTGCAGGCTTCCTTCTTTTTGCCCTGTCATTTAGGTTAGTATTGTGGAGTAACTACAATGTTGTTTATCCGTCCTCAGTTCTCCTATCACAACCATTAAACTCTAACTCTTTTAAAGTCACCCTTGGCGGTTTCCTTCCTCTCTGGCAACTGAGTTATGAAGGACACCTGTATATTTGTAGTGACTGGGTGTATTGAAACACCATCCGAAGTATAATTAATAACTTCACCATGCTCAAAGGGATATTCAATGTCTGCTTTCTTATCTACCAATAGGTGCCCTTCTTTGCAAGGCATTGGAAAACCTCCCTGGTCTTTCAGGTTGAATCTGTGTTTGAAATCCACTGCTCGACTGAGGGACCTTACAGATAATTGTATGTGTGGGGTACAGAGATGAGGTAGTCATAAATAAATCATGTTAAAACTATTATTGCACACAGAGTAAGTCCATGTAACTTATTATTTCACTTGTTAAGCTAATTGTACTCCTGAACTTATTTAGGCTTGCCATAACAAAGCGGTTGAATACTTATTGACAAGGCATTTCAGCATTTATTTTTTAATTAATTTGTAAAAATGTCTAAAACCATCATTCCACTTTCATATTATGGGGTATTGTGTGTAGGCCAGTGACACTAAATCACAATTTAATAAATTTTAAATTCAGGCTGTAACACAACAAAATGTGGAAACAGTCCAGGGGTATGAATACTTTCTGAAGGCACTACATATAAGGGACATTCAGCATCAATATTTGGCTTTAATATCTGTTGAACTTGAGTAACCACGTGACAGAGGCTAATATCTGTGAAAAATTAGAGCACTTTTGCCCCTGTGGTCAAACCTGACCACTGCTGAGGACCTACCACCAATGAAAGACCTCTTATACTTATAGGCCATGGAACACTAGACCTCTGGGGTGAGCCAATCAGCCACACACTCACCACCACCTAAGGGTCACCTCATTGGCATTTTATGAGGGGGTTAGCAGTGATTCAGTGTTGAGAGAAATCTGTATGTACATTGGAATGGCTCCGTTCGTTTTGGACGGATGCGGCCATAAACCTCAGTGATGTGATTTAGGCCAGAGGTGGGAGGGCAAGGCTTTAAAACAGTGGAAAAACACACATCCAAATGGTGACGGAGGTGGGATTGTCCCAGGCAGACACTAACTAGATGGTACACTCCAGGCTAGTCACTCACTCACACACACTTTGTCTTCTACTGCTCTGGGGGTATGGACCATGATGCTATCATACCATCTGATATACACACCCACCGCTACCCATTCAGGAATGCTGCCAGACTCGGGTCAATATTGACTTCAACAGCAAGCACCCTGACTAAGTACAGTATACAGTACACAGCTCCAGAGCAATGATCCCTCTAGCTCACAGAGAGAAGCATGAGATAGAAAGTTTAGTGAAGTTCAATCCCTTTACTGTGACAATTGTGATCGACCCAGAGCAATGTCAGCCACTTTCAATACAAACACCACAAAACAAAACTAACTATGGAAGACTTATTAGTATGCAAACCTAACTACGCAATAGATTTTGTTGTAGGCAGAACGCATCGGAGTAGATTGCCATGCGGCATAACCAATCAGAGCTGCAGTAGGCTTATATGCAAATAAGCCATTGCCATATATGGATCTGTGCCATTTACTATGAACTGGACTGTTTACAGCAATACACTAAGTAGTCAACAACCAGATGGTAGCATCATTTGTCTGATTCTCCGTAATAATGTTATGGGAATAATAATGCATTATATTTTGTAAAGTGGTTTCTTGCATCAAACAACATTTTCAATCACCTCCTTGCCCTGCATGTATTGTTTCAGTCTCATGGAACGTAGGCCTACATCGAACAACACACATTGGCTGCTACTGTAGGCTTAATGGGGCGGCAGGTAGCCTAGTGGTTAGAGCATTGGACTAATAACCGAAAGGATGCAAGATCGAATCCCTGAGCTGACAAGGTAAGAAACTGTCGTTCTGCCCCTGAAAAAGACAGTCAACCCACTGTTCCTAGGCCGTCATTGAAAATAAGAATTTGTTCTTAACTGACTTGCCTAGCTAAATAAAAAGTGAAATTTAAAAAAATGATAAAACAGCTATTTCCATGTTAAAATGTTATGTAATATCTCCATTGTTTTTAATGTTAGGCCACTCTGGTAGGACTACATTATGATCAAATAGCCACAGTAGCCTACTTGGCCACTTAAAACTAATTTAAAGCGGGTACAGCCTCAGTGTTCACAGTAAACAAGGCTGGAAGTTGCACAGAACTTTCACAACGTTGAAGTTTGCTTTCAGCAGACCTGAAATTAGCTCAGTGGCATTTTTTTTTTTAGAGGGAACATTGCTCCACAGGAAGGTGTACAGTAAGATATTATACTATGCATGTGTGTGTATGGGGAAGGAAACCTCACTCATCCCTAGGTACGGTATCGTATGGCTGAGCGGCATTTAAAAACTGTTTTTCTTGTACGTGTTCCTGCAGATGTGTTAAATCCCATCAGTTCTCCCAGGCACAAGGTGGCTGAATCCAAAGCCGGGCGGAGTCCCATTACTTTTAACACCCCCCCGCTACCCCTCCACCATGCAAGGTAAACACAGGAGTTTCCCCTTATGGCAGCAGCCCTAGGCTAGGGGATACGGTGCGCTGAAAGCTAGTTTGTGTCACTGGCAGTTGAAGATTTCATGCAGAGCTAAGCATCAATGGCTGGGTTTGTCCGTGGCCTGGGGTCCATCCAAGAGACCCTCAGTCCTAAACATAATATTACTGGGATGGAGTAAGGGGATGTTGATAAATGTTGGAAATGGACATTTTTATATTCCAGTCCTGCACATGGCATTATACCATTACAGTATGCTTAAATTATAATTTTTTTGAACAATAAGGTTTTTTATTCATGAAATGGTCATTCTGACAGACATGTCACATATACAGTTGAAGTCAGAAGTTTACATACACCTTAGCCAAATGCATTTAAACTCCAGTTTTCACAATTGCTGACATTTAATCCTCGTAAAAATTCCCTGTCTTAGGTCAGTTAGGATCAACACTTTATTTTAAGAATGTGAAATGTCAGAATAATAGTAGAGAGAATGATTTATTTCAGCTTTTATTTCTTTCATCACATTCCCAGTGGGTAAGAAGTTTACATACACTAAATTAGTATTTGGTAGCATTGCCTTTAAATTGTTTAACTTGGGTCAAATGTTTTGGATATTCTTCCACAAGCTTCCCACAATAAGTTGGGTGAATTTTTGCACATTCCTCCTGACAGAGCTGGTGTAACTGAGTCAGGTTTGTAGGACCCTTGCTCGCACAAGCTTTTCAGTTCTGCCCACAAATGTTCTATAGGGTTGAGGTCAGGGCTTTGTGATGGCCACTCCAATACATTGACTTTGTTTTCCGTAAGCCATTTTGACACAACTTTGGAAGTAGGCTTGGGGTCATTGTCCATTTGGAAGACCCATTTGCGACCAAGCTATAACTTCCTGACTGAGGTCTTGAGATGTTGCTTCAATATATCCACATAATTTTCCTCCCTAATGCTGCCATCTATTTTGTGAAGTGCACCAGTCCCTCTTGCAGCAAAGCACCCCCACAACATCTATTTTGTGAAGTGCACCAGTCCCTCCTGCAGCAAAGCACCCCCACAACATGATGCTGCCACCCCCGTGCTTCACGGTTGGGATGGTGGTCTTCGGCTTGCAAGCATCCCTTTTCTTCCAAACATAACGATGGTCATTATGACCAAACAGTTCTATTTTTGTTTCATCAGACCAGAGGACATTTCTCAAAAAAGTACAATCTTTGTCCCCATGTGCAGTTGCAAACCGTAGCTTTTTTGTAATGGCAGTTTTGGAGCAGTGACTTCTTCCTTGCTGAGCGGCCTTTCAGGTGACGTTGATATAGGACTTGTTTTACTGTGGATATAGATAATTTTGAACCTGTTTCCTCCAGCATCTTCACAAGGTCCTTTGCTGTTGTTCTGGGATTGATTTGCACTTTTCGCACCAAAGTACGTTCATCTCTAGGAGACAGAACGCGTCTCCTTTCTGAGCGGTATGACGGCTGCGTGGTCCCATGGTGTTTATACTTGTGTGCTATTGTTTGTACAGATGAACGTCTACCTTCAGGCATTTGGAAATTGCTCCCAAGGATGAACCAGACTTGTGGAGGTCTACAATTATTTTCTGTGGTCTTTGCTGATTTCTTTTGATTTTCCCATGATGTCAAGCAAAGAGGCACTGAGTTTGAAGGTAGGCCTTGAAATACATCCATAGGTACACCTCCAATTGACTCAAATGATGTCAATTAGCCTATCAGAAGCTTCTAAAGCCATGATATCATTTTCTGGAATTTTCTAAGCTGTTTAAAGGCACAGTCAACTTAGTGTATGTAAACGTCTGACCCACTAGAATTGTGATACAGTGAATGATAAGTGAAATAATCTGTCTGTAAACAATTGTTGGAAAAATTACTTGTGTCATGCACAAAGTAGATGTCCTAACCGACTTGCCAAAACTATAGTTTGTTAACAAGAAATGTGTGTAGTGGTTGAAAAAGACACCAACCTATCTGTTTGTAAACTTCTGACTTCAACTGTATGCAGTCCACCACACCTATTTTTCTTCCAAAGCATTAGCGACCAATGTTATTAATTTATTAAAATATGACTGTATAATGAATAGGTATGAGGTATAGACATACTGTATGGAGGTGTGTGTTGGTGTCTGTGCATAGATCTCACAATATAATCAAATAGTGCCACTAACTGTTAAGTATACCATCTGATGTAACCATGTGTCCCATGCACATAACAATTGCTGGTATACACATGACCAAAACACTGGCTATTTGTTGTTTTGCAAAAGAGAAATAGGTACTCTCCCTTATCACTTGTGTATTAACAAAAACCGCTCAACTCCATTACTGTGCACTGCAATTACAAAGCTATTAAGCCTGCTAATGTACTGTGCAACAGCAGATACTATGCTGTTACTGTAGTGTTACTGTAGCGATTATAATTTCTACACACACACAGCAGTTAGGGCTTACCTTGACTTCCACATTAGAAAAGTCTTCTGTCTGCAGTACACTTCTTGCAAGTTTAACAGAGGCAGCAGAATAATCTATTCCTGTGAGATTTGTGTATCCACTTTTGGCCTAGAGAAAAAAAACATCTAAATGCATAAAGAACATGAATAGTCATGCAAAGGCAAAAATTATTGACATAGGTGAAGAAAGTATTTAATCTAATGTTGTCCTACACTGAGTGTACAAAACATTCCTAATATTGAGTTGCACCCCCTTTTAACCTCAGAACAGCCTCTATTCGTCAGGGCATGGACTCTACAAGGTGTTGAACGCATTCCACAGGGATGCTGGCCCAACTGTTGAGCGTGACAAACCCAGCAGAGTTGCATTTTTTGACAAACTCACCCTCTGAATGGCACACATACACAATCCATGTCTCAATTGTCTCAAGGCTTAAAAGTGTTTCTTTAACCCGTCTCCTCCCCTTCATCTACACTGATTGAAGTGAATTTAACAAGTGACATCAATAAGGGATCATAGATGTCACCTGGATTCACCTGGTCAGTCTGTCATGGAAAGAGCAGGTGCTCTTAATGTTTTGTACATTCAGTATATGCTACAAGTGTAGGCCTAATATGCATTTTTACAGCATAGTAATTCCACACCTTTCCATTTTTTTCAAAGCCTACCAGTTCTACTAAGAGGACGCCATTCCCTGTGCCAATATCAAGTATAGCAGCATCTTCTGGGATTTCCTCTTTTTCCATCCACCGCAGCACACGGTCCATACTCTCTTCTCCAAACCTTGGGAAAAAGATATGGGGCACAGTGCAGCACAATGTGTCCTTGGTTGCTGTATATTGTAGTAGGTGGTTCACTGGGGCAAAGTGTTACAGGCAAATTAACATTCCACCCATAGACATTAATTCCACCTCCCCAATCCATTGCAATTGAAAGTTGATATAGGGCTGCAGATCCATGTACACTACAACCAGAATTATCTTTACCATATCTCACCGACGTCCCCAATGTCTTTAAACGTCTGCAATTCCCTCTGGTACGCATCATCCCAGCTAAAAAATAAATGAAAATAATGTAACTCGCAAGGTACAGAAAGATGCAAAGTTTCAATAAATAGTGGAGTAAAACAGCTAGTGTGGCGTAGTGCCTTAATGATTTTTGGACCGTATGGGCTAATAAATACAAAAAATACAAACGTAACATTAGCAATTATGCTGGGCAAGGAGAACAGTGATGTGTCATTTGGAACACTCACTATTCTTTTGTTCCGAGCTTCGAGGGTGTAAAATCATCTTTGACCAAGTCCTCATTGATTTTTGAGGTGTTTGGACAGCCACGCGTGCATTCAATGGATTCCATACCAGATAGATAGCTAGCTTCTCGCTGTATAAACCAAAGTAGCTAACGCGGACAGGAAGCAAGCGTCAAAACGTGTTCCTCTACTTTAATGTGCACATATTCTGTATGTTTTAAATAAGAGGAATACTGTAGCTAGTTAGGCAACGTAAATTAAGCGATATGCGTTATCGTTTATAATAATGCACAGACAGATACGTGTCCCATTATGTTTATGACGCCCAGAGGAGCGAGCGTGCAACCAAAGAGTTGTATAAGTAACTCAAGATAGACCATGGTAGGCAGAACAAGCAAGGATGTGGGCAGAGCCAAGTACGAGCTAGCGAGATCCTATTGACGCGTTCTAGCATGTATTTAGATTTTTCCGTTAGGGAACGCCTACTCTGTGAAGTACGTGTGTGCACTGACTCAATTCGCCCTTGCACTCCTTCTCAACCATGCCATTTAAAGGGTAAAGTCTACAAAACGTAGTCCACTATTCGTAACACGTTTTAGTTTTTGAAACAAACTGTATGGAGATCAAATGTTTAATCGATGAGAAAATTTGCAGAATGTCGGCCAAAATCCATCTCGCTCCAATTTCTCCTACTACCAGCCACTGGCTTTCCTCTCATCACCATATTTGGTGGTGAGTGGAAACGCCAACCGGATGCTTCATATTTATACATCCGGTGAAACATCTAGGGGGTGCTATCATTGAGTTATAGATGGGATGTTTCCATCATGGCGGCATCCATTTCGGGATATACTTTTAGTTCTGTGTGTTATCACAGCGCTAACAGCAACTCTGATCATGTAAGTACAGGAAACATTTTAATGAATTGGGAGAGAGTGCATACATTTGTTTAGTTACAACTTGGATATATATTTGAATGTTATTGTCTGAAATGAAGTCAGTGGATTTCCCAGTGTCATCTTCCTGTTGCTAGCTAGCTGCAAACTAAGCGCAATCACTTACATAGCGAGACATTTGCTAGCTAACGTTATTTGGCTAGCCTGCTATGCTATCTATGTCAACCCAACTGACTTCCGTGGTGTCGACTGTGTGTGTATATATATATATATATATATGTTTGACAATGCAACATTGATGTAGCTATAACTAGTTGGTTGATTTAACTATATTTGAAAAATGTCAATTGCATCACCTTCTGCACATCAAACACTAAAAATGAACTAGTTAGATTCTGGTCGTGTCATCATCAGACAGGTAGAGCAAGCTAGCTGTCTAGATTGTTTCCGCGTTATCTACTGTAGCCAGTTAGCCGGTTATGCTAGCCAGTTAGCCTGTCATGTTAAATGATCTAACTTAGCTAACTAATGTTAACTGGCCAAAAATGTAGCTCCATATTTATTGCTATGTAATTGTTTGTTGTATTGTTTTTTGTAAAGTAATTTATTCTAGCACTGTTACCACATAGTTAGCAAGCTAGCTAGTTGGACAACTAGGAAGTGAATTAATCAAATAAATCAGCATGCATTTAAGTCACAAAAGTTTTTGTTTACCATTAGAAGACTGGATTGACACCTGTCAGCAAACTGAGTTGTGTGTCGATGCTGCCTAATGTTTCACCTGACATTTGACACATGATTTGTTTTGACAATATGTAGTGAGAGCTTGAAGAGTGTCAGGCCTCATAGTGCTGTTTGAGTGTTTATTATTAGTAATTGTCTTCTGCCCAATATATTCATTGTTTCTCTATCTAGGCCTATTTTATAATTATAAACAACTTTTTGATCCTACAGGAGGGATTCCTTTTAGGAGAAGTTAGGCATGAGGAAACTGTCAGCATCAGTGATACACAGATCTGCAGTTCTGAACTACTCCAAGTAGTAGGTAAGGCCTTGGGTAGCCAACTCAAGGAAACCAACCTATTTGTTTCCAGGCTTGTCTTGGTGGATTATATGGTCCATGCTACTGTGGAATTCTGTCAAACTGGACTGGCAGGTTTCAGATCAAAAGGAGTGTCTTTTGTTTTTTCTGTTTATAGTGGAAGACCTTTACCGCAGCTGTTAAATGTGTTATGTAGCTAGTAATGTATTTTTGTATGCAATATTACTGTAGGCTGTCTAAAGTCTTACAATTTGTAGTCATCTCAACATTTTATAGCGGTAGGATTATATATATATATATATATATATATATATATATTTTTTTTTAAACGTTTTAGTCATTTAGCAGACACTCTTATCCAGAACGACTTACAGTTTTGAGTCCATACATATTCATACTGGACCCCTTTGGGAGTCGAACCCAGTTGCAAGCACCATGCTCTACCAACTGAGCTACACAGGATGACATTAGACTAACACTATATGATGGAGTTTAATAACCATACATTTGCTGTGTTCTTTTTTTAAAACAGAAGTCCACAATCATGAACCTTGTGCACAGTTATTTAGGTAAGATATTATATTATTTAAAATTAGATGGAATTTGTTGTCCTTTTCATATGGCTGCGATCCCTGTAACGGGATCGATATGACAGCAGCCAGTGAAAGTGCAGGGCGCCAAATTCAAACAACAGAAATCTCATAATTAAAATTCCTCAAACATACATGTGTCTTATACCATTTTAAAGGTAATCTTGTTGTTAATCCCACCAAAGTGTCCGATTTCAAATAGACTTTTCAGCAAAAGCACCACAAACGATTATGTTAGGTCACCACCAACTCAAAGAAAAATTCAGCCATTTTTCCAGCCAAAGAGAGGAGTCACAAATAGAGATAAAATGAATCACTAACCTTTGGTGATCTTCATCAGATGACACTCATAGGACTTCATGTTACACAATACATGCATGTTTTGTTTGATAAAGTTCATATTTATATAAAAAAATCTGAGTTTACATTGGCGCGTTACATTCACTAGTTCCAAAAACATCCGGTGATAGTGCATAGCCACATCATTTCAACAGAAATACTCATCATAAATGTAGATGATAATACAAGTTATACACAAGGAGAGGTATATCTATAATTCCATAATGCAACTGCTGTGTCAGATTTCAAAAAAACTTTACGGAAAAAGAAAACCATGCAATAATCTGAGACGGAGCTCAGAACAATAGTAAAATTAGCCGCCATGTTGGAGTCAACAGAAACCAGAAAATACATGATAAATGTTTCCTTACCTTTGATGAACTTCATCAGAATGCAGTCCTAGGAATCCCAGGTCCACAATAAATGCTTGATTTGTTCGATAATGTTCGTTGTTTATGTCCAATTAGCTACTTTGGTTAGCGCGTTTGGTAAACAATTTCAAAGTCACAAAGCGCGTCCACTATAACGTGACGAAATGTCAAAAAGTTCCGTAACAGTCAGTAGAAACATGTCAAACGATGTATTGAATCAATCTTAAGAATGTTGTTAACATACATCTTGAATAACGTTCCAATCGGAGAATTACATTGACTTCAGTTGAGCGATGGAACGGAGCTGCCTCCCACGTGAACGCGCGTGGTCACCTCATGGCTTTGGTTACTCATTCCTGTCTCCTTCGGCCCCCCTTCACAGCAGAGTCTTCAGACAAAGTTCTATTGACTGTTGACATCTAGTGGAAGCCGTAGGCAAGTGAAAACTCATCCATATCTCGCTGTAATTTCAATGAGAGCTTGGTTGAAAAACTACCAGCCTCAGAAAAATTCCGAAGTGGAACTTCTCAGGTTCTTGGCTGCCATATGAGTTCTGTTATACTCACAGACATAATTCAAACAGTTTTAGAAACTTCAGAGTGTTTTCTATCCAATACTAATAATAATATGCATATATTAGCAACTATGACTGAGGAGCAGGCCGTTTACTCTGGGCACCTCTGTGCACCTTTCATCCAAGCTACTCAATACTGCCCCTGCAGCCATAAGAAGTTAATTACATTTTGTGACATAACAAAAAGTAAAATGTTTTTTCCAACTGACTGCTTGGTTTATGTGCTAGTTATGGGCTTGAATATAATTAGACTAGTGATACATTTGATCAATTATTTATCCAATCTGAGATTAAGCTTTGTCTTGATCATGCCATCATGCACATTGTAGGTTAAATGCTGCACAGTACTTTCATTCAACAAATGAGGGATGTAATTGTCAGTGAACAGTAGGTGGCCCCACCCCACCATGAGTTTTGAGTAACAAATGCAGAGCTACTGTGAGGAAATTGACTTTTTGTCTGTATCTTTCCCCCACCAGCTTTTATGATTATGCTGGACAAGTCAATGAAGAGAGTCTTAACAGAATTCTTAAAGACAGACGGAAAGTGAGTATTTATTGTAATGTAGGTTTATTTGTATGGACATTTAGTGGTATTATTGGCCAGTAGTATTTAGCCTAAACACTGGCTGTGCATCTTTTAAATGACCATCTTGTACTTGACCCCCCCCCTCCTGTGTAGAATGTCATCGGCTGGTACAGGTTCAGGAGGAACACGCAGCAGCAGATGTCATTCAGGGAACAGATCATCCATAAGCAGCTGACCCAGCTCCTGGGAGTGCCTGACCTAGTCTTCCTCCTCTTTAGCTTCATCTCCACAGCCAACAACTCCACACACGCGCTGGAGTATGTGCTGTTCAGACCCAACCGCAGGTAGGACTAGCAACACATAGCTATATGCACGCAGTACCAAATAGCATGCACAAACAGGCTGGTGCATATGTTGGCGATGCTGAACAATCCACACACCTTTAAAGGGATTCTTAGGGATTTTGGCAATGAAGCCCTTTATAATCCACGCATTCAAACTGTACATTAAGTTAGCTGTTGAACCACCCTCCTCTGATTATTCACAGGCTATTGCTCACCCTGTGCTTGCAGGTCAGTGTATGTGAGAGTTGGATAAAAGCATAAATACCCAGTGGCACAGATACCACAGAGGCGGCGAACAGTAGTGGCCTCTCCTTTGAGACAAAATGGTTGCTAGTTGTGGAGGCTCCTCAGGTGCATAGGCATAATTTATTTTATTCCTTTATTTATTTGTCAGGCACAATGTACAGCATGCCATTGCACCAGATTTGTCTGTTCTCCCTGGGCAGAAAACTTAATATATATATATATATATATATATATATATATATATATATATATATATATATATATATATATATATATTAAATCAGAGTTTAAATGTCCTACAGTATCGGACATCTTAAGAGTCAGAATGTTTTAACGTTCACATGACTGCTTTCCTTATAGAAGGACCGTTCAGATGCATCATACATAGATTAAACAACTATGTAAGGTCTAGCCATTCTATATCTAGGGTCAGATGGACAGCACAGCGGGAGGTCTGTCTGTAGGGATTCAAGGCTTGTGTGTTGGAATCAAGCTGGGGACTTAAATGCTACTCTGTCTGGCTCGAGGGCTCAGAGTGGGTTGGTGGAGGCCTGGTGGGATTGAGTGTGGGTGAAATTGGACATTAGCAGATTATTACGTCTTCTGAACTCCCAACTATATCCATTGGATCTGTGCATCAATCAAAGCAAAGTAGTAAACTGTTGCTGCCCTACATACAAGTTACAGGGCCCCAGCCATCAATGGGTTTAAGGGTATTTTGGGCTAGGCTGCCTGTAGTGCATCATCAGACTAACTCTCTGGTTCTACCCAGCAGGTACAACCAGAGGGTGACCCTCAGCATCCCAAACCTGGGCAACACCAGCCAGCAGGAATACAAGGTCTCCTCTGTCCCCAACACCTCACTCAACTACGCCAAGGTCATCAAAGAGCATGGGTGAGTGTCTCCCACATGTAGGCACTGTCAAGTTGTTTCTTTTTAATTATTGAGAATCTTGTTTGATGGAAATGGGATGTGTTGTATGTTTTGCAGGGCTGAATTTTTTGACAAAGACGGTGTGATGAAGGATATCAGAACAATTTTTCAAGTCTACGGTGCACTACAAGATAAAGTGCAAGTGAGTTGGCTGCCAGCAAATTTCCTATTCATACCATTCAATTGATACAATTCACATACTATACTTGCATAAACAGCAATGTGGTGCTTTGGTTGACACCATAGCTACAGTGCCTACAGAAAGTATTCAACCCCCCCTGAACTTTTCCACATTTTGTTGCATTACAAAGTGCGATTTTAAAAATAATGTAATTATTTTTACACAAAATACTCTGTCAAAAAATTTATGAATAATAAAACCCTAATATATCCTGATTTAGATAAGTATTCAACCCCGTGAGTCAATAGATGTTAAACACCTTTTGGCAGCAATTACAGCTGTGAGTCTTTTTGTGTTAGTCTAAGAGCTTTGCACTCCTGGATTATACAATATTTATTTTTGCCGATCTTCATGCTCTGTCAAGTTGGTTGTGGATCATTGCTAGACAGCCATTTTAAAGTTTTGCCATAGATTTTCAAGCCAATTTAAGTCAGAACTGTAACTAAGACACTCAGGAACATTCAATGTCATCTTGGTAAGTAACTCCAGTGTATATTTGGCCTTGTTTTAGGTTGTTGTCTTGCTGAAATGTGAATTTGTCTTCCAGTGTCGGGAAGCGGACTGAACTTGGTTTTCCTCTAGGATTTTGCCTGTGCTTAGCTCTATTGCGTTTCTGCTCATCCCCCAAAAATCTCCTTAGTCTTTGCCGATGACAAGTGTACCCATAACAAGATGCAGCCAGCCACCACCATGCTTGAACATATGAAGAGTGGTGGTACTTAGTGTTGTTGGATTTGCCCAAACTTCATGCTTTGTATTCAGAACAAAAGGTTAATTTTCTTTGGCACATTCTTTGCAGTATTCATTTAGTGCCTTCTTGCAAACATGATGAATGTTTTGGAATATCTTTTCAAATCCAATAACATTTTATTTGTCACATGCTTCGTAAACAACCGGTGTAGAATAACAGTGAAATGCTTACTTACGAATCCTTTTATCAATATATATTTTTAAATAGTGACATGAGGAATAAGTACACAATGAATAACAATATAGAGTAAAAATAACATGGCTATATACAGGGAATAGCATTACTGAGTATGCTGTACAGGCTTCCTTCTTTGTTTAAAAATTACTATTGGCCAACAGGAGGCTAAGGGGAGGACGGCTAATAATAATAGCCGGAACAGAGCCAGTGGAATGGCATCAAACACATGAAAACCATGATATCGTTCCGCCTATTCCGCTCCAGCCATTACCAGTCCCACCAATCTCCTGTGTATTGGCCTTATAGTGAAATCCCATAGCGGTTTCCTTCCTCTCCAGCAACTGAGGTAGGAAGGATGCCTGTATCTTTGTATTGACTGGGTGTGTTGATACGCCCAAAGTGTAATAAATAACTTCACTATGCTCAAAGGGATATTCGGTGTCTGCTTTTATTTTTACCAATCTACCATTGGTGCCCTTTTTTGCGAGGCATTGAAAAACCTCCCTATTCTTTATGGTTGAACATCTGCTTGAAATTAACAACTCGACTGAGGGGCCTTACAGAATTCTATGTCTGGCGTACATCGATGGGGTAGTCATAACAAAAATCATGTAAACCACTATTGCACACAGCAAGTTATGTGATTTGTTAAGCAGATGTTTACTACTGAATTTAAGTCTTTCCATAACAAAGGCTTGAATACCTTTTTGACTCTTAGCTTTTAATTTTTAATTATTTTGTAAACATTTCTAAAAAATAAAATTCCTTCACATTTTGGATTATTGTGTGTAGAATAGTGACACAATCTAATACATATTGAATTCAGGTTGTAACAAAACAAAATGTGGAAAAATTCAACAGGTTGACTACTTTCTGAAGGCACATAGAAAAATAGTGATGATATGATTCTTGAATTGTTCGCTTTTTTCCTGTTTCAGTCTGTATGTGGAGAGGTTGAGCAGAGTGAACGTGTGAAAGAGAAAGTCCAGGAGGAGGTGAACAAACTCAAACAGCAAATTGTTCTCAGGAAACGAAAAACCACAGATGAAGAGAGAAGTATGTAACTTATTTGGGTTTGAATTTGGCTGCTCAAATTCATTCTCATGAAAAATGATTCCTGTATCAACTACCATCTTCCTGTAACTATATGTGGGGAGGTATTTTGCAATGTGGTATTGTGCAAAGAAAATGTTTTTTGTTGCTTATTGAACCCCTTCCCTTTTTTAAATATTAGCCTATTTGTCTCTTTCCGTCATTCAGGACTCCAGGAAGCGCAGAACCCTGAGCCACGTCCCACTCCTGAGGAGAACACAGAGCCCCCGGAGACCTCCCTCCTGTCCAGAGTGGCCTTCCACACCCCATCCACCCCCGAGCGGCCAGGTCCCTCCGCAAACCCTCCTGCCTACGCAGACCTCCTCTCCTTGCAGAACGACTCACTTCTCCCCTTCTCATCCTCCCCTACCAGTGCTGCGCTGCTCCCCCGGCCCCAGGCTGTGGGCTCCCCAGGCCACCCTTCTCCCAGACCATTAGGTCTGGGCCGCAGTGCTGGCCCCAACCTTGCTCCTAGCCCTGGTACGCCCTACCTGGGAAACGGGGACGGATCCAGCTCTGACTCCCTGGACAGACAGGCCGCAGGGCAAGAGGATGATGACGACGAGGAGGAAGATGATGATGAGGACAGCAGCGAGTACGAGAATCTTGTGAGCGAGGTGGGGCAGTTGCCCTCAGTATCCGCCAGTGTGTTGCTGCAGGGCCGCCCAGCAGCCCTCAGTCCGGACGGCGACGCCTCAGTCCGTGGCTCACAGACCTAGTAGATGGGGACGTGGGGGGGAGGCTCAATTAACTGACGCACCGGGATAGGAGGGCGTCCAAACCAATCAAAGATAATTCTTCTATATTACAGAGGAAGTGCCAGCCCTGAAAATAAAAGGCATGCGCAGGTGGGGTATTCCGCTGTGTATATCTGTTTGTCTTAGTTTGATCTCTATTCTGGGGGGGATGTCAAGCTTCATGGGGTTTTACTTTTCTGTCTAGCATGGAAAAGATAGTCCATTGGAGTCTGGCTCTCTTCGGTGGATGTGTTTTGATTTGGGGACGGAGGACGTTATAATGGAATAAACGCCAACCGGTTTGTCCGACCTCTCCGTATGGATAGACCCACTCCGCTTTTCCTGGATCATGCTGCGTCACATCTGCATCTCCAACTTTAAGCATCCAATTGTACCATTACCTCTTGCACTATTTTTGCTTTCTTTTAACAATTTAAGAAAATTGCGGCCTTCAAACCTTTTCTTTACTTTGTGTGAGAGTTTTTTTTGGGGGGGGGGGGGGGGGGGTGATTTGCTTATTACAAAAAAAGAAGAGAGATGGTGATAACTGCCAAAGTAATGGAAACACTTGAGAAAGTATATTCAAAGCAGGTGCTTCCACACAGGTGGGGAACCTGAGTTAAGAAATTATCATCCCATCATGCATAAGGGCATGTATAAAAATGCTTGGTAGGCCATTATTTTGGCTACTATAGCTATGCCACCAACCACAGGGCACGAGTGGTTACTGAATGGTTTGATGAGCATGAAAACAATGTAAACCATATTCCATTGCTGTCTGTCACCAGACCTCATCCCAATTGAACACTTATGGGAAATTCTGGAGCGGTGCCTGAGACAGCATTATTCACCACCATCCATGTCGCATCCCTCCCAAGTTCCAGACACTTGTAGAATCTATGCCAAGGTGCATTGAAGCTGTTCTGGCCCCAACGCCCTATTAAGTCACTTTATGTTGGTGTTTCCTTTATTATTGTCAGTTATGTATGTAAACTATCATTTCGTTAGCCTGCACGGTTCTAGACACTCAACTTTGAACTGTCATTAGGATTTAATTTCCTTTTAACAAGCAATGTATTTTTATGAATCATGCGGTTGCCTATTTAGATGACGAAGAATAGTTTTTATTCAAAGTTTTCCTTTGCCACTACTACAATGGGTGCTTATATTATTTTTATGACAACGTTAATGTCACTCTGTCTCATTCTTCTATAATAACACTGAAACTGTATGCGCTTTGCTGGACTTAACAAATGTAGTTGATTTATTTTATTGTGCTTTACCAATGCGGTTCAGTTGTGCTACTTGAGTAGTATGCTTTGACCACCTGAGCAGAGCTAGCTCAGCTTTTGCACATTGTATGGGGTCGACAGGGCGAAAACACAACTTACTGTAGCTTTACTAACCAGACAACACTGCTGCATCAGAGCAAGCAGTAAACAAGAAACTGCTTCTACATAGACCTGTCTGCTTCTTCCACCTGTTGTCCTTGCACTGCTGGTTGCCTCCATTACTGCTGACACTGACTAGAATGGCTTCTCCCTAGGTAATTCTGATGGAAAGGTTCTCCCTGTAGTGTCTAAATGTGTTACAGCCTGGGAACAAGGCAACTCCTGCCTGTCTTGTCAAAACCAATAGACCTCACACACTCAAAGCTGGTTGGGCTAAATGTGTATGGACATTTTAATAATGTGACAAATATGACCTCAATTCATAGTACAGTGCCTTCCATTTGGACAGTTACACTGGCTCGGAACTACACACAATGCAAGCGACTGGAAAGAAGTGTGTTCCAATTGTGGTGAGAGGATCCTTTACCCTGCAGTGTTATCCTACGCCTTGTATATATTTTTTGTGCCCTGCTTACCTCACATCACATTTGGTTCATATTTGGTTGTTTACAGTCATGTTAGTTAAGCTAAGGTAGCAGGCATAAAAGAAACGCCTGAAGCTAGATCCCCTACATACTAGTCTTGACTAGAAGAAAAAAACACTGTCGTGGGAGGTTCTCTTCTGCACTTCTGTTCAATCAATCCAGTAAATGTCGAGGAGGAGTTAAGTGGGAGTTTCGCCTTGTTAATGTCCAAAAGGAGAAGTTGCATCACTTGCTCGCTTTCCATTTCCCCTGAAAACCGGAACATCCGGTTGTTGGGGCCTCTGCAGAGGCTACTGTCACGTTGGATGGGTACTATTAGAAACCAACTTTGCAGTAGACTTTCTTCCTTGACCCTTCACAGAATCCCAATATTGCTGTTTGAAACTGGAATTACACTGAACAAAAATATAAACGTAAAGTGTTGGTCTGATGTTTCATAATAAGCTGAAATAAAAGATCCCAGACATTTTCCATGCGCACAAAAAGCTTATTTCTCTAAAATTGTTTGCACAAATTTGTTTAGATCCCTGTTAGTGAGCATTTCTCATTCTCCAAGATAATCCATCCACCTGACAGGTGTGGAATATCAACAAGCTGATTAAACAGCATGATCACTACACAGGTGCACCTTGTGGGGACAATAAAAGGCCACTCTAAAATGTGCAGGTTTGTCACACACTTGAGATGTCTCAAGTTTTGAGGGAGCATGCAATTGGCATGCTGACTGCAGGAATGTCCACCAGAGTTGTTGCCAGAGAATTCAATGTTAAAATGACATTGGAAACATAAGCTGCCTCCAATGTCGTTTTAGAGAACTGGTCTCACAACCGCAGACCACATGTAACCACGCCAGCCCAAGGACCTCCACATCCGGCTTCTTCACCTGCGGGATCGTCTGAGACCAGCCACCCAGACAGCTGATGAAACTGGAGTATTTCTGTCTCATAAGGCACTTATGTGGGGAAAAACTCATTCTGATTGGCTGGGCCTGGCTCCCAAGTGGGTGGGCCTATTCCCACCTATGGCTGCGCCCCTGCCCAGTCATGTGAAATCCATAGATTAGAGCCTTATAAATTAATTTCAATTGATTTCCTTAATTGAACTGTAACTAAGAGAAATTGTTGCATGTTGCGTTTATATTTTTGTTCAGTATACATCATAGTGGGAAGAAACCCCATACATAGATGGAGAGACGGGTTCTGAGTCAAGCCCAGAACGATGAGTGTGTGACACATTTAGAGATAAGCTAGTGAGTGAGGGGAGACTTGAGTGACTGTAGGGGACCTTGCACGTTCGAGGCAGACAATGACACAGCTCAATTCTCCATGGATGGTTTTAAGCACTCGAAACTGAAAGACATTTAGCATGATAATGTGCAAGGAATAGTCTACTAATTAGCCAAAAGGGATGTAGGGAGGAGCTTTACCATGTAAAGCAGTTTGTCCTTTTTACTGCAGCCAGCTTTTCCCATGTACAGCCCATGTCTTGTAATACGCTCTTTCTGTCTTAAGGTCATCTAGCTTTCCTTCATCACTTAGCCATGTCAACTCATAACGTGGCGGGCTGGTACTCCATTTTTATCTTATTGTTTACAAATTAATCACTGAATAACAAAGTCACAACTGATTATACTGACAAAATCGAGAGTGAAAGGAGTGGTTTCCACTTGATCACTGGAATAAATAATGGGAGTTAAGAACAAATAATCAATCATGTACACTGTACAGTAGATGGGACGGGGTAGCATTCAAACAGCACTTATTTATGAGCATCTCAGTCATGATGGAAGTGGCTGGCAGGAGAGGAGGGTGAAAGTACTCTAAACAACACGGTTTGGCCCCAAGCTGAAAGCGGCCCCTGAGATCCTTCTCCCTGAAGCACAAAGTCCCATTAAATCCCTGATGTCTGAACATGTCTATCATAGTGACAGTGATAGACCAAGCACTTTTGGTCACAGTTGTTCTCTCACCGAGAACACGGTTCTTATGTGGGGTGTAATAAAAGAGACATGCTTATTTATTTTGCAGAGTCATTTGTTCACCCTTTCTACCCACTTTTTTTTTAGGCCTGAGTAAAGGGTTGTTCAGAAAGACCAACTGTTAAAGGCCCAGTACAGTCAAAAACTAGGTTTACCTGTGTTTTATATATATTTCCACAATAATATGATGAAATTGTGAAAATGATGCTAATACTCTTAAAGTGTAAGAGTTGTTTGAAAAGACAACCTGATATTTCGGCCTGTTTTGGTAGGGTGGAGTTTTGGCCTTCCATTATGACATCACCATGCAGTAAATTAGGTAATAGACCAATAAGAGAGAGTTCCAAATCTTTCCACCAATAACAGTTAATTTTCAGTTTTCCCCTCCCCACTCCCAGAGAGTCCTAGCAAAATTCTTGCCTGAGAAATTACTATTTCCTAAGAAGCTATTTTTGTTTATTTTTTAACATTTTAATTGAGATAAACAAAAAAGCCGCCGCATTACACTTTTAACAATTCACATCTCTCACATACAAATTCGTTAATGTGCACATTCATTAGTGGGACTTTTGAATTAGAGAAAACAGTTGTCATTCTCTGGAGTTATTGAACATTTTTATTGTATAAATCTCCAAGATTATTATTATTAATTTGAGAGTAAAAGTCAAGAGATTGCATGTCTTTTTTAAGGAAATCATATGAGCAAATATAACATTTTATACATATGTCATTGCTATAAATAAATAAAAAATCCCAGATAATTTAAATATTCCATGCGTTCCTATCGCTCTGGACAGTTCCAGAGAACCGTTAGCCGGCGTTCGAGAGCGGCAGGTAGCCTAGAGCGTTGGACTAATAACCGAAAGGTTGCCAGATCGAATCTCCGAGCTGACAAGGTACAAATCTGTTGTTCTTCCCCTGAACAAGGCAGTTAACCCACTGTTCCTAGGCCGTCATTGAAAATAAGAATTTGTTCTTAATTTGTTCTTAACGGACTTGCCTAGTTAAATAAAGGTAAAAATGTATAAAAGCAGAGTGGTCTTCTTCTGGGACGTAATTTGGGAAGTGGGTGGGACGTTCATGTAAATTATTCATTGAAATAAACAGTCGCATGAGCCATGCAGAATTTGAAAGATGTACTGTATTTATTGTTCTGCTAATTTGCCATTGTCAATGCTTCAAATAGGTTTAAAGCAGGGTCACAGTCTGTCGTTGGTAAAATAGTCATGTTGATTGATGGTGGTCTAGAACTTCCATCGATTACTTTTTTAATAACCTGCCCTTTACTGCAGACTGCTGCAGTATATATTTTTTTATCCAAATAATGACGTCATCCTAATGTCCCTTAAAGATATACAGCTGAGATACAGACGTAAACAAATGACATGACGGTGGCTCCGGGAATGGGGTGTAATGTAATATTCCGTGGTACATAATTTGAGCCAAGACTGCAGAAATTAATTACGGTTTCATATTCATATTTTGACATCAGAGACTGCTAAGATAAAGCCACAGGTATAACACATAGTTATACATATTTGATAAAGCTTGTCAACTATTGGCAACGAAAGACCTATAGCATAGCAAACAGGAGGAATACAAAAAACTATCCAATCAGTTTGCCCGGTGAATCCAGGTGCTAAATCCTTCTGCTTCTCTCTGGAGTGTATTTTTTCCCAGTGTCCCCCCACGCCGCCATTAAAGACCGACAGAACGGCGGTTGAAAATTGGGATTAAAATTATTTAAAGCCCCGGAGAGACTGCATCGGGGGGGGGGGGTTGTTCTATTGCACAGGTCTCGAAGCTACGTACAAACGGAAACTTAAATATGTGTCTTTTGACCAAATGAAAGCTTGACTTCGGGACATACAGATTGGTTTGGAAAGCTCGAGCGATATAACGTTAATGTTGGACTGAAGCTCAAGAGCGGTTTGTTGTGGTTGCGCCTTGAAGGAGTGTAAACACAGGAAAAGGTAAAATACAGTTACATCTTTGGTTAAAACCAGGAGACGCCACGGTTAAATGTTAGCTAGTTACAGTTGTCCCCCTTGTATGAGATATTGTTTAGAACGAAAGCAATAACGTTACCTTTACTGCAATCATCATAGCTGCACTGAATAGATAACGTTAGCTAGGTACTTTACTGTACTGTAGTTGGCTAGCTACACTAGATTATTTTCATATTTGCTAAGGTTGGTTAGAATTTGATTTGTCAACAGTTTCGTAAATTAAGAGACTAATGGGCACAACATTGTCTGTTTAAAAAATCTTGTCTTAAACGAATGTGAATTTCGCCCTGCATATTAACAAACTTTAGTCGTCTCGCAAATCTAAATTATTAGACAGACGCTAAATTAACTAGTTACAATAGTTTGTCATGTAGTTATGTGTTTAAACCATTGTTACTTTGTAAATAGCTAACTATAATCATTTTGATTTCTATTTGACACGCCCAGCCCAATATGCAGTAGCAAAACTAGCTAATTACAGTAGTTGACTTGTTACATTGCTCAATTGAAATAAGTAAACACAATGCACAGATGCTTCTTTTTTTTTTACCAATCAGGTAGCTACCAATCCAGTCTATATAGATACAGACAGCGAGGCGTGGCTTCATGTCACCACATCCCGGAGTAGGTACAGCCATAGGGTACTCCTGTTGCTCTGATGTAATTTGTCAAACTTTGGTGGCCTCCTAAACAAACTACTGACACTTTTACATTTCCATAAACGTCTTCAGCAGCATCACGTGTAGTTATTAATATACTTGGCTATCATGACGATAATTTGCATGATACTTATTCAACCACTAATTTACCTGACCTGCTAACACTGACAGAAAAGATAATAAAACTGTCGCATTATACTTACTTTCACTGTTTGTTTACCCCTAGCTTTTTTAGCCGGATAGCTAGCTGGCTGGCTAGCGAGAAATTCATCTCTATCTAATTCGCTAGTCAGATATGTTGCGTAACTACTACCTGCCCTTGAACGGTCTAGGTATTTAGAGAAGTGTATTCTTGTTGGATTGCTTATATGGCCTTTCAACTTGCCAGAGACCAGCTGGGGAGACAACCCTACCAAATGGCCCAAATTAGCCAATGTTGATACCTACACCTAACGTTACTTGGTGGAATCTCCAGTTTTGCATAAATATTCAAATGCGGAAGAATATTATAGCTGTTATTTGGACGATACAGCTCACTAGTCCTATCTACAAGTGAACTAGCAAGCTGTATGCAATACATCCAGAGATGTTTGATTGGGTTCAAGGCCAGGCTTTGGCTGGGCCACTAAAGGACATTCAGAGACATGTCCTGAAGCCACTCCTGAGTTGTTTTAGCTGTGGGATTAGGGTTGTTGTCCTGTTAGAAGGTGAACCGTCGTCACGTTAGAAGGTGAACCGTCGTCACAGTCTCAGGTCCTGCTCACTCTGGAGCAGGTTTTCATAAAATAGCTCTCTGTACTTTACTCTATTCATCTTTCCCTCGATCCTCACTAGTCTCATAGTCCCTGCCGCTGAAAAACATCCCCACAGCATGATGCTGCCATCACCATGCTTCACCGTAGGGATGGTGCCAGGTCTCCTCCTGATGTGACTCTTTGGCATTCAGGCCAAATCTTGGTTTCATCAGTCCAGTGAATCTTGTTTCTCATGGTCTCAGAGTCCTTTAGGTGCCTTTTGGTGACCTCCAAGTGGGCTGTCATGTACCTTTTACTGAGGAGTGGCTTCCGTCTGGCTACTTTACCATAAAGGCCTAATTGGTGGAGTGCTGCAGAGATGGTTGTCCTTCTGGAAGGTTCTCCTATCTCCACAGAGGAAATCTGGAGCTCTGTCAGTGACCATCGGGTTCTTGGTCACCTCCCTGACCAAGGATCTTCTCCCCCGATTGCTTATTTTGGCCAGGCAGCCAGCTCTAGGAAAAGTCTTGGTGGTTCCAAACGTCTTCCATTTAAGAATGATTGAGGCCACTGTGTTCTTGGGGACCTTCAATGCTGCGGACATTTGTGGGTACCTTTCCCCAGATCTGTGCATTGACACAATCCTGTCTCTGAGCTCTACGGACAATTCCTTCGACCTTATGGCTTGGTTTTTGCTCTGACATGCATTGTCAACTGTGGGACCTTATATAGACAGGTGTGTCTTTCCAAATCATATCCACTCAATTGAATTTACCACAGCTGGACTCCAATCAAGTTGTAGAAACATCTCAGGGATGATCAATGAAAACAGGATGCACTTGAGCTCAATTTGAGGCTCATAGCAAAGGGTCTGAATACTTATGTAAATAAGGTATTTCTAATACATTTGCTACATTTTCTAAACTGTTTTTGCTTTGTCTTAATGGGGTATTGTTGGTAGATTGAGGATTTTTATTTAATCAATTTTAGAATAAGGCAGTAATGTAACAAAATGTGGGAAAAGTCAAGCGGCCTGAAGACTTTCCGAATGCGCTTGTAATATCCTGAAACCATGTGGTTCACCTAACCTGGTCCTTGGACAGTTGATTTAACTTAATTTTGTGGTCTTTTTCTCCTACTAATTATTGTCATGACAGCCAAGTATATTAATAACGACACGTGATGCTGCTGAAAACGTTTATGGAAATGTAAACGTGTCAGTTTTTCGAGCAGGGCTAGCTAGTTAGTCTGGAGTCGTCGCTTGGCCCCATAATTGTGACGTACATTCCATGCGACAGTCTCTGTTCATGCTAACATTTTTACATTTAGAATGAAAGTGTTTTTAGGTATGATTGTTCATTTAAGATGATGTAAAAGTATGTTAAAAATGACCAACCAAACATATCCATAATGATAAAAAAACAGCCATTGTCAGGTTATGAGTAAAGCAGGCAATTTATCATAGGAGTAACAGGGTACCCTATGGCTGTACCCCACTTGGGGGTGTGGTCGCATTAAGCCATGCCTAGCAGTGTGTATCTATGCTTGTTGTGGTTTCAACTTTCAAATGTAAGTTACTCCTCAACCTGGTTTTGCTGCCTTTTTAAATATGTGCTGAAATACATCTCACAGCATTTTGTTGTAATAATAGAGTAGACTGTTTTGCACTGATCTAGGACCAACCTATCCCACCCCAATTGAGAACCTTTTAGATAGATAGGTAGTTTAACCAAATAACCTCACGGGCCTAGGTCAGAGCTAGGGGCAACTTTTTAACTGCATTGTTAAAGGTAGACTCAGCGACATGACGTAGGTGCATAAAGTAAACAGCATAGTGGGTCAATTTCTGCAAAAACTAACAGCGTTGTCTACGCGAAGTTTAAAAAATTATACCACACAAAAGTATGAAGAACTGGCCTCCCAAGTGGCACAGCGGTCTAAGGCACTGCATCGCAGTGCTAGAGGCGTCAATACAGATACGGGTTCGATCCCGGGCTGTGTCGCAGGCTGGGCACAATCCCGGGCTGAGACCCATGAGGCTGGGCACAATTGGCCCAGCATCGTCCGGGGTTAGAGGAGGGTTTGGCTGGCCGGTATGTCCTTTTCCCATTGCGCTCTAGCGACTCCTGTGGCGGGCCGGGCGCATGCACGCTGACACGGTCGCCAGTTGTACGGTGTTTCCTCAGACACATTGGTACGGCTGGCAACCAGGTTAAGCGAGCAGTGTGTCAAGAAGCAGTGTGGCTTGGCATGGTCGTGTTTCGGAGGATGCATGGCTCTCGACCTTCGCCTCTCCCGAGTCTGTACGGGAGTTGCAGCGATGGGACAAGACTGTAACTACCAGTTGGATATCACGAAATTGGGGAAGAAAAGTGGTAAAAAGTGCCAACAAAAAAAGTATGAATAATTAAGAGAGCTACACAAACAAAGCTCCATTGGAATTAGACTTTGGAGCCTTGAAACTTCCCAGCTGTTTTGGTCCTGTACCTGCCATGCCATACCAATGTGAAGCAAACCTATGCAAATGCGCAGAAACTGTGTGTCACTGTGAGAGCGAAGTCTTGCATCTCGCTCATTGCAACATCTGCGGTGTTGCTCGTGGCAACATCATTTCGCTGAGTCTACCTTTTTTAAGGTTCATTATTGGTATGAGTTTGAGTGTTGTCTGGTTTCATCTGTCCTTTGTCAGGTAACACTGCTCTGTAATGCACATTTGCTCTGTATCTCCGGATGTGTTTACGGTATCAGTTTTAAGAGGCATGGAGGCAGAAGATTGGGTTGCAGCCTGCTGCTCTTGGCTTCTTGCTATGTGGGTTAATCTGCCCTGAGCCTCTCAGGCTTTGATTTAACGCACTGAGAATTTGTGCCGGGTCAAGAGCGCACATCGTTGTAGCTGTTTGAGCATGGTTGATGAAATACAAGTAGCTTTCTTAGTTTTTGTGTCAGAGTTGCGAGGTCTCTAATATCAGATCTGTTACTCTATAATAGATTAGGCTTAACTAGCCTAACTGATGTTCTTGTTTTACTTATGAAAACATTTCCTTTCAAACATGACATCCATTTTAAGTCTAAATGTGTAGATTAGGTCTATCTGTGATCTTTATTCTGTGTGTTTCTGCATGTGTCAGTCTGGTGATTTTAAAGACCAGTATGGCCCCTCACCCTATCCTGTGTTTCTGTTGTTACCCTAGCATCCTGCTTGCCTGTGTGATCTCCTTGAGTGGAGCTGCCAACCAGAGTCCCTCCCAGCAGCAGCCATCACCCAGCGGTGGAGTGACGATGACAGAGCTGGGTGCCAAGTGGGCCTGTGAGTACTGCACGTTTGAGAACTGGCCTTCTGCCATCAAGTGCACCATGTGCCGCGCCCAGAGGCCCAGCGGGGGTGCCATCATCACCGAGGAGCCCTTCCGGAGCACCCCTGGCCTGGACTCCAGCCACCAGTGGGAACTTCTGAGTCACAGCAACAGCCCACCCCAGGGAGGCTCCAGTCTCCTAATCTGCCCGGACTCCAGTGCCCGCCCCCGTGTCCGCATCACAGACTCCCCCGAGCCCCCCTCCAGCAAATGGTCCTGCCACATGTGCACCTACTTAAACTGGCCCTGTGCCATTCGCTGCACTCAGTGTCTGTGCCAGCGGCATCAGCAGCAGCAGCGCCACCAGGGGCTGGCGCAGCAGCCACACATTCCCACCGAGTCACCCCAGACCTCAGGCTCAGGATGCCGACCCGCACCCCCATCCACCCCTACGGACCCCTGCGAGGAGTATAACGACCGCAACCGCCTCAACACCCACGCCCAGCACTGGACCTGTGCCGCCTGCACTTATGCAAACTGGCCTAAAGCGTGCAAATGTGTGGTGTGTGACCACTCCAGGCACAAGAGCTTGGCAAAACCTATCGAACTGGCCTTGAAGCCCGAGAGCCTACCACCCTCCATACTCAACGAGCAGGACAGTGACAACAGGAGGGGGGGTGTGGGAAGTGGAGTAGTGGGGTGCTGCGGCAGCCAGAGGAGGTCCCCGCCCACCTCCAAGCGGGAGGCGGAGGCTAAAATGGACTTTCAGAGGAACGAGCTGGCATTGGGAGCCGGAATTGGGAGCATAGAGGAGCGGCAGGTGGACTTTAAGAGGCTTAAACAGATGAAGAACAGGATGAGGAGGACTGACTGGTTGTTTCTCAATGCTTGTGCAGGTGAGTCAATGCGTGAGTGGATGCAAGGAAATCAATGTTATCTCCAACCCTGTTTATTTTTCTGCATTGCCTGCTGTGGCGAATGTTATGCTCATTATGGTTGAGAAATAACTCCCCTGTATTTATGTACTTCTGTTGTGAAATGTGAGTTCTTCATTATACATTTTATGCAGTGAGTTAACAGATTCCCTGCTCATGCTCTGAGAGGAGAGGCTGCAGCCTGTGCAAGCTGAGTGGGTGGATGAACAGTTAGGAACTGCTGTGCTGTGTTGACTCAAGCCAGAGGTTGAGTTCCTGTCTGACTACAGTGCAGATGAATGCCAGATAGGTACCATATCAGCTAACCACATCATAAGATATAGCAATATGTCAGGCTGGAACTCAACCATAGTCTATAGGTGCATTATGTTCCTCCGACCCTTACCCTCACCTGACAGATATTCTTGTTTGCTAGACTGAACAGAATGTTTGTCGTTCGGTAAACTTGGGTACCAGTGAGTATTTCCTACACTGGAAAACCTGTTACAGCTGTTGATAAATCATTGATGATAATCTGCCAATTTTGTTTCATGTCATTACATTAAGATTAAATCTGCTGTTTTAACCCAAGATGGTGCCGACAGACATGGCAGCTCTGCTTCTTGCTCCTAAGCAACTTTGCAGTATTTTGTTTTTTTTGTGTGTTCTCTCTTACATTATTAGCCCAGAAATCTTTTTGTGTTATTACATACAGCCGTAAATACATGTTGGATATCAGAGCGGTGGTAACTCACCAGCATTACAAATTACATTATTGAACTTATCCCGGAGTCTGCTCCAAGTCTCCACCCGCAGAGAAGAAGTATTCAGAGTGGACTTCTAGTCCGACTCAGGAGGATGGCACACCATCCACCGTTTCCGAGTATATTACTTGCCAATGTTCCGTCTCTGGACATCAAAGTAGACGAGCTCAGGGCGAGGATCTCCTTCTAGAGAGCCATACTCTGTTTCACGGAATGTTTTCACGGAATCCCCGTCCATACAGCCAGCTGGGTTCTCAGTTCATTGTGCAGACAGGAATAAATAACTTTCCGTGAAGAAGAAAGGCGGGGGTGTATGCTTCATGATTAACTACTCATGGTGTGATTGTGCAAACATACAGAAACTCAAGACCTTTTGTTCACCCGACCTAGAATACCGCACAATCAAATGCTGATCGAATTACCTCCCAAGATAATTATCTTTGGTTATAGTCACAGCCGTGTATATTCTTCTCAAGCCGATACCACGAGGGCCTCAAAGAACTACACTGGACTTTATGCAAACTGGAAACCACATATCCTGTGGTCGCATTTACTGTAGCTGGGGATTTTAACAAAGCAAATTTGAGGAAAAGGCTACCGAAGTTCTATCAGCACATTAACTGTAGTACTCGCTCAGGAAAAACACTAGATCACTGCTACTCATCTTTTCGAGATGCCTACAAGGCCCTCCCCCACCCTCCCTTTTGCAAATAAGATCACCACTCCATTTTGCTTCTCCCTTCCTATAGGCAGAAACTCAATAGGAAGTACCTGTGCTAAGGTCTATTCAACACTGGTCTGACCAATCGGAATCCATGCTTCAAGATTGTTTTGATCATGCGAACTGGGATATGTTCCGGGTAGCCTTTGAGAATAACATTGACGCTTATAAGGGATGTCTTTCCCATGGTGACTATAAAAAGCTACCCAAACTAGAAACCACGCAAAACTGAAAGCGCAAACCACTGCATTTAACCATGACAAGGTCACTGGGAATATGGCCAAATACAAACAGTGTAGTTATTCCCTTCGTAAGGCAAACAGGCAAAATGTCAGTATAGAGGCAAAGTGGAGTCGCAATTCAAATGGCTCTGACACGAGACGTATGTGGCAGGATCTACAAACAGTCACGGATTACAAAGGGAAAACCAGCCACGCCGCGGACACCGACGTCTTGCTCCTAGACAAGCTAAACACCTTCTTAGCCCGCTTTGAGGACAACGCAGTGCCACCGACGCGGCCCGCTCCCAAAGACTGTGGGCTCTCATTCTCTGTGGCCGAATGTGAGTAGGACGTTTTTAAGTATGTTAACCCTTGCAATGCTGCTGGCCCAGACGGCATCCTAGCCGCGTCCTCAGAGCATGCGCAGACCAGTTGGCTGGAGTGTTTATGGACATATTCAATCTCTCCCAATACCAGTCTGTTGTCCCCACTTGCTTCAAGATGTCCACCGTTGTTCCTGTACCCAAGAAAGCAAAGGTAACTGAGCTAAATGACTACTGCTCCGTAGCACTCACTTCTGTCATAATGAAGTGCTTTGTGAGGCTAGTTAAGGATCATATCACCTCTACCTTAATTGAAGTGGGTCTAGTATGTCAGTTTTCTTACTGCCCAAATAGATTCACAGACAATGCAATCGCCATTGCACTGCACATAGCCCTATCCCATCTGGACAAGAGGAATACCTACGTCAGAATGTTGTTCATTGACTATAGCTCAGCCTTCAACACCATAGTACCCTCTAAGCTTATCATTACGTTTGGGGCCCTGGATCTGAACCCCGCCCTGTGCAACTGGGTCCTGGACTTCCCGATGAGCCTCCCTCAGATGGTGAAGGTAGGAAACAACACTTCCACTTTGCTGATCCTCAACACAGGGGCCCCAGAAATGTGCGTGCTCAGCCCTCTCCTGTACTCCCTGTTCACCCATGACTGCATGACCACGTACGCCTCCAACCCAATCATCAAGTTTGCAGATGACACTACAGTAGTAGGCCTGATTACCAACAATGACGAGACCGCCTACAGGGAGGAGTTGAGAGCCCTGGCTGAGTGGTGCCAAGAAAATAACCTCTCCCTCAACATCAACAAAACAAAGGAGCTGATCGGGGATTTCAGGAAACAGCAGAGGGAGCACGCCCCTATCCACTGCCACGGGACCACGGTGAAGGTGGAAAGCTTCAAGTTCCTTGGCGTTCACATCACTGACAATCTGAAATGGTCCACCCACACAGACAGTTTGGTGAAGAAGGCACAACAGTGCCTATTCAACCTTTTTAGGAGGCTGAAGAAATTCGGCTTGGCCCCTAAGACCCTCACAAACTTTTACAGATGCATAGGTCCCGTGCTGCTCAGTTGGTAGAGCATGGCGCTTGCAACGCCAGGGTTGTGGGTTCAATTCCCACGGGGGGACCAGGATGAATATGTATGAACTTTCCAATTTGTAAGTCGCTCTGGATAAGAGCGTCTGCCAAATGACTTAAATGTAAAATGTAATAATTAAGAGCATCCTGTCGGGTTGTATCACCGCCTAGTACGGCAACTGCACCGCCCGCAACCACAGGGCTCTCCAGAGGGTGGTACGGTCTGCCCAATGCATCAGCGGGGGCACACTGCCTACAGCACCCAATGTCATGAAGGCCAAGAAGATCCTCAAGGACCTCAGCCACCCGAACCACGGCCTGTTCACCCCGCTGCCATCCAGAAGCGAGGACAGTACAGGTGCATCAAAGCTGGGACCGAGAGACTAAACTGCTTTACTCATCTCATATGTATATACTGTATTATATTCTACTGTATTTCATCAATGCCACTCCGACATTGCTCATCCTAATAATTATGTATTTCTTAATTCCATTCTTTTACTTTTTAGATTTGTTTATTGTTGAGAATTCTTAGATACTACTGCACTGTTGGAGCTATGAACACAAGCATTTTGCTACACCTGCAATAACACCTGCTAAATATGTGTATGTGGCCAATACAATTTAGATTTTAACTCTTGTTTAATTATTTCTCATGGTTTGTGATTTGACAGATTTGTCAAATCATGTGATAACTTTTAACCTTTCTGCCCTTGCATTTATGGCAGTGTAAGTTGTTGTTGTTTATATCATATATTAATCAGGTAAATTAGACATTGAACTTGAACCCTGTGACAATCCTGGCTCCAGCTGTCGGACAGTTAAAAAATGTATATGGACATTTCAGAAATGCAGTGTAACATTTAGTGTCTGTTTATGTTATGTGGTGAACACAGTTTTCATGGGCACACAAATCCCCCAAAATCTATGCGATTGCAAAATCAAATTCTTCTAACCAGAACGGTTCTTCTTCAATAATTACGCATAATACTTGTTGGATGCACATTTTGGGTCGCGCTGTTTACTTATGCCGTGATATATTCACACCATCTGATCCAGGAAGGAGTTTTCTGAATGACAGTCAAGTGACGAACAGCTGTTGTGATAGCGCATGTGATGCAACAACAGCCCAAGTGCTGGAAAAAAGGTGTTTGCGAGGAATGTCCCAAATATTTTGGAGTCTCATTCGTTACGCCGGTGAAGACCGTTGTGCCTGGATTCACGTTGGATCTAATATCTCTAGCGAATTGATGTTGATCATCGGTTCTCTGCTTGATTTACAGCAGGTTCTCATTTAGAATTAACAGAGAAAGCATCAAGGTAATGAGTTCATGTTTTTGTGCCTCGGATTGGACACTGCTGTGTGCAATTGTGTAGGACTACAGCGCTATTCCTATGAATTATTCTGGATATAATGACGACAAATTACATAGAGAGCATAGTGGGCTTATTCACACTATTATCTGGTAATTAAATAACATGACAAATACATTTTGTTTTCCATGTTACACCTGCAATTTTAAACAATACAAGGGGCTTAAAGGCCAACTTGAATTTGGAGCTCAGAAATTCAAGTACTGGAATACTTCTAACTTGAAAATCAGACATTTTCTAAATTTGGTGTTTGAAAGTCTTAGTCATTATTGTAGCCAATTTATGAGTTCTCCTGTTCCCTTTGTAATTATCAGTGATTTCATTTCTGGTCAGTTTTTTTGAGAGATGTGGTCACTTTCATCTGTTTCCCGCAGCTTCAATTGAAGGGTGTTGCGTTACACTGTGGTAAAACCACGTGTGGGTATTATGAGGACATCTAATGCAGGCTTCAACTTGACTTTCCATACAAATCCTTCCATTACTAAAGGAACCTGGTTTTTGGTCGCTTTCTCACTATAAAAACAGCGATGGTGACATTAAAATGGTGAGATCAATGCTACCACTATTCATGGATCTTTGTGTGCCTGTGTCGGCCACATAGACTACAGTGAAATGCTGACCACCCGCCAAGGTGGCTGGTGGAATGGACATCTTACCCGCCAATACCAAAATATACCCGAATTTGGCAGGTGGCGTACCAATTTTAGGCCCTGTGTGCATCTATATGGTTTTTTCTATACACAAAATACATTAGTGCAACCCATGAGGCAGATTTTTTTTCTTCTCCATCAGATGACAACAGACGTCACTGGCAGCCACAAGTAAATGAGCGTACAATGAAAAAGCAAGGTATTTGTTTGCAAAATGTATGCATGGCCATCATATTTCTGTTTATCATAGGAAATGTAGCTGGCAAAAAAAATATATTGTTTTCCTCAAAGTTAATCTTGCATTTTGACTTGCTACCAGAGAAACCACACCGAAGGAACGTAATGGAGAACATTAGCCTACAGGTCAGTCAGAGCGCTCTCTGGTGATCCAATGATGAGAGCAAAGATATTTAATCAAATCAAATCAAATTTTATTTGTCACATACACATGGTTAGCAGATGTTAATGCGAGTGTAGCGAAATGCTTGTGCTTCTAGTTCCGACAATGCAGTAATAACCAACAAGTAATCTAACCTAACAATTCCACAACTACTACCTTACACACACACACAAGTGTAAAGGGATAAAGAATATGTACATAAAGATATATGAATGAGTGGTGGTACAGAACGGCATGGCAGATGCAGTAGATGGTATAGAGTACGGTATATACATATGAGATGAGTACTGTAGGGTATGTAAACATAAAGTGGCATAGTTTAAAGTGGCTAGTGGTACATGTATTACATAAAGATGGCAAGATGCAGTAGATGATATAGAGTACAGTATATACATATGAGATGGGTAATGTAGGGTATGTAAACATTATATTAAGTGGCATTGTTTAAAGTGGCTAGTGGTACATTTTTACATAATTTCCATCAATTCCCATTTTTAAAGTGGCTGGAGTTGAGTCAGTATGTTGGCAGCGGCCGCTAAATGTTAGTGGTGGCTGTTTAACAGTCTGATGGCCTTGAGATAGAAGCTGTTTTTCAGTCTCTCGGTCCCTGCTTTGATGCACCTGTACTGACCTCGCCTTCTGGATGATAGCGGGGTGAACAGGCAGTGGCTTGGGTGGTTGTTGTCCTTGATGATCTTTATGGCCTTCCTGTGACATCGGGTGGTGTAGGTGTCCTGGAGGGCAGGTAGTTTGCCCCTGGTGATGCGTTCTGCAGACCTCACTACCCTCTGGAGAGCCTTACGGTTGTGGGCGGAGCAGTTGCCGTACCAGGCGGTGATACAGCCCGACAGGATGCTCTCGATTGTGCATCTGTAGAAGTTTGTGAGTGCTTTTGGTGACAAGCCGAATTTCTTCAGCCTCCTGAGGTTGAAGAGGCGCTGCTGCGCCTTCTTCACAACGCTGTCTGTGTGGGTGGACCAATTCAGTTTGTCCGTGATGTGTACACCGAGGAACTTAAAACTTTCCACCTTCTCCACTACTGACCCGTCGATGTGGATAGGGGGGTGCTCCCTCTGCTGTTTCCTGAAGTCCACAATCATCTCCTTTGTTTTGTTGACGTTGAGTGTGAGGTTATTTTCCTGACACCACACTCCGAGGGCCCTCACCTCCTCCCTGTAGGCCGTCTCGTCGTTGTTGGTAATCAAGCCTACCACTGTAGTGTCATCCGCAAACTTGATGATTGAGTTGGAGGCGTGCATGGCCACGCAGTCGTGGGTGAACAGGGAGTACAGGAGAGGGCTCAGAACGCACCCTTGTGGGGCCCCAGTGTTGAGGATCAGCGGGGTGGAGATGTTGTTACCTACCCTCACCACCTGGGGGCGGCCCGTCAGGAAGTCCAGGACCCAGTTGCACAGGGCGGGGTCGAGACCCAGGGTCTCGAGCTTGATGACGAGTTTGGAGGGTACTATGGTGTTAAATGCTGAGCTGTAATCGATGAACAGCATTCTCACATGGGTATTCCTCTTGTCCAGATGGGTTAGGGCAGTGTGCAGTGTGGTTGCGATTGCGTCGTCTGTGGACCTATTGGGTCGGTAAGCAAATTGGAGTGGGTCTAGGGTGTCCGGTAGGGTGGAGGTGATATGGTCCTTGACTAGTCTCTCAAAGCACTTCATGATGACGGAAGTGAGTGCTACGGGGCGGTAGTCGTTTAGCTCAGTTACCTTAGCTTTCTTGGGAACAGGAACAATGGTGGCCCTCTTGAAGCATGTGGGAACAGCAGACTGGGATAAGGATTGATTGAATATGTCCGTAAACACACCAGCCAGCTGGTCTGCGCATGCTCTGAGGACGCGGCTGGGAATGCCGTCTGGGCCTGCAGCCTTGCGAGGGTTAACACGTTTAAATGTTTTACTCACCTCGGCTGCAGTGAAGGAGAGCCCGCAGGTTTTGGTAGGGGGCCGTGTCAGTGGCACTGTATTGTCCTCAAAGCGGGCAAAAAAGTTGTTTAGCCTGTCTGGGAGCAAGACATCCTGGTCCGCGACGGGGCTGGTTTTCTTTTTGTAATCCGTGATTGACTGTAGACCCTGCCACATACCTCTTGTGTCTGAGCTGTTGAATTGCGACTCGATTTTGTCTCTGTACTGGGACTTAGCCTGTTTGATTGCCTTGCGGAGAGAATAGCTACACTGTTTGTATTCGGTCATGCTTCCGGTCACCTTGCCCTGGTTAAAAGCAGTGGTTCGCGCTTTCAGTTTCACGCGAATGCTGCCGTCAATCCACGGTTTCTGGTTTGGGAATGTTTTAATCGTTGCTGTGGGTACGACATCGTCAATGCACTTCCTAATGAACTCGCTCACCGAATCAGCATATTCGTCAATATTGTTGTTGGACGCGATGCGGAACATATTCCAATCCGCGTGATCGAAGCAGTCTTGAAGCGTGGATTCAGATTGGTCTAACCAGCGTTGAACAGACCTGAGCGCGGGAGCTTGTTGTTTGAGTTTCTGTTTGTAGGCTGGAATCAACAAAATGGAGTCGTGGTCAGCTTTTCCGAAAGGGGGGCGGAGGAGGGCCTTATATGCGTCGCGGAAATTAGTATAACAATGATCTAGGGTTTTTCCAGCCCTGGTAGCACAATCGATATGCTGATAGAATTTAGGGAGTTTTGTTTTTAGATTAGCCTTGTTAAAATCCCCAGCTACGATGAATGCAGCCTCAGGGTGTGTGGTTTCCAGTTTACAAAGAGTCAGATAAAGTTCGTTCAGGGCCATCGATGTGTCTGCTTGGGGGGGAATATATACGGCTGTGATTATGATTGAAGAGAATTCCCTTGGTAGATAATGCGGTCGACATTTGATTGTGAGGAGTTCTAGATCAGGTGAACAGAATGACTTGAGTTCCTGTGTGTTGTTATGATGATCACACCACTTCCCGTTAATCATAAGGCATACCCCCCCGCCCCTCTTCTTACCGGAAAGATGTTTGTTTCTGTCGGCGCGATGCATGAAGAAACCAGCTGGCTGCACCGACTCCGTTAGCGTCCCTTGAGTTAGCCATGTTTCCGTGAAGCAGAGCACGTTGCAATCCCTGATGTCTCTCTGGAATGCTACCCGTGCTCGGATTTCATCAACCTTATTGTCAAGAGACTGGACATTGGCGAGTAGTATGCTAGGGAGTGGAGCGCGATGTGCCCGTCTCCGAAGCCTGACCACGAGACCGCCTCGTTTAATCTGAGTGGAGAAGTGCAATCGAACCACAAAATTTGTCCTTTTACGTTCATGACTTGCAGCGACCCTGACTGAAGCCGAGCGGAAGCATTTTAGATCTGCGTTTAGAAAACGCAGCAAGATATTTTTTATCTTTCCTTCTCTGCATGAAAAATGCAGAATCCTGTGTTGTGCTAGGCCCATGTTGTATTGGTGGAGTTATGGTCCAATTTGCATTCCTCTAAGTACACATATGGAACTGCATTTTTGCTTCAAACCATTTAAAAATGTGTATCCCAATGTCACACATTGACCCCATTTTATTTATAGAAATACATGTGCGAGGCAGCTATATCTATCCCCCAACCTCCTATCAGTGCAGTCTAGCTAGCCTGTGTGATGAGTAGGGTTGCACATTTTGGGGAATATTCAGAGGTGGAAATTTACCGTGGGAATTAATGGAAATCTATGCAAATTATATTAATGCCATTTAAATGTAGATGTTTTTTGCATTGGATATATTGACCATATCATATGAAGACAAAAACATAAACCTTTTACCTTTTATAAGTAGAGATATTTGCAAATGATTACATCTTTCCAATAGAAATTTAAAAATACTATTTAGTTATGAATTTAACTTTAATTCAATGAGTTGATTCTTCACATGGGATGATTTCACTGAACAACAAAAGAATATTGAATGATCCCCATTGAGCCATCACATCTCCCAAAAACGTTTTCAACATACATCTGTAAAATTATACTTTCTAGACTAAAGCTTTGGTTGTCTTCCTCTCAGGCTTCCATGTCTTCTCCCTGGACCTCCTCAATGTCCACCTCTTGAACATCAGACTCTGAGGCCTAAACTTCCCTGTCACTTTCCAACCTTGTTGAGTTTGGCTCATTGTCAGGCTCAAAAAAGCCTCAAATTTGCCCGGATGGCCACCAATTTTTCAACCCTTGTATTGGTCAGCATGTTGCGTACTTTGATGTATGTGTTCCCAAACAAGGACCAGTTGCTCTCTGAGGCGGCTGATGTTGGTGGGATTTGGAGGATGATGGAGGCAACGGGAAAGAGCCTCAGATCCACAAAGTCCCTTCCACCAGGTGGCTGATGAGATATGTTGGCACGACTGCCATATTGCATCTCCATCCCAAAGCCCTTGCTTGGAAGTGTACTTCGCCAGACGGCAAAGAACCTTGCCCTCATCCAGGCCAAGGTGGCGAGACACAGTAGTGATGACGTTGCAGAAGTCTTCACGCTTTTTGATGTATTTCAGAACTGCAGTTTCCACTGCTTGGAGCAACAGTGAAGTGGGCAGGGCAGTACGGATTTATTCTCTTACAACTGCAAGCAGAGTCTGAACATCAGACAGGATGGCATTGTCTCCCTCAATCCATGCAATGGCTACTGCTATAGGTTTCAGGCTGCTTACCACTCTCTCTCAAAATACATAATCCAGGAGGATCCTCTTGATAGGGCTGTCCATATCGGCAGACTGTGATATGGCCGTTTCTTGGAGAGACTCCTTCCTCTCCAGGAGACTCAAACATGATGACAATACCACCCGAACGGGTTCTTGCTGGGCAGCTTCAATGTGGTGCTCTTATTCTTCTCACTTTGCTTGGTGGGGTAGATTGCTGCTATAACTTGATGACCTTTCACATACCTAACCATTTCATTGGCTCTCTTGTAGAGTGTATCATTGTTTTCAGTACCATTATGTCCTTGAAGAGCAGATTCAATGCATGACCAGCACAGCCAATGGGTGTGATGTGATGGTAGGACTCCTCCACTTCAGACCAAGCAGCCTTCATGTTCGCAGTATTGTCTGTCACCAGTGCAAATACCTTATTTTGTCCAAGGTCATTGATGACTGCATTCAGCTCATCTGCAATGTAGAGACCGGTGTGTCTGTTGTCCCTTGTGTCTGTGCTATTGTAGAATACTGGTTGAGGGGTGGAGATTATGTAGTTAATTATTCCTTGCCCACGAACATTCAACCACCCATCAGAGATGATTCCAATACAGTCTGCTTTCTCTATGATTTGCTTGACCTTCACTTGAACTCTGCATCCAGCAAACTAGTGGATAAAGCATGTCTGGTTAGAGGGGTGTATGCTGGGCGAAGAACATTCATAAATCTCTTCCAATACACATTGCCTGTGAGCATCAGAGGTGAACCAGTTGCATACACCGCTTGAGCAAGACATTCATCGGCATTTCTCTGACTACGTTCCTCCATTGAGTCAAAACAACTTCTGAGTCCAGGAGGACCATGAGATGTTGCTATCGATAAGATGTCTGATTCATCATTTTCACCTCGAATAGAAGTAGGAGGACTTTTGTCAGAGGTTGCTTGTTGTGAGCGCTGAGGGAACTTTATGCACTTGGCCAGATAATTGTGTCTGTTGCATTCTTCACACATGATTTGGCACAGTATTTGCAAATGTACACAGCTTTTCCTTCTGCATTAGCTGCAGTGAAATGTCTCCACACATCAGATAGTGCCCGTGGCGTTTTCCTGTAAAAATGAGAAGTTAGATTAAACAACTCCTTTGTAAGATAAATGTTTTAAAATGAAACATGTACAGTTGAAGTCAGAAGTTTACATACACCTTAGCCAAATACATTTAAACTCCAGTTTTTCACAATTGCTGACATTTAATCCTCGTAAAAATTCCATGTCTTAGGTCAGTTAGGATCACCACTTTATTTTAACGTGAAATGTCAGAATAATAGTAGAGAGAATGATTTATTTCAGCTTTTATTACTTTCATCACATTCCCAGTGGGTCAGAAGTTTACATACACTCTATTAGTATTTGGTAGCATTGCCTTTAAATTGTTTAACTTGGGTCAAACGTTTCGGGTAGCCTCCCACAATAAGTTGGGTGAATTTTGGCCCACAAAAAAGGTTCACTGTTAGCTTATAACCTTTTTGATAAATTTAAGCAGAATTCCCCAAATTCCAGGGCTTAACTTCCCATGGAAGATTTCCAGAAATTTCCCAGAAAGTTTCCAACCATTTACAACCCTAGTGAAGAGGATACTCTACTTTCCCGTTCAGAGAGTATCCCTTGAAGCTTTGAATCAAGGGCTGGCCCAGTCAGTGGCACTGCACCTGGAGTTAATGGTGACTGAGTGGATTCCACTGCTGCTGTCTGGACTACATGGCAGAGAGGATTCCATTGGCTAGCTAGCCTCTCTTCTGTTTTTAGTGGAGTTGCCCCTCCCAGTCAGTTTGTCCACTGATGCAAAGGACTCCCCATAGCAAAGACAGTTCTCCCCATTGTCTGAGGGGACCCCACTTATTACTGTGAATGGGAGCCCAGGGGATCTCTCATTGTCAACACACACACACCCTGCCCTTCAGTCCCAGGGGCCGGTAAACAGTGGACCCAGCATGCGGGGCTAGGCAGCCTGGCAGCACCTGCACTAAAAATAACTGACTGGTGCACAAGTCAAAAATATACATGCGTTCACATCGAAATGGACGTTCAGCCTGCTGTTTGCATGACAGGAGTCCTGTTACATAATGCTACACCAGCAGAGGGTACATGTCATTTGTGTACATGTTTAGGCTACTTGTTTTAAACAAGCATCTCATCTGGATTTAATGAATCACATTTGAGCCTACATTAGCTTCACAATGATCCTTATTGGAAACTGCAAGTGCCACTTTCCTCAGTAAAATCTGTCATATAATTACACGGGCTAAGCTTTTGAATGCTTGTTTAAAACAAAGCTAAATCTGTAACATGGTGGGATTAACAATGCATTGTGGGAAGTATCCTGTATAAAAATTGCGTATCCAGGAGCAGTTTTAGTCATGTTGCTATGATGCATTCCAAGCCTTTACTCTCCAGAAGCTAGCAATTGAGGATGTTTGCTCCACTGTAGGACAAGATGCCTGTTTGTATTAAGGGCAGTCTGCTTGACTGAGGGTATCCTTGTCTGCTTTACAGCCCACTGGCTTGTGCCACAGCAGGTTTATTATCAGACTTTCTCATTTTATTAGAGAGACTCTTCATTGCCTGAACACAGCATGCAGGTTTCAAGTGGTCCCTATGCTTCAGGAAGCTTTCACTGACGACCTGTCTTATGGTGTGTGTGTGTCTGCAAGTTTCTGTTCTACATAAGGATGTGTGTCTGCTTGCCAGTTTTACACCTGCATGAATCAGTAAAAGGAGTGAATGCACAGAGGCTACAATACTAGTCTTGTTTGTGAGTGGGTAGATCTATTGGTACCAAGAAGAAAAAACCCATAGACACGTCAGCCCAGAAGGACTGGAATTGAATACCCCTGGGCATAGCTAGCACATCAACTAGGCTACATGACAACATGGAACATACACAACCTGAAACATGAAATGATTGAACAGGAATTGGTACTGTGGGATGAACCTGTTTGGATAAACCCATTATATGCAATCTATAGATGAGGTCATCTATTTTCTTTGGTTGCTATCATGAGTAGTCTGAGCTCTGAATCACAGCCTAGGCTCTGTAGTGTATGTCATGCATACTATCAGTAGGTTAATTATCCATGAAGCCATTGTGGAAAGAAGTTGTAAACGGGCACAAAGTGTGCTGTAGATGGCATGTTGCCCCCTATTCTGAAGTGCTAGCCTATGTGTCACTGGTTGTCAGAGGCTACTGTTGTGGCAGACGACCTGTGAAGTAGTGCCGACGCTGTCAGTTGAAAATCTGTCAAAACAATTGAGAGCTACAGTAACACACAGGCTGACTGTTCATCTGGCCCTGTCTGCACTTCTTCCTTGACAGACCATTGAAGGCCCTGGGTTTCTGCTGCCCTGAGATCAATTAGACTCCTATTTATGCAGGCTCATAGCCAGTCATTAGTTAATTCAATTGATTTGGTGTTACCGTAAGGGGAAATTCAATCAAATTTGGTTTTCTCGTAAAAAAGTGTCTCCTGACTCTGTCAATTGGAGATCTGGACAAACAGGCGAGAGAAAAAAGGAGAGGACTGGAGAAAATAAAGGAAAGTGGTAGGTCTAGATGCTATGTGCCAGGCGAATTAATTTAATTACAATTATATATTTTTTTGCATACGTAACTCAATGCGGTAATGAGAATATTGTTGGAGTTTATCTTATGACTGTTTAGTGTAGGCCTACTGATCTGCACCTACATGTACCTAGATTGCTGACGCTAATTTACAACAATGGTACTCTGTAGATCAGTTGGTAGGACATGGGGCTTGCAAGTCCAGGACTATGGGTTCAATTCCCGGGCGCCACCCATAAGTAAAAATGTATGCTTGCATGACTAAGTTGCTTTTGATTAAAGGGTGTGCTAAATTGCATATCTATATCATATCAACAACGTTATAGATATAAGTTGATTAAATAGACCCTTTATGTGGACATTTTCTGTAGGGGGAAATGAGCACTTTCATGAATTTTGTGTCTTGATTATTTTTCAAAGTTCTCCACCCTTCCAAATATAGAGCAACTCTTTTTGTATCCATTTCCTTCCTAATGTGTTGTGTGTGTGTTGTACACTATGTGAGTGCAGTTCTGACTGTGCAGGCCGGCCGGCTGGCAGGCACACCCACAATAATGGACTGCTGTGAGAAGTGGTTGTGGTCGTGTCTCTCACATTCCTGTCTGAGCTCTCTCTCCCTCCCTCTCTATTACTCTCTGGCAAGCTCCTAACAACACAGTTTGTCCTCCCACTCCCTCTTCCTACTCCCACTTTCTCTTAGTTACTTTCTAAAACACACACGTGTGTGTGATATATATATATATCACACAACATTCACATTTTTATTTGTCACATATACTTGTTTAGCAGATGTTATTGAGGGTGTAGCGAAATGCTTGTGCTTCTAGTTCCAGCAGTGCAGCAATATCTTCTAAGTAATATCTAACAATTTCACAACAAAAACTTAATACGCACACATCTAAAGTAAAGGAATTAAGAATATATAAATATATGGACGAGCAATGTCAGAGCGGCATAGACTAAGATACAGTAGATGGTATAGAATACTATATATACATATGAGATGAGTAATGCAAGATATGTAAACATTATTAAAGTGACTAGTGTTCCATTTATTATAGTGGCCAATGATATCAAGTCTGTATATAGGTAGCAGCCTCTCTTTGCTAGTGATGGCTATTTAACAGTCTGGCCTTGAGAAAGTTGTTTTTCAGTCTCTCGGTCCCAGCTTTGATGCAACTGTACTGACCTCGACTTCTGGATGGTAGGGGGGTGAACAGGCAGTGGCTCGGGTGGTTGTTGTTCTTGATGATCTTTTTGGCCTTCCTGTGACATCGGGTGCTGTAGGTGTCAAGGGGGGGCAGGTAGTTTGCCCCTGGTGATGCGTTGTGCAGACCATACCACCCTCTGGAGAGCCCTGCGGTTGTGCCGTACCAGATGGTGATACAGCCCGACAGGATGCTCTCAATTGTGCATCTATAAAAGTTTGAGGGTTTTCGGTGACAAGCCAAATTTCTTCTGCCTCCTGAGGTTGAAGAGGCGCTGTTGCGCCGCCTTCACCACACTTTCTTTGTGGGTGGACCATTTCAGTTCGTCAGTGATTATGGACACAGGAACTTAACTTTCCACCTTCTCCACTGCTGTCCCGTCGATGTGGATAGGGGATGCTCCCTCTGCTGTTTTCCTGAAGTCCACGATCATCTCCTTTTGTTTTGTTGAGTATTTTCCTGACACCACACTCCCAGAGCCCTCACCCCCTCCCTGTAGGCTGCATCGTCGTTGTTGGTAATCAAGCCTACTATTGTAGTGTCGTCTGCAAACTTGATGATTTGAGTTGGAGGCGTGCATGGCCATACAGTCATGGGTGAACAGGGAGTACAGGAGGGGACTGAGCACGCACCCTTGTGTTGAGGATCAGCGAAGTGGAGGTGTTGTATCCTACCTTCACGACCTGGGGGGGCGGCCCATCAGGAAGTCCAGGACCCAATTGCACAGGGCAGGGTTCAGACCCAGGGCATCAAGCTTAATGATGAACTTGGATGGTACATTGACTATAACTCAGCATTCAACAGCATTCTTACATGGGTATTCCTCTTATCCAGGTGGGATAGGGCAGTGTGCAATGTGATGGCGATTGCATCGTCTGTGGACCTATTGGGGCGGTAGGCAAATTGAAGTGGGTCTAGAGTGACAGGTAATGTGGAGGTGATTTGATCCTTGACAAGTCTCTCAAAGCACTTGATGACAGAAGTGAGTGCCACGGGGTGATAGTCATTTAGTTAATTTAGTTCACATGTCAATATTATTCTCCAAAGCTACCCGGAACATATCCCAGTCCGCGTGACCAAAACAATCTTGAAGCGTGGATTCCGATTGGTCAGACCAGTGTTGAATAGTCCTTAGCACGGGTACCGACCCGTTTTAGTTTCTACCTATAGGAAGGGAAGAGCAAAATGGAGTCGTGGTCAGATTTGCCGAAAGGAGGGCGGGTGAGGGCCTTGTATGCATCCTGGAAGTTGGAATAACAATGGTCGAGTATTTTTCCAGCGCGAGTGCTACAGTCGATATGCTGATAGAATTTAGGAAGCCTTTTCCTCATTTGCTTTGTTAAAATCCCCCGCTACAATAAATGCAGCCTCAGGATATGTGATTTCCAGTTTGCATAAAGTCCAAGTTCCTTGAGGGCCGTCGTGGTATCGGCTTGAGGGGAGATATACACGGCTGTGACAATAACCGAATTCTCTTGGGAGATAATACGGTCGGCATTTAATTGAAGCATTCTAGGTCGGGTGAACAAAAGGACTTGAGTTTCTGAATGTTAGCACAATCACACAATGAGTCGTTAATCTTGAGACATACACCCCGCCCTTTTTCTTCTCGGAGAGATGTTTATTCCTGTCGGCGCGATGTAATGAGAATCCAGCTGGCTGGACCGACTCTGACAGTATATCCCAAGAGAACCATTTCCGTGAAACAGAGTATGTTACAATCCCTGATGTCTCTCTGGAAAGAAACCCTTACCCTGATCTCATCAACCTTGTTATCCTGGGGCTGAAATATTAACGAGTAATATGCTCGGAAGCGGTGGGTGGTGTACGCCCCTTGAGTCTGACTAGAAGACTGCTCCGACTTCCTCTTCTTCGCCGGCGTTTTTTTTGGGTCGGCCTCTGGAATCAGTTCAATTGCCCTGGGTGGTGCGAACAAAGGATCCGCTTCGGGAAAGTCATATTCTTTGTTGTAATGCTGGTTTTGTTGTAATTGAGTTACATCCGCTCTGATACGCAATAGCTCTTCCTGGCTGTGTGTAATAACACATACAATATAAGAAATAATACCAAAAAATAAATTTAAATACTGCCAAGTATTACTAGAAGCAAAGCAGCCCTCTCTGTCGGTGCCATCTTTTTGATCACTCACACTGATTACCCTTTTGAGTGTAGAACAATAGTTAGTCGGAGTAATGTTGTTGTGTAATGTGCCAGAGACTGCTGCAAGGGTATTTCAGAAATCTGAACAAAAATGATGAGGCTGGTAGTAGCACTGGAAATGTTCTAATTTTATCTTCCCCCACACTTGTTATAATGCTGTTCTTTTTCAAATGGTGGTTTTGTTTCAGTACTGTAGTAGTAAATCTACCCTGGTGCCTATGTGGTTTTGGCAAGGAATAGCCTACAAAGGATTGGGATGGTAAACGCAAAGAATTTCCACCATAACTAATATACAGATACACTGAGTGTCCAAACATTAGGAACACCTGCTCTTTCTATGGCAGACTGACCAGGTGAATCCAGGTGAAGGCTATGATCCCTTTATTGAAGTCACTTATTAAATCCACTCCTGTCAGTGTAGATGAAGGGGAAGATACCGGTTAAATAAGGATTTTAAGCCTTGAGACATGCATGTGTGCTATTCAGAGGGTGAATGGGCAAGATAACAGATTGAAGCGCCTTTGAACGGGGTATGGTAGTAGATGCCAGGAGCACCGGTTTGAGTGTGTCAAAAACTGCAACGCTGCTGGGTTTCCCGTGTGTATCAAGTATTGTCCACCACCCAAAAGACATCCAGCCAACTTGACACAACTGTGAGACGTGTTGGAGTCAACATAGGCCAGCATCCCTTGTAGAGTCCATGCCCCAACGAATTGAGGCTGCTCTGAGGACAAAAGGGGTGGAACTCATTATTAGAAAGGTGTTCCTAATGTTTTGTAAACTGTACATTGAGTTTATGTAGTGTGTGTGGCTTGTGTTTTTCACTGCTCACTAATTTCCCCCACTCTTTTTCTGCAGGTGTGGTAGAGGGGGACCTGGCTGCAGTAGAGGCCTATAAATCATCAGGGGGGGACATCGCCAGGCAGCTGACGTCCGACGAGGTGCGCCTTCTCAACCGGCCCTCGGCCTTTGACGACGGCTTCACCCTGGTCCACCTGGCCATCCGCTTCCAGAGGAAGGACATGCTGGCCGTGCTCCTCACTGAGGTCAGGACGACATGCAGGCCCTGCCAATGTATTAGCTGCAATGGTACAGGTCAAAGACTTTATTTATTCAGCTGTACCAGTTAGTGTAAATTAAATGTGCTGGTAAATAGTCACTCCATCTCCAGGTTGAGTTAGTTTCTACTTGTCAATGTTTTGAAGATCCGGCTGATGAATAGCTGTGTTCACCTCTATCTACCGGGAGAGGACACAGTGGATGGGATGTGTTCCATTGAGCTGTGGTGTGTGTGTGGCAGATCAATGGGTGTGTAAACATGATCCCAGATTATCCCAATGCTGACTGGAAGCTTTTATCCCTGTGTGTGTGAGAGTGTGAGTGAGAGAACCCTGGAAGGACTGGCAGGATTTTGTCCGCTAAGGAAGGACCGGGCAGGGTCTACCTGGGGCCAGTTCAGAAGGGTGCAGTGTTACCGAACATTCAGATAGATATAGATTGTGTTAAACAGATATTATTGAAAAGGGAATCGAGTCAGGGATTCTACTCATTACATTTCTCCCTGGAACGCTCTGAATGTTTCACCTGGCTTTCATGCTCCCTAGGTTATATTTGCAGTAGGAGACATTTTATCATTCCTGTGTCACATTCTCTGTCTGTGTCTAGGTGTCCCAGCAGGCAGCTAAGTGTATCCCAGCCATGGTGTGCCCTGAGCTGACGGAGCAGATACGTCGTGAGGTGGCTGCCTCCCTACACCAGCGCAAGGGAGACTTCACCTGCTACTTCCTCACTGACTTGGTCACCTTCACCCTGCCAGCAGGTCAGCCTCCCACTGACCTATTATATACTAGTGCAGTAGTTTTATTTAGCCTAGTTACTGTGTATAGTTGTGGCGTCCTGTTTTTCTGCTCTTCTACACTAAAGCTTCATGTCTTAGGCCTGTATGATGGTAGAATGCATGCTTTGTGTTAGGGAATTGTATGGTGGTTTCCAACTACTCTTGAGAAAAATAATTTCCCTGGCACCATTTTACGGTATTGTCGGATCAACAGGCCAACTGTGTTTATTTCCCAAATCAGGGCTCCAGAATGTGACGATTTGGTCGCGTTTTGCCACTATTTGACTTGGCTGTGCGAGTAAAATATTGAATTGCTTGGAACTGTGCGAGCTGGAAATTCTAGCTGGTCACTTCAGTCAACATTTTCTGTTTTTGGGGAGGCTACAATTATGATTTGGTGAAACACAAGGCTCCAGACTGCAACAATTTAGTCACATTTTGCAACCCTTTGACTTGACTGTGCGAGTGAAGATTAATTGGATGCATCGATGTGTGCTGCACATTCAACATGGTCACCTCACTCCAATTATTTAGGAGGATAAAACCATGATTTGGTCAAACAGTGTGCATTATCCTCATTATCATCCTTATCCTTCCTGTAATGAAAGTGTCTGCCCTGTGCCTGTTTCGCTGGCGGAAGCCACTGTCACTCCCTCTCCCCCCCGGATGCTCCGAGTAGGTTAAAGAATAGGATAGTGCTGATTGGGCTATTTTTCAGTTAAAAAAGAAAAAATAGTAATTGACCAACGTTGGTTCAATTATTTGAATTCCATTTAGTAAATTTTTTCCCCTGTGAGCTCAATGTGCACATTGCTCAGTTTCTCTATTGATAAATCAGATCAAGCGCGAACTCTGCGATATACTAGGGAGTTGTAGTTTCCAACAGGCCAATTTAGTGCAGAAAAAGTTGTAATTAACTACAATGACCATAATCCATTGGGTGTCTACTTGTCCGGTCTGTTTCTTTTATACCTGCTGCGAATCCGCAATCGAAGGATGGAGAGCAGTTGCTTCGTGAGGTATCTCTACCTGAAAATACATAATCTAAGTGATTTTGATAGTTGGTATTCAGCAGTCATAAAATAATGCCTTATTTACTTGGAAGAACTACTAAAATAGTGATTTTGAAGTAATGTGAATAAATGATGATTAATTAAAATAACTGCGCAGGTCGGCCATTGAGGTCAGTCATTTGAGGCCAATAGATGTCATTGGGTAGTATGCTGCAAAGTTTTTAAGACAATATTTACTGTTTGAGTAATCAGTTACACTTACAACAGGCAGCCTATTAAAGTAATGATGGACTGTCATTTCTCTTTTCTTATTTGAGCTGTTCTTGCCATAATATGGACTTGGTCTTTTACCAAATAGGGCTATCTTCTGTATACCACCCATACTTTGTCACACACAACTGATTGGCTCAAAGGCATTAAGCAGGAAAGAAATTCCACAAATTAACTTTTAACAAGACACATCTGTTAATTGCATTCCAGGTGACTACCTCATGACTGGTTGAGAGAATGCCAAGAGTGTGCAACGCTGCCATCAAGGCAAAGGATGGCTACTTTGAAAAATCTCATATAAAATATACTTTGATTTGTTGAACACTTTTTTTTGGTTACTGCATGATTCCATATTTGTTATTTCGTAGTTGTGATGTAGAAAATAGTACAAATAAAGAAAAACCCTTGAATGAGTAGGTGTGTCCAAACCTTTTGTCTGGTACTGTATCTTCAATCACATGATCTCAGTAAAACTGTGTATGACTTTAAGGCTCCCAAGTGGCAAAGCGGTCTAAGTCACTGTATGTCAGTGCTAGAAGCATCACTACAGACCCTGGTTCGATTCCAGGCTCTATCACAACCGGCCGTGATTGGGATTCCCATAGGGCGGCGCACAATTGGCCCAGCGTCGTCCAGGTTAGGGTTTGGCCGGGGTAGACCGTCATTGTAAATATTAATTTGTTCTTAACTGACTTGCCTAGTTAAATAAAATAAAATAGATTGCTCCTTTGAAAAACCAGGGTGGAAAAGTTAGTCTGGAGCCCTGAAAAGCAAAGTAGTATTTTCATATGTACGAAGTTTTTGGTAAGGTACGCAAGGTTGAAAGTACAGCTATTTTAGTTGAATTCCTACTTGAGAAATGGGCTACATTGTGGTTAAAGACGAGAGCTGCAGGGCTGGTAAGCAGTGATGACTGGTATGCAGAGTATTTGGGGAGCATGCAGATGCATTGGCTGTTTTGTTCTGTTGCACAACGTCAATGCATTCATTTACTGAGCTGAAGAATAGCCACTACTATTGTCAAGGGCTCCAAGCGCACACACAGTAGCCCTATAGCTTTATTGTGGAAAGAAAAATACACACAAACAAAACATGGTTTGACATTGGATAGAAAACACTGTCAAATGTGGTGTGTGTAGTTTGCAGAGATGTCAGTTTGTAGAGTTACAGTCAAATCAAATGGTATTTGTCACATGCGCTGAATACAACAGTAGTCCTTACAGTGAAATGCTTACTTACAAGCCCTTAACCAACAATGCAGTTTTAAGAAAAACTATTTACTAAATAAACTTTTGGCTGGAGTATTTGGCAATTTTTAGGGCCTTCCTCTGACACCACCTGGTATAGAGGTCCTGGATGGCAGGAAGCTTGGCCCCAGTGACGTACTGGCCTGTACGCACTACCCTCTGTAATGCCTTGCGGTCGGAGGCCTAGCAGTTGCCTTACCAGGCAGTGAGGCAACCAGTCAAGATGCTCTCGATGGGGCAGCTGTAGAAGTTTTTGAGGATCTGAGGACCCATGCTAAATCTTTTCAGTCTCCTGAGGGGAAAAAGGTTTTGTTCGACTGTCTTGGTGTTTGGACCATGAAAGTTCATTGGTGATGTGGACACCAAGGAACTTGAAGCTTTCAACCTGCTCTACTACAGCCCTGTCGATGAGAATGGGGGCATGCTCAGCCCTCCTTTTCCTGTTGTCCACGATCATCTCCTTTGTCTTGCTCACGTTGAGGGAGAGGTTGTTATCCTGGCACCACACTGCCAGGTCTCTGACCTCCCTATAGGCTGTCTCATCATGTCGGTGATCAGGCCTTCCACGGTTGTCATCTGCAAACTTAATGATGGTGTTGGAGTTGTGCTTGGCCATGCAGTCATGGGTGAACAGGGAGTAGAGAGGACATAGCACGCACCCCTGAGGGGCCCCCGTGTTGAGGATCAGCAAGGCAGATGTGTTGTTACCTACCCTTACCACCTGGGGGCGGCCCGTCAGGATGTCCAGCATCCAGTTGCAGAGGGAGATGTTTAGTCCCAGGGTCCTTAGCTTAGTGATGAGCTTTGAAGGCACTATGTTATTGAATGTTGAGCTGTAGTCTATGAACAGCATTCTCACATATGTGTTCCTTTTGTCCAGGTGGGAAAGGGCAGTGTGGAGTGCAATAGAGATTACATTACATTTGTGGATCTGTTGGTGCGGTATGCAAATTGGAGTGTGTCCAGGGTTTCTGGGATAATGGTGTTGATGTGATTCATGACCAACCTTTCAATGCACTTCATGGCTACAGAAGTGAGTGCTACGGGTCGGTATTCATTTAGGCAGGTTACCTTGGTGTGCCTGAGCACAGGGACTATGTTGGTCTGCTTGAAACATGTTGGTATTACAGACTCTGTCAGGGACAGATTAAATATGTCAGTGAAGACACTTGCCAGTTGGTCAGCGCATGCTCAGTGTACACGTGTACACTCCTGTCACTGGGGAGCTCGTGGCTGTGCTTCCTTTGTAGTCTGTAATAGTTTGCAAGCCCTGCCACATCTGATGAGCTTCGGAGCCGTTGTAGTAGGATTCAATCTTAGTCCTGTATTGACACTTTTCCTGTTTGATGGTTCGTAGCTTATTATCTGCGTCATCTGACCATTTCCGTATTGAGTGAGTCACTGGTAATTCCTGCTTTTAGTTTTTGCTTGTAAGCAGGAATCAGGAGGATAGTTATGGTAAGATTTGCCAAATGGAGGACAAGGGAGAGCTTTGTATGCATCTCTGTGAATGGAGTAAAGGTGGTCTAGAGTTTTTTTTTTTTTTTTTCTGGTTGCAAATGTAACATGCTGGTAGAAATTAGGTAAAAAGGTTTCCCTGCATTTAAGTCCCCGACCACTAAGAGCGCCGCCTCTGGATGAGCATTCTTTTTTTGTTGTTGCTTATGGCCTTATACAGCTCGTATCGGTTTGTGGTGGTAAGCGGCTACAAAAAATATATTGGTAAATAGTGTGGTTACAGCTTATCATGAGATACTCTACCTCAGGCGAGCAATACCTCGAGACTTCATTAATATTAGATTTCGGTGCACCAGCTGTTATTGACAAATAGACACATACCGCCACCGATTGTCTTGCCGATGCAAGGAAAATCCAGTCAGCTATATGTTATCCATGTCGTCGTTCAGCAGGACATAAGATATTAGCGTTTTTTTTTTTAATGTCCCGTTGGTAGGATAGTCTTGATAGTCTTGATAGGCTCATCCAGTTTATTTTTCCAATGATTGCACGTTGGCTAATAGGACTGATGGTAGAGGCGGGTTACCCACTCACCGTCAGATTCTTAGGCACCCCGACCTACGTCTCTTCTTCATGTGAATGACAGGGATTTAATGAAGCCTTGTCCGGTTTCTGAAGTAAATCCTTCGTGTCCAACTCGTTTTAAAGAAAACATCTTTGTCCAGTACTAGGTGAGTAATCTCTGTTCTGATATCCAGAAGCTCTTTTCGGTCATAAGAGATGGTGGCAGAAACATTATGTACAAAATAAGTTACAAATAACGCAGAAACACGAGCACAGTTGGTTAGGAGCCCGTAAAACGGCAGCCACCTCGACCGGTGCCCGTAAAACGGCAGCTTTGACTCCTGCAACCTCAGGGTATTAAACCCTAATCACTTCAGCCTGGCTTGGTTTTTAACGCGTGTGCAGATCAAGAGGTTAAGACAGATTCACTTTCTTCTCCAAGCCCTAAACTTAATTTCACTGTTGTCAAATAAATACTTGCCCTCTAACTTGCCCTTTTTGAAGTTCTTTGATGATGAACTGTATCAAGTCTCCCTTATGTTGTGTAACTCAATTGAATGCCACCCTAAGTATGTTTTTGTCTGCAGATATCGAGGACTTGCCCCCAACAGTTCAGGAGAAACTGTTTGACGAGGTGCTAGATCGAGATGTACAGAAAGGTGAAATATTGACTTATTTCAGTAACTTAAAATACCACTATTTTACTGAATTGGTGTGTGAGTGAGAGACCGTTGTCATAGTCAACACTGGGTGGCATCTGTATAGTTGCCCATCTCCTCTACTAAATTAGAAGGCTGCTGTATAGTGTTGTATTACAGGTCTGTTCACTGCCTGCCAACAGTGTGCATTCCCTGCTGGCCTTTCTGACATTTTGCCTGCCTTATCGTGTGTGCTTGTATCTTTGCTAATTGAGTTTTAGGATTTCACTGATCCCTAAAGGGCTCTCCACAGGGATTTCATAGTCTTCGCAAACGGAGCTACGGAGGTCAGTTTGCATCGCGTTTAAAAAATTCTGCTTCACAAAAGTACCTAGAACTACAGAGAGGGCAACGTAAACAAACCTCCGTCGGATCCATTGCGTAGACTGTGTAGAGCCCTTTAATGAATGACTGTATTTCCTCCAGTGCCTTTTGTAAATGACTTTACTTCCTCCACATGCCATCAATGGTGGTACTTTTCCACACTGATCGCTCACACTCTAGGGTGACTTATGACCTGTTTAGCTCCCCAAAGTTTGCAGCGCACCAATGGTAACAAGCCAGTGTATGGACGACATGGTGACCAGTCACCCTAGCCACCCACCTGTCTTTCTCTCTGCTATGATGAAACTGCAAGTGCACGTGTATAATTTTTCATCAAACTCGATCCCCTTTCTGAAATATGATCACGCTGGGGTCATCACTACAGACCCTGGTTCGATTCCAGGCTCTATCACAACCGGCCGTGATTGGGATTCCCATAGGGCGGCGCACAATTGGCCCAGCGTCGTCCAGGTTAGGGTTTGGCCGGGGTAGGCCGTCATTGTAAATATGAATTTGTTCTTAACTTCTCTGCGCTACGGATCCCTTTTACGGGATCACTTTCCTAAACAACCGCTAGAATTGCAGGGCGCCAAATGCATAAATATTACAAAAAATACTTAATCATACAATCACAAGTGAAATATACCAAAACACAGCTTAGCTTGTTGTTAATCCACCTATCGTGTCAGATTTTGAAAATATACTTTACAGCGAAAGAAATCCAAGCTTTTGTGAGTGTAGCAATCAATGCTACAACAGCTAGCCCCAAATTAGCATGGTCACGAAAGTCAGAAAAGCAATAAAATTAATCGCTTACCTTTGATAATCTTCGGATGTTTCCACTCACGAGACTCCCAGTTACACAACAAATGTTCTTTTTGTTCGATAAATATTACTTTTATCACAAAAAAACTCTATTTGGGTTGCGCATTATGTTGAGAAAACTACAGCCTTGTTCCGTTCGACAAATTCCAAAATGTATCCGTAATGGTCGTAGAAACATGTCAAATGTTTTTTATAATCAATCCTCAGGTTGTTTTTAACAAACATAATCGATAATATTTAAACCGGACCATAACCTATTCTTTAAGAGACAAAAGGAAAATGGGGAGCCCCTCTCTCGCGCACAGGAACGATTCAGAGGACACCTGACCTCTTTTGAAACATCTCGCTCATTTTTCAAAATAAAAGCCTGAAACTATGTCTAAAGCCTGGTCACAGCCTGAGGAAGCCATTGGAAAAGGAATCTGGTTGATACCCCTTTAAATGGAAGATAGACGGTCCAGGAAACACATATTTAAATTTTATTTTTATTTTTTTACCAGTCACCCTAGCCACCCACCTGTCTTTCTCTCTGCTATGATGAAACTGCAAGTGCAGGTGTATCACTTTTCATCACACTCCCCCCACAATCCCCTCTCTGAAATATGATCATGCTGGGGTCCTTTCCAGTGCCACCACCTGTCATGTAGAATCAAGGTGGCCCCTTCATCCATCCGCACCTTGTCTTTGTACATAGTGCAAGCCCAGCATCACAATGGTGTCCTTGCCATCACTGTTAGTGATTTGAAGTTCGGCTATTTTTACTGACTTGGATCTTTTTAATTAACTCATTCAGTAAAAATAATTACTCTTTCAACTAATTTCTTTAATTTCAGTCAGTAATGCCCAAAGCACACAGGACCCCCTACCGGCAAACAATGAACTGTAAACTGAAAGAGTCATGATTCTACAAGCCTTTCGTTCACATGTCGTTCACCATAAGGGGCTTATGGAGCTTTCATTTGTGACCGTGACTTTTAAAAGTGTGCTTTAAACAAAGTGTACATTTGTTGATTGCTATGTATACAAATAACATACATTTGAAACGGCATCTAGTTGTTGCCGCAACCGGACAAGATTGTCAAGCAATGCATTGGTGGAATACATTGCTTGACTGCCGTGAGCGTGATAAGCACAATATTGTTCGAACTGCAGCACCCCAAATGATTCGTTCAAGTTTGTAGAGCAGAGATAGTGTATGTTTTGGTTCTACAAAGCTGTGTTCATAACATTCAATAATCAATCCGTTGCATTTCTTCTTGCACCATGCGATCAATTATGAGTTCTGAACATGTATTTTTGTTTTCTATGCTGTTATTGCTGCCTGCAGCGTGATCTATTTTAGAGTTATTGGTCGGAGCACGTCTCTGGAGCCACTGAGCCAGAGAAGCGTGTCTTAATCCTTTTGTAGTAATCCCAGCCAGCGGTTTAAACGAACAACAAAATGAACAGAAAACGAATCATGACTCAAGTCAGTAAAAAGAGTCGTTCAAAAAGAAAGAATCGTTTGCAAACTGCACATCCCTAATCACTGTACATCCCTATATTTTACAATACTTGATGTTAGTTCTGGGCTGGAACAAAAACCTGCACACCGTATAAAACCAAGGAGTGCTTCATTTTTTAAATTACCCCATTGCCCTTTCAAAGCCTCACTTTCTCTCTCAGAGCTGGAGGAGGAATCTCCTATCATCAACTGGTCTATAGAGCTAGGCACGAGGTTGGACAGCAGGCTGTATGCCCTGTGGAACCGCACGGCTGGGGACTGCCTGTTAGACTCGGTATTGCAGGCCACCTGGGGCATCTATGACAAGGACTCTGTCCTCCGCAAGACCCTTCACGACACTCTGCACGACTGCTCCCACTGGTGAGACCTGGGTCTGGGGTGTGTAACTTTGGGGATAGGATGAGAAGGCTGTGTTTGTTTGTGCAAACCAATTATTTAATTGTGGAAAAAGGAAAACCTGTTCTCATTGCAAAAGGGTTTAAAGCATTTGAGTAACACTCACTTGACCTTTTCCACAGGGAGTTGATACAGAGTGACTGACGTGTGTGTGTGTGTGTTCTGTCTGTCTAGGTTCTACACGCGCTGGAAGGAGTGGGAGTCGTGGTATTCCCAAAGCTTCGGCTTGCACTTCTCACTCAGAGAGGAACAGTGGCAGGAAGACTGGGCTTTCATCCTCTCACTGGCCAGCCAGGTACTCACTCACTCATTTCCTTATGCATACAAACATAAAGCTTTAATTTTTTTAGGTGGAAGGACTTGGGATCATCAGTGTACAGATGTAGGATCTTAATTTGAGTACTTACTTGTTTTTTTGCACTGCAGAAAATACAGATGAGCTTTGTGATTTACATAAATTCTCAAAACTGAACTTTTTATGTAGCCTGCTTTTGGCCAGCTAATAGCCAAACAACCGATCAAGCAAAATTATTGACTAAACGTTCAAATCCTGTTGCTGCAGGATTATTTGGCTGGGACAATATAGGTGAAATTAAGATCCCACATCTGTACTGTAATATGCTAACATATAAAAAGCATTTACTGCCCATGAATTATGCAATGCCATACTGCTCTGACCATATAGGAAAGCCCACAAAGTGTGTGACAGCCTCCATTACGTCATTTTCATGTGACAGTTGTGTAATCTCAACTGTTCCTCTACTATATCAATCACAATATGTAGAACCAACAGAGGCATTGACCTAAGGTTTTCATTTTTAACAATCAAATTAGTCTTGATAACATTTATTTATAGGCATGATTAGATATCCGGCTTACAGTATTGCTCGATGTATATCCAATCATTTTAGACTAACAACTGTTAGGATTTGAGCTGTTACTTACTAACAGTATATTTTGCAGCTATCCACCAAAAAGGTAGTTTGATGTGCCTCTTTCTTTGTGTTGTATCTCTCTACAGCCTGGAGCCAGCCTGGAGCAGACTCATATTTTTGTTCTTGCACACATTCTTCGTAGACCAATCATCGTCTATGGAGTGAAGTATTACAAAAGTTTCCGTGGTGAAACACTTGGGTACACCCGTTTTCAAGGTGAGATGATGTCTGCTTTCTTTGGCCTTAGTCTTAAATTGGGCTTCCCTGTGACGTAGTGGGCTCCTTAGTGGCGCAGCGGTCTAAGGCACTACAGACACCCTGGTTAGATTCCAGACTGTATCACAACCGGCCGTGATTGGAAGTCCCATAGGGTGGCGCACAATTGGCCCAGTGTCGTCCGGGATTGGCTGGTGTAGGCCGTCATTGTAAATAAGAATTTGTTCTTAACTGACTTGCCTAGTTAAAGGTTAAATATATATTTTTTTTAATAAAATCCTGACAAGCAAAAGGCTCTCTAAAAATGCACAGTGTTGCAGATTTATCTCTTCTTGTCCAACTAGAATGACGACCCAGTCTGTGTCCATGGGTTGGACCATATCTGGTGGGTCAGACAAAGCCCTTCTGATTTGAATTTGCCCTAGCACAAGAATCATGGCACAAGGATGATGCAAATTTGATTGGGTTTGCTGATATGCAGATTTGAGAGTTTTGTTCAAAAGTCAGTATTCAATCAATAGTGGATTTCCGGATAGTGCTTTCAGAAGCGTTTTGATTTACACAGCAGTGCGTCACAGTTGGAGGGAGTTGACACTTGATTTAGAAACTGTTAGTCTCGTGGCATAACTGTTAGCATTGCAGATAGAAATGTATTATACAATGGCAAGAAAATGTATGTGAACCCTTTGGAATTACCTGGATTTCTGCATAAATTGGTCATAAAATTTGATCTGATCTTCATCTAAGTCAACAATAGACACAGTCTGCTTAAACTAATAACACACAGACAATTATATGTTTTCGTGTCTTAATTGAACACACTGTGTAAACATTCACTGTGCAGGGTGGGAAAAGTATGTGAACCCTTGGATTTAATAACTGGTTGACCCTCCTTTGGCAGCAATAACCTCAACCAAACGTTTTCTGTAGTTGCGGATCAAACCTGCACAAGGGTCAGGAGGAATTTTGGACCATTCCTCTTCACTGTTTCGGTTCAGCAATATTCTTGGGATGTCTGGTGTGAACCGCTCTTGAGGTCATGCCACAGCATCTGAATCGGGTTGAGGTCAGGACTGACTGGGCCACTCCAGAAGGCGTATTTTCATCTGTTTAAGCCATTCTGTTGTTGATTTACTTCTGTCTTTTGGGTTGTTGTCCTGTTGCATCACCTAACTTCTGTAGAGCTTCAATTAGTGGACAGAGCCTTACATTCTCCTGCAAAATGTATTGATAAACTTGGGAATTCATTTCCCCCATCAATGATAGCAAGCTGTCCAGGCCTTGAGGCAGCAAAACAGCCAAAACCATGATGCTCCCTCCACCATACTTTACAGTTGGGATGAGGTTTTGATGTAGGTGTGCTGTGCCTTTTTTTTTCTCCACATAGTGTTGTGTGTTCCTTCCAATCAACTCAACTTTAGTTTCATCTGTCCACAGAATATTTAGCCAGTAGCACTGGCTAAATATCCAGGTGCTCTTTTGAACATCCAGGTGCTCTTTTGCAAACTTCAGACGTGCAGAAATGTTTTTTTTAGACAGCAGTGGCTTCTTCCGTGGTGTCCTCCCACAAACACCATTCTTGTTTAGTGTTTTACGCATCGTGGACTCGTCAACAGAGATGTTAGAATGTTCCAAAGATTTTGTGATGTCTTTAGCTGACACTCTAGGATTCTTCTTAACCTCATTGAGCATTCTGCACTGTGCACTTGCAGTCATCTTTGCAGTACAGCCACTCCTAGGGAGAGTAGCAACAGTGCTGAACTTTCTACATTTATAGACAATTTGCCTTACCGTGGACTGATGAACATCATAGCTTTTAGAGATACTTTTGTAACCCTTTCCAGCTTTATGCAAGTCAACTATTCTTAATCTTAGGTTTCTGGGATTTATTTTGTTCAAGGCAATGCTTCTTGTCAATAGCAAACTCAAATTTCGTTTGTTTTTATAGGGCAGGGCAGCTCTAACCAACATCTCCAATCTCGTCTCATTGATTGTCGTCTCATTGATTGGACTCCAGGTTAGCTGACTCCTGACTCCAATTAGCTTTTGGAGAAGTGATTAGCCTAGGGGTTCACATACTTTTTCCAAGCTACACAATGTTTAAATGCTGTATTCAATATAGACAATAAAAATACAATAATTTGTGTGTTATTAGTTCAAGCACACTGTGTTTTGTCTATTGTTGTGACTCAGATGAAGATCAGATCAAATTTTATGACCGATTTATGCAGAAATCCAGGTAATTCCAAAGGGTTCACATACTTTTTCTTGCCACTGTATGACACGATTCCCTAATGTACATGACAGAAGAATGTGTTGTTTTCCATAATATATCCTATTTATTTCTTAATGTTCTGCATGCTGCACCCCAGTGAACACAAGCCAGTGTAGCTGTAGTCTATTCGGGGTGTGAACATTAAAACTTTGAAATGTTTCAACGAAATGTGGATTCTTAACTTTAAGAAGAATCCTTAACTGAAAAACAACTAAGAGCATTGAAAGCACGAGGCTCAACTTCCCCACTGTTTTAGTGCCCTGGCTACCATGCTGTGAGCAGCATGAAGCAAACCTGTGCACATGTGTAGATACCATGTGTGACTGTGAGAGTTAAGTGTGAGACATTGCAAGGCAAGAAAATTTGCGAGATACAGCTTTTGATTGCCGATATAGGCCTAGTGCACGGTTCTGACTCTGCCTGGTGGCTGAGCTGCCTAAACTGTGCCCTTCCCTCGATAGCTTGCTAAGATGCAAGTGTTTGATTAGTTGCCATACTTCCGAGAACAGTGTCCTCTGTTCCAAAAATACGGAATCTTATGAGTCGATTCCTAGCGGAATTGAATCTTGACACTCAGAAATTGGAGTCGACACCGGGAGTCTGTGTGTAAGGAGTCGAGGAATCAATTATTTTGGAGTCGACTCTCCACCACTACGTCATTGTTAACAGTTGGAAAAATGGCAGAGAAAGGCAAGCGACAGCGGCGAAGTCCTGTATGGCAATATTTTGAAAAGTTAAATGAGAAGGGAATGCAAACTTTGCGAGATGGAGTTGAGCTACAGTAATGGTAGTACAGGTGCAAATGTTTAACCATCTGGAAGGGGCGCACCGTGAGACCCAAACCATTGCTGGCAGCAGCGCAGCACATTGCCAATTCACATGGGTTAAAAAAATAATAATAATTGTTTTAATGGAAATCTATTTAAAAAAATGCAGCTTAAACATTAAGAATGTTTTTCCATTTGTCACATCCCTAGTTTGTAGTTGTCCACTACTGAGCCTAGATGCAAAGTCCCAGTGTGAAATGGCACAAGCGTGTCTGCATACTTCGCATAGCTCACATAATCGGTCTTCTCATTCTTATAGGAACTGTAGCCGCATCAAGAATCAGTCCAAGTAGATTACAATCTGTTTAGTAAAGGGAGGGGGGTTACAATTGTTTGTTGTGATTGTTCCAATGCTGATACAGCATGCGACTCTCTCTAAAACCAGTCGAAGAACAATTCTGCCAAAATAATCCCACCCCCTAACTTTGAAGCATTGCAGGAGAAAGGTTCACTGTACGTACTGTTAGTAGCCTATGTCTCTCGGCATATGTTAGCCATCATGGGAAGAGGGAGTGGTAGTTTAAAGCGGGTGTCCAATAAGGGCTGAGGGCGGGGTCCACCTCCGTGGGACCTAGTAAAAACAGTCTGGCTTTAATTAGCCTGCAGATCCCGTGCAGCCATAAAGAAAGCTCTCTGTAACGATGGGCTGCCTGTGGTAATGTCATTCATTACAGAGGGACGATATAGGCTACTGTTTGTGTTGCCAAGGAAAGGAGAGGCTTATGAGCGTCCGTGGAGGGAGGGAAGGAGAAATCTCTGTTTAAATTGGTCGCCAAGTGAACCCAGTAAACACACATGGCAGACTGTTGAACAGTGAGCGACAGTAATTGTTCTAGATGCTCAAAAAGTGGTTTGTGTTAAGGTCACACGGTGAAGTGTCTCGTTCACTTGTAGAGGCTGTCTAGTGGTTTGAGGCTGATGGAATAGTCTCAGGTAAAGTGTCCATTGTGTTTGGGAAACTGTTGGTGAGGAATATGTCAGCCTGTTTTGATATTTTGGTTTGTCATCTCTCTCTCTTTCTCTTCCTCTTTCTTTCTGTCCCTCCCCATGTCCCTTTGACTCTTACTTCCTCCCTTGATTCCACCTCTCTCCATTTCTCACCCTCTTCCTCCTTCACTCTACATCCCAACTTCCCCTTCCCTATCTCTCTCCAGGTGTGTACTTGCCCCTGCTGTGGGAGCAGAGTTTCTGTTGGAAGAGTCCCATTGCTCTGGGCTACACTCGCGGCCACTTCTCTGCACTGGTGGCCATGGAGAATGACGGCTTCAACAATCGGGGCGCAGGCGCCAACCTCAACACAGACGATGACGTGACCATCACCTTCCTACCGCTGGTGGACAGTGAGAGAAAGTTGCTTCACAGCCACTTCCTCTCAGCACAGGAGGTAGGAGGGAGCGACCGCTGTGGTATCATGAATATTTATATGGACCCCTGACGGGTTGCTTTTCAAGGATTCTGTCTGAGTCTACTATTCATGCTGATTCAAGCTAATTTTGATATTCATGCTGATTATGTAGTTCTATTATACCATCTGCTAAGTGACTATAGTATGTCGCTATTCTCGTGAAGTGGCTGGAATGTGAAAAGTAAGGAGGATTGGCTGCACTAATTGCACTATTTTTCTCTGTATGAGAGCATACTCTAAAATATGAGATGTAGTCTCATGGTTGATGGTTTTCTTGTCTGTGTGTCAGATGGGGAATGAGGAGCAGCAGGAGAAGCTGTTGAGGGAGTGGTTGGACTGCTGCGTGACAGAGGGTGGAGTGCTGGTGGCCATGCAGAAGAGCTCCCGCCGGCGGAACCACCCCCTGGTAACACAGATGGTAGAGAAGTGGCTGGACGGCTACCGACAGATCCGCCCCTGTGCCTCGCTCTCTGACGGTGAGGAAGAGGAGGATGATGAGTGACAACTGGAGTAGGCAGGAGTCCACCCTCTTTTTTTTCCTCCTTTACTTACATGGACAAACTGTGAAAGGGCAGGGAATCATCCTACCCTGGCAGAGGACACACTTAAGACTGACAGAAGAAAAACTCCATTGCTGCAAAAATACTTGGGGGATGACCGAAATAAAGGATTGTAGTTTTCAAATGCTATTGAGCTTTGATTTTCTCAAATGTAACATCTTTAGCCGAAAGTGTAAATGCATGTGGTTGTTGGAAATATACCAGTATCAGTTTGATGGGCACCGATGAAAGTACACTTCCTAAATGACTGTCCTTTTAGTTGTTTTTCCAGTTGAAATAGAGTTATTGTTTTTTGATGGGCAGGGTCTAGGCCAACATATCTTTGTCAGGGCACCCAACAGAAAACTGCTGCAATTGTGTACTATGAATTTAATTCTTAAAGGGATACTTCAGGATTTTGTCAAAAAGCCCTTTATCTACTTCTCCAGAGTCAGATGAACCCATGGAGATACCATTTGTCTCTGCATCCAGTATGAAGGGGTAGTTTCGCAAGCCAATCCTAACTAGCATTAGCGCAGTGAATGATATCTAATAGCAGTTATCATTGTGCTAACGCTCGTTAGCAACTTCATTCAAACTGCAAGCAGGGACAAATGGGTTCCACGGGTTCATCTGGGGAAGTAGATAAAGGGTGTCATTGACAAAATCCCCTTTTAAAACTAAGCACTACACATTTATACAAAGACACGCTTGAATGAAGGTCATTTTCAAAGATACATAAATGAAGTTCCCTTCTCACCTCAAAGCTAGTGTTACTAAGGTCTTGGAGATCATACACATTGGTGTTTAGTTTACCCTTTTCCCCAGAATGGCCAAAATGAAGTCTTATTTTCTTGATCTCCAAACTAATTCTACATATGTTTGGGAGCTTTTGAGCTGAGATTCTGTATTTTTGTCATTTCTTTCAATCTTGATGTTTTGTGGCAGACCTTTTTGCTGTGAGGAAAATAACCATCTGTAGAAGTTTACTTCAGCACCTCATTTGGATGTTTGGTGCTTTGGAGGAGTGTGAGTAAGTCACATTCAACATCTACATTAAAACAATTGTTTCTTTTTCTCTGTCCTGCTATTCTTCCCTGTCAAGTTTAACCCATGGTACCTGTGGTTTTTTTCTATAATGTATGCTTGTCTGTGAACCCATCTTGAATTAAGGTATTTGTGAGAGATTGCACATGAACCAAAGTTAAAATATCATGGTCATACTTTTTTATTGGGTTTCCTTGCCATTGAGTTATACTGTAACTTATTTTGGTGTATTACAATCTAGTTATACACACATTAAGCATCGCCTGTATGTTGCTTTGTAGTAATGCAATAGTTGCAGATTTAGGTAAAAGCCTGACCTCACTAGTGCCAGTGAGAAAAATAAAGGAAAACCTTTAATGTCCAATTTATGAAGTCTATAAAAATTATAGTGTAGTTTGACCGTTTCAGTATGCATTGACTCGTGTGGTGCACCTGGTTATTAATAGGGATGTCTAAAAAGGAGAGTACTATGACAATATCATAGTGTAGACTATTTATATAATGGCTCTCTTATACATTCTTATGGGAACTTCTATAACCTCCGTGTGGCCAGTAAACCCATTACACCACAAAATCCAGAAAGGGTCAACTGAAGGTCATTACATTAAGTTATGCATTGGTACTATAAACCGTATGCATAAATAAGCAGCAAAGTCAAACACTTTCACAGAGCCTGATAGAACAGCATTTTTTTTTATTTGAACTGCACTGAATTTTATATATCACCTTGTACAAATACTCACACTAAAAACCAAACAATCTGTTAGTAGCCTTGTCTTGCTAAAGTCAGGGCACTAGGGATGTTGCTCACAGAGTGCATGATGCCTCCAAGAGCTCCAACTGGCTTTCATTATAAGAACAAGGGGAGGAAAAAAGGGGTGGTTCACATAAGACTATGATTATAAGAACATTTAACTAGGCAATACAAATCTAACAGGACTCTGCAAAAACCTTGAACACCAAAAAACAGAGGTTTGATTTATAAAAATACCACAATGAAGAAAAGGTGGAGACACGTAGAACGATCCAGACTTTTTTCTTTCAGACAATTTGGGGAAAAAGATATCTGCAAAAGTTATTTTTCCTGAGTCAGTAACCTCAATTTCCAAACCCTTTCCTGTCTGGCTGGTGCTACTGTGTAGGTCCTTTTGGTGAGAAAAAAAATTGACATTTTAAGAGAGCCCTCTAGCATACAAACACCTGCGACAATGTCCAAATCCATGATGTGGAGGTCCATGTAAAAGCAGAGGTGCTTTTAACAGTTAGAACGGCTTTTGCATGCATTTCTTATTTCAATATTTTAGTGACAGACCACGACATGATTACTGAATCCGGAGTTGGAATGAAAGTTTACATTGTCTTAAGATTGCGATAATGACCTTTACAGCAAGTCTCATCCCCTTTGTGCGTCAGAACCTGGAGCTTTGAAGAAGCTCGTCAGAGAAACTAGATATCTAAAAAGGAGTTTACCAGATCAAAATCTTCTCTATAATATATTGGGTGGTCTCAGGGGTTGAGAGATGTTCACAATGGACAAATTCAAACAGTTTCAGGTCCCATATTCGCTTATTGTTTTGGTCATGAGGCTCAAGAGATCTGGCAACCCTGATGTGTCCATCAAATCCTGTCTGTACATTCAGGAACCAGCAACCTACAGGGTGAGAGATGGACTAGGACAGGGTTTAGAGGTCCCCATTGAGACTGCTGATGGCATTGGTAACACCAGTTGTCTTTTTCTACTGTATGACAACTGTATGTCATTTCTTAATAATTTATTTTTTCACATTGAAGAACAGAAAGACATATTCATTTGTAGGGTGGTCTCAGAAGAGGAAAGAAAAATAGACACACGTGAACTGAAATGATGGAATGGGGCAGGGTGGAGTTGGAGGAAGGCCAGTAACAGATGATGTCATTGTCCTTCCAAGCTCTCTTATTGGTGGGTCAGTCAAGGTGGACGGGCCTTAACTCTGGCATGCGGTAACAACGTGTCCCAGAAAACAGGAATAAAAAATTTAAAAGAAGAGGATCCTTGGAACATGAGTTTTGACGGTCCCCACTTTGGAGAAGCAGTTGTGAATATATTCACTGTCCCCACTTGGTTCCGGTGTTCTGTGAACCCTAACGATCAGTCTGTTGGTCGAAGAGTGGGTGGGTCAGTTGTGTATATATGAACTCCTTCGTCTCTGGATGCAGAGTTATGGCTCGGTCATGTGCTCTCTCATGGGCTCCCCGTTTTTGTAGGGTTGGTTGGGGGACGGGGCCTGGGAGGGGTGGGTACCGGAGGGCAGGGTGTGGGCGATTGTCACCCCCCCAGGCACCATCCCCTCCATTGGCCCATGGATCCCACCAGAGGCCACACCAACCACACCAGGGGGGTACCTGTGCCAGGGAGACATTGGTGAGGTCACATGGTACCATAACAATACCTCATAGGTTACAACAACCTGATAAGCCTTTAAATTGCCATTTTAAGTTGCTATATTTAAAACACATGTTGCCTCACATTAGAAATGAGGCAAAGGATCAAATTCAGTGGTGCATTTTATAATCAAAGAAAGTAAAGTCACACATTGGAGAAAGAGTGTGGCGCAAAACAGACATCACATGAAATCTGAAAACTGATTCAACTCTTACATGTCAATTCAGGATTCAAAACGACCACAAGACCTCATCTGTTGTTCTTGGGAAACTGATAAACGTATCAGAGAAATATATCTTGATTTACTAAACCACTCAGATATCAACAAAATATAGTTATAGTTGGCATAAGGGGATGGTGTAGGGCTAGGGATTGCAGGTCAAGGAAAGATTCCTGACAGAATATCTCAGGGGACAGACACTGAACTATGAGAAAAAGGGGGGTTTAGAAGGAAAATGGTACAAATGTCACAAATATACCCAAGTAGACCTCATACTTCCTGTGCAGGAATATGGAATACTCTGTCCTACAATCAAATGGTTGCCATTATGTGCTACCTTGCAATAGATGTTTGTATTATTTGGCATGGTACAAGTGGCTAGGTTTGGCCACATTTGTTGGTTTTGGGGAAGTAAATGAGGGGTGCAATGAGAGGGTGGGCAGAGCAGGTATATTGGGTGGGAAATAAAGCAAACAGAGACTATACTTTTCAGTATCATGAAAACCAACAGCAGTTCTGCTTTGATCAGCACAGGTGGGCCTGAGCCTATCACTGTGGGTCAGAATTGGTAGTATTTACCTGGTTCTCTATTAGGTATATAATTTGTCTTGCATTCCCCCCGTTCCTATGGCCTGTACCATGGTTTGGTTGACTCGGCTGTGTAAGAGAAGTAGTTCAGTCCAGTTGAGACAGTAGGTATAGGGTGAGAGACTGAGAGGTCAATACTGTGACTTCCTGACAAACAATAGCACGGGATGGTAGTAGCTAATCAATGTTTCCCCATAGCGCTTCATTTCCACTATATGCCACTACGGAAACCAAGACTAAAATACCACCAAGGTTAAATAGAAAAGACAAGAAGTTATCATATATTGAATACAGGGAACAACAAAGTATATATCTGAGCATGGAAATTACTCCAGCTGTACCAATTTAAAAAAATGTATCCCCCTTTTTATCAAAATGATTAAGTCCTGCTTATGTGGATAATATACGCAAGAGGAGGTGGACCTGACCAAAAATAGGGGTTTCCCTACATAACTGTCAGTTTGGTTGTGATTGATACCTGTACGCGGCACCGTTGAGTTCGGGGTGCATTTGCTGCTGTTCCACTGTCCAAGGAGCCGTGGTAACAAAGAACTCCTTGTTGACACAGTTTCGTAAACTGTCGGGGATACGGCCTGCGTCGGAAAAACCAAAACATTCCAGTAAAGAATCAGCTCCAAATGAGTTTACAAGTGTGATAAATGTGTGTGTGTGTGTGTATGTGTATGTGTACCAGTGACGGCTCTGCGTATCTCTGTGGCGGCTGCCTCTCTCATCTCCAGCGAGGCCTGTTCACTGTACCAGGCCGTGTGAGGAGTACAGATCAGGTTAGGAGCATCCTTCAGAGGACCCTGGGTAAAACTACACACACCAGAGAAAGGGATTGGCGAACTGAACTGGATAATGGAGTTGACGAAGTTACCTTTTCACACAGATAAACACACACTCACCTGAAGGGTTCTGACTCATGGACGTCCAGGGCGGCCCCCCGTATCCTGCCCTCTTTCAGGGCCTGAGCCAAGGCCTTCTCATCCACCAAACCTCCCCGCGCAGAGTTAACCAGAAACGCACCCTGGCGCATCTTAAACAAAAGTAAACCCGTTTTTACTAACATCAAATAGATAGTAGATATCTGCGATGAGATTAAGTGATATTCACTCTCCTGGAGAATACACATGTTGGGGCCCACTTATACAGTATGTGCCTGCAGTGGTGCTTTCAACCATAAAGCCCTAAGGTGCCCTGCAGTATGCTCCTCGTACCAACAGCTTAGATTCAAATCACAAAGAGCTAATGGAATAAAACTTCTGTGTACCAAAAGAGAGAGACAGAGATTAAATGAGAGTATCTGGATAAAAGTAATCCCTTCATCTTGACAAAAGCTGAAATTCACGGTCCTAGTTGTATCTGATCTGTAAAAGGCACAAGCCATAGACACGAACGCACGTACAAACACAGAGATCTTTTGGCAGCAAAGTAGTGATGTTCTTTAAGAAACTTTTCTATGGTTTATATGAATATATAATTAGCACGTTAACCAGGTTCTGCCTTGATGAGACCGCCCCTCACATTTCAAAGAGGAAATGGATGTTAGACTTCTACAGCAGCATGCAGTTTTAAAAGTGGACTGTAGGTGGCAGTGCTGATCACCAACTAGGCCACGAGGCTGGGTGCACAGTACTGTACTGTGCATGGTAAATTATGGCCTATTTTAGCATTGTGTGTGTGTGTGTGTGTGTGTGTGTATGGGTGTATGTCTGAATTGCCTGCAAGTGTGTGTGTACCTGTTTGATGGTGAAGTCGTTGATGAGGTGGTGGTTGTGTTCGTTCAGGTTGCAGTGCAGGGAGACACAGTCACTCTGGTAGAGCAAGTCCTGCAGGGTGTAGACACGCTGAACACCTAGCGAACGCTCCAGACCGTCCTGCAGGTACGGGTCGTAGAAGATCACGTTGAAGCCAAACACCTTGGCCCGCACTGCCACCGCCTGCCCTGAACGACCTGTAGACATACACATGAATACAGTGTCAGAAAAGGATCACAATGTTATGGCTGTGTGTGTATGTGGACCAAGCACTATCACAACTGAGTGTGTTACTGCCAAAGACCAACATCTCCTGTGACCCACCAAAGCCAATGAGGCCCAGCGTTTCTCCTCGGATCCTGGCGGCTCCGGACGCCACCTCTCTGATCTGCTCCACGCTCTGGACCCGTGTGCCCTCCCGGAGAGCCTGGTACAGCCAAGTGTTCCGCCGGTACAGGTTGAGAATGTGGCACAGAGTGGAGTCTGCTGTCTCCTCCACCGCCGCCGATGGGATGTTACACACCGCGATGCCTGGAAAAGAGAAAGGGAAGACATGATGAGAGAAGAAGAACACCAGAAATGTATAGAAGCCCTGTGCACAGCAATGTGCTGGTTATGGAAGGAACAACTAAGTATCCAAGAAACATGTAGAAACATGTACCCACTTGGAAAGGCAATTCAAATTGTAGCGTTTCGTAATTATAGTGCAACATTTTTAAAATCAAAGACACGTTTCACACCAGGTTACTATGTTTATTGAGGATTTTTGTTTTAATTATTAAGTGACATGCCTGGGGCAAAAATGACATCTGTGGGGGAGTATTTTTTAATAATGCTTTCACAGTTGTCTGTGTATTTAGGGGATAATACTTCAACTACATGTGCTATGTACTGAAGTATACAATAAGTGTTTGTTTAGGCTACATTCCATAAAGTCTTGGCTGCAGTGCTGAGGAGTGGGTTGTTGTTGTCTCTACGTTGTGTCTGTCATATTGGCCGATGCATTAAAATGTCCCCTTAGGGGATCAATAAAGTTTGATATTATACCTCTCTCCTCTCTGTTTCCCTCTCTTACCCATCTCTCCGGCTGCCTTGATGTCGATGTTGTCATAGCCGCTGCCGATGCGGATGATGATGCGTAGAGCCTTGAATTTCTCCAGGTCTTCTCTGGTCAAGGTGATGGTGTGGTACATCATGGCCCCTACTGCCTCGTTCAGCACCTGATGGAGAGGCACCTTCATCATCATCATCATTAAAGGCATTTCATCATTATCTTGAATAAACCCTTTTTTGTGGTGTATGTGTTCATGTGTACGTGTCAAAAGCCCTGCATGATCAGAATGTGTATATGGAAACAAGGTGAGGGTGGAGACAGGCAGGGTCATAAACTGGATTGATGTTTTATCCAGATCCCCAGATAGCATAGCAAGTGCACCCTGTCAGGCGTTCTGGGTAAATAATAGCTTTAAATTCTCCTCAGGCTAACTGCATTAGCTTGGCCTGCCAGATTAGCATAGCTGTGACTTTCCATAACGGTTTTATTAGAGCTAGCTGGAGTCAGCACTAGATGCTAATTCAAGGTTAAATCTCTCCTCATGCATTCATCTAATTGCTTAGGCTGTGTTGCTAGCCAGAGGCAAGTTTGGCTGGAGACAATACGTCCTGTGGGTTGTAATGGCCAATGCTGTGTGAGTCATTAAGCAAGTAATCACTGAGCAATGTGTCAGACTAAATGGAAAAACTGAACGAGTGATTCTTTTTTATAACGATGGACCAGTATTCAAATATACAGAAATACAGAAAAAAAGCAGTTTGATATGGCATAGAGGGATGGACTCAACCCAATAGATGTTTTTCAGAACTCTTTATCCAGATCAAAATGTCGCGAGGAGAGTTTGTGTGGGGGTGGAATGGTATCAGCACACCACTCTATTGTACAGATAAATGCTGATATAACGCTAAAGACTCATTTGTATCAATTCACTCACAGTCCACAAACAGATGGTTAAACTGCTTACAGATGGAGGGATAACACGCTAGCACGCGAACCCTTTAGCCTACACAACACAACAGAGAGTGATAAGTCAGCACGGAAACACGACGAGAGCACGCTAGCACTGCTTTGAAATGGATAGTGAGTCATCGTAACCTCCTAATAGTGCTCCGAATGCTATGTAATTCACTGGGGAGAAAGATACAGATTCAGGCTCCTGTCAGGGAACTAACTTGGTTCATCTTTCTCAGGCGATGCACGCAGAGAGGCAGTAGTGTGTGTTTCAGTATGTATGATGAAAGTGGGTGAATTTGTGTGTATGAGAGGTGAGGTCTGTGTGTGTATGTGTAAATGTGAGTCAGCATGTGTGTGTGTGTTGGTTTGTATTTGAGCCTGTGTGTTTGAGCCGATGTTAGTGGGTTGTTTGCGCGTGAGTGTGCGGCCCTTTCTCCTTCCGTGTGTGTGAAGTGCCACTTCTGCTGTCTCTGCTGACTCGTAGACAAAGGCGGGAGCTCTGTCAATATCTCTACACCCAGGGCAGGCTGCCTCGCTGTGTAATGTATGCGCAAACAACAGCTGTTTGGACAGAAAGCCTTGGTGTGTGTGAACAGGGTAGCACGGAGAGGCCAGGGTCCAGAGAGAAGCATGTCAAAAGAGGTCAACGGAACCCGGGTCCTATTTTTCCTCTCACTTTCTCCTTCCCTCCATCCATCTAACCTTTTCTATTTTCCAATCTCACTCGCTTTCTCTCTGTGCCAAATATAAATATATTTTTAAATGGTTCAAAATCTCCTTTGCTGACAAAAGATGTCAACAAACCTTGTCTACAAGACAACATTACATTTACATTTAAGTCATTTAGCAGACGCTCTTATCCAGAGCGACTTACAAATTGGAAAGTTCATACATATTCATCCTGGTCCTGGTCCCCCCGTGGGGAATGAACCCACAACCCTGGCGTTGCAAGCGCCATGCTCTACCAACTGAGCCACACGGGACCACATGACGGATTATTTGGGGTTTTGACGCTGATAAACTGTAAGGTCAACATACACAATACATGGAAATTGCTTTGCTTTGTTAAAGGTGCAATATACAGAAATCGCACCACCATTTCCTAGTTGCAGAAATTCTAATAGTTGTCAGGTTCAAATCCAATCAAATTTTATTTGTCACATGCGCCGAATACAACAGGTGTAGGTAGACCTTACTTACAAGCCGTTAACCAACAACGCAGTTTAAAAAAATATAAATAAAAAATAAGATAAAAATAACAAATAATTAAAGAGCAGCAGTAAATAACAATAACGGGGCTATATACAGGTGGTACCGGTACAGAGTCAATGTGCGGGGGCACCGGTGTCAAGGTAATTGAGGTAATATATACATGTAGGTAGGGTTATTAAAGTGACTATGCATAGACAATAACAGAGCGTAGCAGCAGGGTAGAAGGGGGGGCAATGCAAATAGTTTTGGTAGCCATTTGATTAGCTGTTCAGGAGTCTTATGGCTTGGGGGTAGAAGCTGTTTAGAAGGCTCTCGGACCTAGACTTGGCGCTCCGGTATCGCTTGCCGTGCGGGAGCAGAGAGAACAGTCTATGACTATGGTGGCTGAAGTCTTCGACAATTTTCAGGGCCTCCCTTTGACACCGCCTGGTATAGTATTCCTGGATGGCAGGAAGCTTGGACCCATTTACTGGGCCATACGCACTACCCTCTGTAGTGTCTTGCGGTCGGAGGCCGAGCGGTTGCCATGCCAGGCAGTGATGCAACCAGTCAGGATGCTCTCAATGGTGCAGATGTAGAACCTTTTGAGGATCTGCCATGCCAAATCTTTTCAGTCTCCTGAGGGGGAATAGGTTTTTTCGTGCCCCCTTCACGACTGTCTTGGTGTGCTTGGACCATGTTAGTTTGTTGGTGATGTGGACACCAAGGAACTTGAAGCTCTCAACCTACTCCACTACAGCCCCGTCGATGAGAATGGGGGCGTGCTTGGTCCTCCTTTTCCTGTAGTCCACAATCATCTCCTTTGTCTTGATCACGTTGAGGGAGAGGTTTTTGTCCTGGCACCACACGGTCAGGTCTCTGACCTCCTCCCTATAGGCTGTCTCGTCATTGTCGATGATCAGGCCTACCACTGTTGTGTCATCAGCAAACTTAATGATGGTGTTGGAGTCGTGCTTGGCCGTGCAGTCATGAGTGAACAGGGTGTACAGGAGGGGACTGAGCATGCACCCCTGAGGGGCCCCCGTGTTGAGGATCAGCGTGGCGGATGTGTTGTTACCTACCCTTACCACCTGGGGGCGGCCCGTCAGGAAGTCCAGGATCCAGTTGCAGAGGGAGGTGTTTAGTCCCAGGGTCTTTAGCTTAGTGATGGGCTTTGAGGGCACTATGGTGTTGAACGCTGAGCTGTAGTCAATGAATAACCTTCTCACATAGGTGTTCCTTTTGTCCAGGTGTGAAAGGGCAGTGTGGAGTGCAATAGAGTTGCATCATCTGTGGATCTGTTGGTGCGGTATGCAAATTGGAGTGGGTCTAGGATTTCTGGGATAATGGTGTTGATGTGAGCCATGACCAGCCTTTCAAAGCACTTCATGGCTACAGACGTGAGCGCTACGGGTCGGTAGTCATTTAGGCAGGTTACCTTAGTGTTCTTGGGCACAGGGACTATGGCTGTCTGCTTGAAACATGTTGGTATTACAGACTCGGACAGGGAGTTGAAAATGTCAGTGAAGACACTTGCCAGTTGGTCAGCACATGCTCGGAGCAAACGTCCTGGTAATCCGTCTAGCCCTGAGGCCTTGTGAATGTTGACCTGTATAAAGGTCTTACTCACGTTGCCTGCCGAGAGCGCGATCACACAGTCTTCCGGAACAGCTGATGCTCTTATGCATGTTTCAGTGTTACTTGCCTTGAAGCAAGCATGGAAGTAGTTTAGCTCGTCTGGTTGGCTCGTGTCACAGGGCAGCTCTCGGCTGTGCTTCCCTTTGTAGTCTGTAATAGTTTGCCACATCCAACAAGCGTCGAAGCCGGTGTAGTACGAATCGATCTTAGTCCAGTATTGACGCTTTGCATGTTTGATGGTTCGACGGAGGGCATAGCAGGGTTTCTTATAAGCTTCCGGGTTAGAGTCCGGCTCCTTGAAAGCAGCAGCTCTACCCTTTAGCAATGTGACAAAACAAGCAGTCAATGTGCAGAGAATCATTGTACCATCTACACCGCTGTGAAATATATTTTCTATAACCAAATTTGTATTTTCAGCTGTTTGAAGCTGGTGAGCAAAACTGAAAGCAAAAGACGCAAAAAATTAAGAATGGGAAGCATAGAAATAGTACACATAGAACAGATCTACCGCTTCTTAGCCTTGCTTTCAATTATATTGACAGATCTATAATTCACATTTCTATGTGAATTTGGTCGCATCACCCAAAAAGTTACATATTGCAGCTTTCACAAACTTTTTGCACATTTAGTACTTTACACAAAGAGGGGAAGATTTGATCTTGCACTGGTATATTGCAGATATAGCTAGCTCAGTATACTATGACATTCCTTTACCATAACCAGCCTCTCTATTTAACCACCAGAGGAGGAGAGGAGGAGCATACTGTCACCCAATGACATTAAATCATAATGAAATCACTGGGAGAGCCAATATACTCTACTGCAATATCAGTTTTATGTTACAGAAAGAGAAGAAGGGGGGGGGGGGGGATACAGGGGAAAAGGAGGAGAGGAGGGGGAGGTGAAAAGAGCTACAGTTTGAATTGAGGGCATGCACATTGTTAAGGCTTATTCTTTTGTGGAAGCCCATGCAGTCTCAGTGTATAGCATGTGCGTGTATGTGTACGCATGCTCGTGTCAGTGCCTGAAAGAGTGTGCGTGGGCGTACGTGGGTAAGTGTGTGTTGTACCTTCTCATGGATCTCCTGTGTGGACTGGGCATCACAGAAGGCGACAGTGGCCAGGTCTTTGAGGATGGGCATCTCGACTGTACAGTCACGTCCATCCAACAGGGCCACTAGGGGGCGAGGGTGCATGGGCCCATTCATGATCTGGGGCCGGATACCTACAGACAGAGAGAGACAGAGCGAGAGACACAGAGAGAGAGAGAGACACAGAGAGAGAGAGAGAGAGACACAGAGAGAGAGAGAGAGAGAGAGAGAGAGAGAGAGAGAGAGAGAGACACAGAGAGAGAGAGAGACACAGAGAGAGAGAGACACACACAGAGAGAGAGACACACAGAGAGAGAGAGACACACAGAGAGAGAGAGACACACAGAGAGAGATAGACACAGAGAGAGACACACAGAGAGAGAGACACACACACACACACAGAGAGAGACACACAGAGAGAGAGACACAGAGAGAGAGACACACACAGAGAGAGAGACACAGAGAGAGAGAGAGAGAGAGAGAGAGAGAGAGATAGAGAGACACAGAGAGAGAGACACAGAGAGAGAGACACAGAGAGAGAGACACACACAGAGAGAGACACACACAGAGAGAGAGAGACACACACAGAGAGAGAGAGAGAGAGAGAGAGAGAGAGAGATACAGAGAAAGAGACAGCGAGACACAGAGAAGAGAGCGAGAGGTGTTAATTATGAAGCCTCCCTAAAGCACACACAGCAGTTACAGTAGAGTACTGTAAGACACACAGCAGTTACAGTAGAGTACTGTAAGACACACAGCAGTTACAGTAGAGTACTGTAAGACACACAGGGAACCTCGTGAAAACCTGAAGGGTCGGACATTGTCAGAAATAAACCACATGGGAGTATAGACTGCATGTGCAGAGTCTCTTTTTAACAGAACAGAACCTTCTCATAGACATTGGATGTGCGTATGCAATCTTTTCACAGCCATGCACTTAAACAAGATGTTCGATGTGAAGACTGACAGTTTGATACAATGAATGCTCTGACTCAAACTGGACTGAGTGCTCTTCTCCACTATCATCTCCCTCTCACCTAGTAAGACAGATCAATAACACACACTCAACACTTCCTGAAATAACCAACACCTCTTCTGTGTCTCATGTGACTCCAGGTAACTCCAGATACCAGGGAACAAGGCCTTTCACTCCATGAGGTTGAGGTCACTCCCACCCTATCACAACCCTGCAGAGGCAGTTTGTGTGTGTGTGTGTGTGTACGCACACACACCTAAGCAATCACACATGCACTTGTCTTCTGTATCTGTTACAGCCTCATACTATAGACCACAATCTCTCAACCTTCTGCACACACCACACAATACCACCATCCCTGGAGCTTCAATGGTAACACACCAGTGAGCTACAGTACCTAGCCAAGTCCAGATATACAATTCAATAAGGAAACAGAGAGAAAAAGAGAAGAGTGACTGGACAGAATGGGAGAAAAAAAAAGGAAAGTGGGGAAGTGCACACCATCGCTCCCTACTGCTGTTGTCATGGTGATTACAGGATTTGGGCAGGATTATAAAATATTTTATTTAGTGGCATCTGTGCTGCTGGGGAGCAGATCTGAGCTTTTCCCTCAGCAGTCTCCAGAACTGTAACCTGTGCCCGTCGAATGAGAACACGAGATAGCATCAGGAATACAAAAAGAGAATACATAGAAATGTGTCAGAATGTAACACCAAAATAGTTTGCTTCACAATAACACTCTTTGGTTCTCCATTCATTTTTTGTAATAACAAAAAACAGCGAACCGCTAAATCCTAAACTGAACCCAGCCTAATAAATGAATGAATTTCACCTTGGTGGCAGTAACCAGGGAGGGTGAAATCATAACGTGATGGTAGGGGAACATATTTTCATACAGTACACCCTATAGACGTCCTGTATAATGTCACAGCTGTGACAGACAGCCAGTATCCACTGAGGTCACCACCGAGCCATGTGAGTGTGGAGGAGTTCGGAAAGACTAGTGCATAGATTTGATCATGGGCTAGTGTGTCTGTCACTGTGTCAAACTCTCACTGCCTTGTACATGAAGGAGCGCAGGGGAAGGAAATTGCCATGACAACATTGCTCTTTACAATTGAGTGAATAGGGTACCTACAGCATCAATATCCCTGGAAGAGTGAGGTCAATATAGCTATAGTGTTCCACAGAGACACACCAGAGTCTCCTAATACCCCCATTAACATAGCACAGAATGGGTGAAAATAACTTATTTCAAATACCCTATTAGCTGGGAGCAGAAGGTCTCCCTCCTTCTGTATAGCCGTGTGCTCGGGTGTGGCTGAAACGGCCAAATCTACTAATTTGAAGGGGTGTCCACATATCTTTGGCCATGTAGTGTTTTTGCTGCAGTGTGCAGGTCCAATAGGCCTTAAGGTTGGGAAGATATTCTCCCTCCCTCCCTCCCTCCCTCCCTCCTCTCGTAAGAGGCTGGCGAAAAACTGGAAACACTGTAGGAAGTGGGTCAATATACTTACGATTCATTATTACCTTGTGGCTAATACTAGCACCCTAATAAGACCGAATAAGAAGCTGTGCTAAATACATGATACATTGCTGGTTAATTAGCTACTAATGAGAGCCTAATGAGGTCCTAATACCTGGTCACAAATTCTGAAGAGCTTCTTAAAGCAGCCTGGGAGAAAAGAACATGAGGCAAGTCACGCCTACACCCTGTGTGAAATGCAAGTCACATCACGTCAAATGTGCTACAGCGCCATACTGTGCCAATATGTTCTTAATGCCATAATGCAGTACTAATGTATGCATACATGTTCTGGATAATCTGAAAATAGAGTGAAGATTAACAGATATGCACACACACAAGTGCACAAACTCACCAGTACACACACACATACAGTGCCTTCAGAAAGTATACAGACCCCTTGACTTTTTCCACATTTTGTTACAATTTTCTCAGCAATCTACACACTATACCCCATAATGACAAAACAAAAAACAAAAATACATTATTTACATAAGTATTCAGACCCTTTGCTACGAGACTCGAAATTGATCTCAGGTGCATCCTGTTTCCATTGATCATCCTTGAGATGTTTCTACAACTTGATTGGAGTCCACCTGTGGTAAATTCAATTGATTGGACATGATTTGAAAAGGCACACACCTGACTATATAAGGTCCAACACTTGACAATGCATGTCAGAGCAAAAACCAATCCATGAGGTAGAAGGAATTGTCCTTAGAGCTCCGAGACAGGACTGTGTCGAGGCAGAGATAATCAAGTCAACTCAAATTTTATTGCTCACATACACATGGTTAGCAGATGTTAATGCGAGTGTAGCGAAATGCTTGTGCTTCTAGTTCCGACCATGCAGTAATATCTAACAAGTAATCTAACAATTTCACAACAACTACCTTATACACACAAGTGTAAAGTAATGAATAAGAATACATACATAAAAATATGTGGATGAGCGATGGCCGAACGGCATAGGCAAGATGCAGTAGATGGTATAGAGTACAGTATTTACATATGAGATGAGCAATGTAGGGTATGTAAACATTATATAAAGTGGCTAGTGATACATTTATTACATCCAATTTTTTATTATTAAAGTGGCTAGAGATTTGAGTCAGTATGTTGGCGGCAGCCACTCAATGTTAGTGATGGCTGTTTAACAGTCTGATGGCCTTGAGATAGAAGCTGTTTTTCAGTCTCTCGGTCCCAGCTTTGATGCACCTGTACTGACCTCGCCTTCTGGATGATAGCGGGGTGAACAGGCAGTAACTTGGGTGGTTGTTGTCCTTGATGATCTTTTTGGCCTTCCTGTGACATCGGGTGGTGTAGGTGTCCTGGAGGGCAGGTAGTTTGCCCCCGGTGATGCGTTGTGCAGACCTCACTACCCTCTAAAGAGCCTTACGGTTGTGGGCGGAGCAGTTGCCGTACCAGGCGGTGATACAGCCCGACAGGACGCTCTCGATTGTGCATCTGTAAAAGTTTGTGAGTGTTTTTGGTGACAAGACAAATTTCTTCAGCCTCCTGAGTTGAAGAGGCACTGCTGCGCCTTCAACCCCACGCTGTCTGTGTGGGTGGACCATTTCAGTTTGTCCGTGATGTGTACGCCAAGGAACTTAACTTTCCACCTTCTCCACTACTGTCCTGTCGATGTGGATAGGGGGCTGCTCCCGCTAATGTTTCCTGAAGTCCACGATCATCTCCTTTGTTTTGTTGACATTCAGTGTGAGGTTGTTTTCCTGACACCACACTCTGAGGGCCCTCACCTCCTCCCTGTAGGCCGTCTCATTGTTGTTGGTAATCAAGCCTACCACTGTAGTGTTGTCTGCAAACTTGATGATTGAGTTGGAGGCGTGCATGGCCACGCAGTCATGGGTGAACAGGGAGTACAGGAAAGGGCTGAGAACACACCCTTGTGGGGCCCCAGTGTTGAGGATCAGCGGGGTGGAGATGTTGTTTCCTACCCTCACCACCTGGGGGCGGCCCCTCAGAAAGTCCAGGACCCAGTTGCACAGGGCGGTGTCGAGACCCAGGGTCTCGAGCTTAATGACGAGTTTGGAGGGTTCTATGGTGTTAAATGCTGAGCTGTAGTCGATGAACAGTATTCTAACATAGGTATTGCTCTTGTCCAGATGGGTTAGGGCATTGTGCAGTGTGATTGCGATTGCGTCGTCTGTGGACCTATTGAGGCGGTAAGCAAATTGGAGTGGGTCTAGGGTGTCAGGTAGGGTGGAGGTGATATGGTCCTTGACTAGTCTCTCAAATCACTTCAGGGTGACGGAAGTGAGTGCTACGGGGCGATAGTCATTTAGCTCAGTTACCTTAGCTTTCTTGGGAACAGGAACAATGGTGGCCCTCTTGAAGCATGTGGGAACAGCAGACTGGGATAAGGATTGATTGAATATGTCCGTAAACACTCCAGCCAGCTGGTCTGCGCATGCTCTGAGGACGCGGCTAGGGATGCCGTCTGGGCCGGCAGCCTTGCGAGGGTTAACACGTTTAAATGTTTTACTCACGTTGGCTGCAGTGAAGGAGAGCCCGCAGGTTTTGGTAGCGGGCTGTGTCGGTGGCACTGTATTGTCCTCAAAGCGAGCAAAGAAGTTGTTTAGTTTGTCTGGGAGCAAGACATCGTGGTACGCGACGGGGCTGGTTTTCTTTTCGTAGTCCGTCATTGACCGTAGACCCTACCACATACCTCTCGTGTCTGAGCCGTTGAATTGCGACTCTACTTTGTCTCTATACTGACGATCAGCTTGTTTGATTGCCTTGTGGAGGGAATAGCTACACTGTTTGTATTCGGTCATGTTTCCAGTCGCCTTGCCCTGATTAAAAGCAGTGGTTCGTGCTTTCAGTTTTGCGTGAATGCTGCCATCAATCCACGGTTTCTGGTTGGGGAAGGTTTTAATAGTCGCTGTGGGTACAACATCACCGATGCACTTGTTAATAAACTTGCTCACCAAATCAGCGTATTCATCAATGTTATTGTCCGACGCTATGCGGAACATATCCCAGTCCATGTGATCGAAGCAATCTTGAAGCGTGGAATCCGATTGCTCGGACAGGCATTGAACAGACCTGAGCACGGGCGTTTCCTGTTTGAGTTTCTATCTATAGGCTGGGAGCGATAAAATGGAGTCGTGGTCAGATTTTCCGAAAGGAGGGCGGGGGAGGGCTTTGTATGCGTTGCGGAAGTTAGAGTAACATTGATCCAGGGTTTTGCCAGCCCGGGTCGCGCATTCAATATGCTGATAAAATTTAGGGAGCCTTGTTTTCAGATTAGCCTGTTAAAATTCAGCCTCAGGATATGCAGCCTGCAGCATTGAAGGTCCCCAAGAACACAGTGGCCTTCATCATTCTTAAATTGAAGAAGTTTGGAACCAGCAAGACTCTTCATAGAGCTGGCTGCCTGGCCAAACTGTGCAATCGGGGGAGAAGGGCCTTGGTCAGGGAGATAACCAACAACCTGATGGTCACTGACAGAGCTCTAGAGTTCTTCTGTGGAGTTAGGAGAACCTTGCAGAAGGACAACCATCTCTGCAACACTCCACCAATCAGGCCTTTATGGTAGAGAATGTCCAGACGGAAGCCACTCCTCAGTAAAAGGCACATGACAGCCCACTTGGAATTTGCCAAAAAGCACCTAAAGACTCTCAGACCATGAGAAACAAGATTGAACTCTTTGGCCTGAATGCCAAGCGTCAAATCTGGAGGAAACCTGGCACCATCCTTACGGTGAAGCATGGTGGTTACAGCATCATGCTGTGGGGATGTTTTTCAGCAGCAGGGACTGGGAGACTAGTCAGGATCAGGGCAAAGATGAACAGAGCAAAGTACAGCGAGATCCTTAATGAAAACCTGCTCCAGAGCGCTCAGGACCTAAGACTGGGGCGAAGGTTCACCTTCCAACAGGACAACGACCCTAAGCACACAGCAAAGACAATGCAGGAGTGGCTTCGGGACAACTCTCAATGTCCTTGAGTGGCCCAGCTAGAGCCCGGACTTGAACATCTCTGGAGAGACCTGAAAATAGCAGTGCAGCAACGCTCCCCATCCAACCTCACAGAGTTTGAGAGGATCTGCAGAGAAGAATTGGATCAACTCCCCAAATACAGGTGTGCCAAGCTTGTAGTGTCATACCCAAGAAGACTCAAGGCTGTAGTCGCTGCCCAAGGTGCTTCAACAAAGTACTAAATAAAGGGTCTGAATACTTATGTAAATATAATATTTCAGTTATTTAAAAAAATATAAATTAGCAAAAGTTCCTAAAATCCAGTTTTTGCCCTGTCGTTATGGGGTATTGTGTGTAGACTGATGAGGGGAAAAAACTATTGTATCAATTATACCATAAGACTGCAACCTAACAAAATGTGGAAAAAGTCCAGGGGTCTGAATACTTTCCTTAGGCACTGTATGTGTACACTGCTCATAGGCACACACACACACAGTTGGATTGGATTCATCCAGTCCAGCTGCTCTTGTTAACTAGCTCTGTTCCCCATGGGATCCCATATCATTACAGAACTGATGTGTCCTCTGGTATCTCATCACCACAGCTGGTCCAGGGCCAGTGCTTGTGCAACCCACGTGGTTCTGTGAACCACACTCATGTGATAATTAACATTGCCAGAGACACCAAGACTTAGCTACCCAAGCAGTGATTCTCAACCAATTTGCTAACAGGAACAGACAGCTAATAGGGTCCCTTGAGGATCACTGAAATGAAAACTACCCAGGGAAAACTATGAAGTTCCTAGTTGTGGGTCCTGATATTTTTCCTCCGCCAGGAACCTGTGTGTTCTGGGAACCAGACACGAAGTTACAGTTGTGTGTCCAATCAAACCCACCACCACAGCTGGTCCTAGATCAGCACATACAGGCTTCTAATCCAACTTGGCAATGTGTCTCACCCTCTGTACTAAAGGCACTGGTCTGTTTAGCACCATGGGAGTTTGGCAGGCTAACCTGAGCCCCACCCAACACCTGTGCCATAGGAAACCATTGCGGGGGTAAACACTAGTCAAAACAGGGTGGAGAGACTCCACACTAGACAAAATATTAGGCTCATTTTGAGGAAAAAATTAAATAAAATGAGCCCTTTGTTTTAGTGAATAAAGATGCCACTGTAACTTTTGAAGCCAACAATTTGATACAATGATACACTTCATAGTTAATAGATAATCAATTACTACACCCTGAGCTACGTAATGGTCTATTTGCTAAAGTGGAAACAAATGTAGACAATTTTACTCTGATTTCCTCTGCATTATTATCACAGAACACTAACACAACCAATAGATGACGTTGCTCTGAGACTCACAAGGGAGTGTGTCACCACCATGCAGTGTTGCTGTGCTACTGCTCCCGGGATGACCTTGAGATTGACACCAGGCCAGTATGAACGAAGCTGTCAGAGAGCAGAGAGACATGAGCATCCAACCACAGATAAGCCCAGATTTTCTGCCACTAAAAACCTTTCTGTATTCTGACAACAGAAATAGAATCAGACAACTCTTATTCTCTGCTGCCAGAGGGTGAGAGTCACAGATTTAGAGGAGAATCGTATCCAAAAGAGAGCAGAACAATTGAGAAACAATCCCTCATTTTAATTTTCTCATCAGTTTCTCTTGGAACTTGAGTTGTATTTCATTAGTAGCTTCCATCCTATTGTATGCAGTCATTTGTAAGCTAACTCACTTTGTACCCTTTTTCAAAGCACCCTTCAAATAACAGAATTAGTGATATGATGTGATATTTGTGTGCCTCATTTCCCTTTTACTTTAAAAGACTCTAGCTGTCAGCTGTTTGTACGATTTTCCTGACAGAAGACCCAGCTTTGAGGTCGAAATGAACCACCTTGAGACACCAAGGACTGTCTCACATACCTGATACGTTGTTGTTTACATGCTGCATAGCTCCAGCAACAATGTCCTATCTGGAAACAAACAGTTTAGCATACTTGCTAATAAAACAGTGAGATAGTTTGACTAAATAAGGGAGTGTTGCACTCCCCCTGTCCTCCGATCAGGTTTTCCGCAACAGATTATGGGGAGAAATGTGCACGGTTATTCAAATATTCGAACGGACTTTAACTTGTGTGAGTATTCCTTTTTGCAAGAAAAAAAATGATAACACTGAAAAGGCTTTTTCTAAATTTAATTAAAATATCCATGTGACATTGTTGCATACATGAATATACCATGACATTTCAAATTATGCATATATATGTATATTTTTTTTAACCCAATTTCACGGTATCCAATTGGTAGTTACAATCTTGTCTCATCCCTGCAACTCCCGTACGGACTCGGGAGAGGAGAAGGTCGAGGGCCATGCGTCCTCCGAAACACAACCCAACCAAGCCGCACTGCCTCTTGACACAATGCCCTCTAACCCGGAAGCCAGCCGCACCAATGTGTCACACCAATGTGTCGGAGGAAACACCGTACACCTGGCGACCGCTTCAGCGTGCCCTGCGCCCAGCAACTCCCAGCAACCACCGCGCCACTCGAGAGGCCCCAAATTATACATTTTATAAAACAACAAACTTTTCAATTTAGTTTTTATGACGTGCCCCCATAAAAAGACTGGTAGCCGACCGGTAGCCTTCACCTGTGTAGCTTGTTGTTTATGTTGGCCAATCAAATCGGCAAAGAGGCTCAATGTCTAGCTAGTGGAGAGTTTGTTTACTAATGCCATGCAAGATGGGAATTAAATTATGGAATTAAAGTTAGCAAAATGAGAAAAAGTAGGCTACAATGAGCAACCAACAGGTAGGTTGTTATTTTATCTGAATAATTGGGGAGAAATCACAACATGTGGCCTCAATTAGCCTAGCTAGCATTAGCTTGCTAGCTTTGCTAGCTATAGCTAACTGGCTACTCTAGTCAAGACAGGCACTGTTATATTAGATGATAAATAACATTGTGGGTCCTACACGTTAGCTAGTCTTGTCTGTAGCCGAGTTGTCTCTCTCCTTCTGTCTGCTCGCTCCGATCTGACCACATACACCGGCACCTCTGCAGCTGCAGCAATAGAGCGGCAGCCTCTCTCCCTTGAACAGCAGTGCTCAGGTTAAAAACGTAAGTATACAAATATAAACATATACAAAAAAGACATGTATTTCGAATACCCTGATATCCGCCATCCCATATGACTGTATCATATGTGTGGGATACAGTCAATATTTCTACCCTGGCCTCTAGTCATCAGCCCGTTGAACAATAAAAAAAAAACCCGGAGAAAACAAAAGGAAGTGAGGAGGATTTTCCATGGCATGGTGATGTCAGGGCTCTGCCGCGGTGCGGTCGCCGAGCTCAGAATGGGGTTTTATAGAAACTGCTCTCTTTCCTACTGTAGATGAAGAGCCAAGACGGCTCAATGGCTTAGGACCAACAGCTGGTTCTTGTTACCTAGCAACTCCCTAGCTGAGGCCATGGTTACAGTTTGGCTCAGAGTGGGGGTCTCACTCTCCTGACTCAATATGGCAACCAGTGGTGAGACAGACATCTTCACTCAAACTAACAGGCCTCCAAAACTGGTACACCGAGAGAAAGAGGTTCTGACTCCAACTGAGAAAATAACAAAGAGAGGTATGTGAATGTGTTATGTCTTTGTGTATCAATATATTCCAGGAGCATGAACAAGTGTAACGTGTCTCTATGGCTGGTCAGTAGCCAAAAGCAGCATGGTTTAAGTCCTGGTGCAGAGACAGTACATGGATGGCTAGTGAGACGGCAGCGCTTCTCTCTCTGGAGTTCTCTCTCATTTCTACTGGAGCTCTGCCAGAGCACTGGAACATTGCACTGCCTCAGAGGGCCAGCTCTCAATCCACATGCATAATTTTTTATTTTTTTTTAACACACGCACAATACACATGGACACACAAAGAGGCACACACAAAACACAGTTTCCCGGTACCCCTCTAACCCTCTATATAGAATGAATAAGGAAAAGGTCAGGACTCACTATTGTACAGGATGAATCAGCACGGGGTCATAACACGAGTTAAGGTACATACTGTGTGTGTATATGTGTGTGTGTGAGCAAGAGAAAGAGAGAGCAAGAGGGTAAAGAACATATCATCTTCTTTTGTTGGCAGGTTTTTCCTTCCAGACCCCATCTGGACCATATCGCCCCCCCACACCCCCCCCCACACCCTATCTCCCCTGTAGACACACAAAGCCCCCGCTTGTCCTCCCTCTGCCTGCCATCCTTCCCCACTCTCATCACCACCCTGCTGCCCCTGCCCTGTCACCAGCCCCACCAACCAACCCCTCCCCTGCCAAAAGAAAGGGCAGAAAGGGGGACAGAGAGAGAAAGGGAGAAGAGATACAAGGAAATAAGAGAGTGGAGGAGCTGGGAGAGGGGGAGAGCGAATGAGAGATAATGAGACCCATGATAGAGGGAGGAAGACGAGAAAGAACGTCCGTCTTCCTAAATGGCAGCCTTTGTGCTTCCCCAGAGAGGCTCGCTCTCTAGAGCACAGTTGGGGGGCCAGAGACAAAAGCAGGCGACTAGTGGACAGCACACTTCAGCTCCCATTCAACCACACTGGCATTCTTTACACAGGAAACTACCACACATGGACCGTACATACACCACAGGGAGGAAAGAACACACACACACAGCACTGCCTGCCATGTAGACAGACTCTCTGGGATTTATTGTGGTAATAAACATACTGTTTACAACGGAGCTAAACACTGTATAAGAACATGCATGAACACCACACACACAGACAAACGCAGACATCACTCACTCATACTCCTGGTAACACGCATGACCTTTCTTCAATGACCACCCCCCAACACTCAATTACAACCCCCCCCTTGTTCTTCCCTGCTCACTCACTTGCTTTCCTTCCCTTTTGATTTACAGAGTTCACTGGTTTCAAGCCAAGTGGAGAGACAGATGCACACACACACATTCTTTCATGACACACGTCATTGCAGACAGGCTGAGGTTCAATTGCCTCAAGCCTTACAGACCCCCCCCCCCCTACACACATGCTTCCATACATGACACCCCACACAGGTACACTTACACATACGCGCGCACGCACACACACACACACACACACACAGAACGACCAACAGGAAACATGCTCCTTGCCTGGGAAATGCGGTCTCCACATTCTTCAGATTAAGGGAGGCACATGACAATGGCAGAACGAAAGAAAAAAAAAAGAAAAGTGGGCAGGGGGGATTCTCCCGAGTGTGTCCTGAGGGTATCCCCTCCGCCGCCTCCTCCTCTCTTTCTCCCCCTCCCTCTCTCCTTTCTTCTTGCTCAGTCTCTATCCGCCACTCGTTGTCCAAAAGCACCCTTCACCTTACCCTCAGCTGTTCCATACTTGAGAGCCGTGTGGGGGGTAACAGGGGCAGTAGGGAGGGGGGGGGGTCAGGGCAGGGTGGGTTAGGTTGGTAGGATTATGAATAGGTTCGGACTGAGAAGAAGCGTCACTTCTTTTCCCTCCGGGGCATAAACAGCTCTTTTCCAGTCAGCATCCGCCAGCAAATCTTCTCTCTTCTCCTCTCGTCGATCGCAAATATCTTCTCTCTCCGTCTTTGTCTTCCTCTCTATCCCTCCCTCCCTACTGCACACTCCGTTCTGGCTATTTAGATCGCAGGCTTTCTCCACCAGCCTTTGTGTGAGGCCGAGAGCGAGAAAGAAAGGAAGAAAGAAAAGACAGGGAAAACAAGTGAGCAAACCAGAGCTACTTAGGGAAAAAAGAGAAAAATGAAAAGAAAAAATCCATAAAGGAGTTCCAGTCAAAACGAGTGGTGTGGTGCGGCGCTCCTGGCGTGGACAACTCACTCTTCCGTTCGCTCTGCTCGCACTCAACACATTTTCCTTCCCTTATTTTTTCCCCTTCCCCCTTTCCCTCACTCTCAGTTTTATTATTTGTGATCTGGCCTTCACAGCATTTTAAGAATGCCAGCCCCTTTTTTTCCACTTTCCCTCTCCCTCCTTTTCACACTCTGTTATTTCCCTCCTGCTTCCCCCTTCCTCCATTCTTCACAAAACATCCCGTTTATTTTCAAAACCAGAGTTGGGTAGGTTACTTTGTAAATGTAATCTGTTGCAGTTGTAATCCTCCCGAGTCAGGCAGCAGTCTAAGGCACTGCATCTCAGTGCTAGAGGCATCACTACAGACCCTGGTTCGATCCGGGGCTGTATCACAACCGGCCGTGATCGGGAGTCCCAAAGGGCGACGCACAATTGGCCCAGGGTCGCCCAGGTTAGGTTTGGCCGGGGTAGGCCGTCATTGTAAAATAAGAATTTGTTCTTAAGTGGCGTGCCTAGTTAAATAAAGGGGGCGGCAGGCATTAGAAGAAGACAAAAACGTATGTTACCCATTGAACGACATCTATTGCAGGACAAATCAATGTTAAAGTTTACATAGCTGGCCATATATAGATGTTAAATTGTACTTTATGGGTTGGTTATGTAGGCTTCTTCTAACCCATCACTTTCTACTACATATAATAATACGATTAAATTATATCTTTACATTAAAAACCAAAGTCCATCAGAATTCCAGTCATTCCAATAAATGTTATACCTCTTGATCTTCAAGAATAGGACTTGGAAATATGGAAGGAGATTAGCCAAATTGTTATACCTGAACATGACCCCAAAACTAAGGACTTAATAGCCAGCCCTACTCTGTTGTTTATTTTGTTGTCATGGAGGACTGATTGGGGTCATTGATTTGAGTTGAAAAATAAATTCTGCGCTCATGGAATAGCATGCCTTGAGCACTACTGAAAAGTGCTTTTTACACGTGAAAAATGAATGCCATATGCTGCATTTGCTATAGGCCTATTGTTGACCTTTTTGTTGGTGACACTTTATCTTGATAATATGCAGCTGTTTAAAGGGCAAACCCACAGATGAAACAATAACAAAATGGCCACCCCGCCTCTGTTTTGGTAAACAGCTGCGGGATAGGCCTGGAGAAATGTAACCAATCTCAGATTAATAGACAGAGCTATGGATCCAAGGACTGACCATCCATGATATCAAAATTATTGTTTTAGCCATGTTATGAGGCTATACACTGTTTGTTTACATTTACAATGTTTACAAACATTGAAGAAAAACTATAAAATATTTTGGGTTCTCATGGTGTGTGACAGCTGAACTAAGCTCATGATGCACTTAAGTTACATTGTTAAAGAATGAATATATATATATATATATATATATATATATATATATATATATATATATATATAAAATGTATATGTCCACTTGATGTAGCAACTACAGATTGCCCCTTTAAGTCTATCAAAAGTGGGCGAGTTTGAGCATGTTTCTTTTTTATCAGCATGAATTAGATTGAGCAATAAAAGCCCCAGTTGATTCCATAGGCTGGGATCCACACTATGCAGCTGTTGCAGGAGCACATTTTCACTGGCTGTCCACTGGTTTCAAAAACAATGATTGATACAGTAGGCAGCTTAAACTTCTTGAATTCAACCATTATTGGGTTAAAATACACATTTACATTTGTGAACAGCCATCCACAACAACCACAATCCATAAGGCGCAAATAGCGAGAGAGCAGCAATGTGATTCACATCAATGCGCTATGTAGATATAAATAATAAGTGATATCCGTATCGCCGTAGACTGCACCACTGCTGTCATCCTTACCTCCAAGGGTTTGTTCAGCGACAGCAGTCGCACCATTGGAAGACATAGCTTGGACTGTAGCCGACAAAAGCCTATTCCTGCACTTTTCCCGCGATCCATCAAACACATGTGGTGTGTCATCATAGTGGTCTCTGACTTATGGTCAGACTCGCTCAGGTGGAACAAACTTACATTTGTGCCTTTTTTCAATGCTGATTTGAAAGTCATTGAGAAAACAGAAGTGTCAAAGATTTACAGAAGTAGCTGTAATCTGATTACAATATTTTTGCTGGTAACAGATTACAGTTACCTTTTTTTTGTTGTAATACCTTACATGTAACGGAATACATGTAATCAGTTACTCCCCAACCCTGTTCAAACCCAATCACTGAAGTACACACATGGTGCATTTTTCTCTGAAACCTGCATTGTCCATCTAATGTCTAACGGATCAACAAAAGATTGCAGTAAAATATCAACATCATCACCTGCCAACATTAAGTAAAACAGACACACGACAAATAAACAAAAATATACAAATGTATGCGCACGCATACACAAAAAAACACAGAAGAATGAGACTGCAGTTAAGGATTCCTAAACGATTACGTCGACAAAGAACTGGAAATCTGGAAAAATGTGCATGTTCCCAGCAAAGTAACCTCTCCTACAATCACCTGCATGTTGTCCCTTAATGTTCACAACCTCACATGGTTTGGTGGCTTGTGTCACCAATTTGTAATGACAATACATTAACGTAGACAACCATAGGACATGCACACCTACATAGAAACGTGCTCACACACACACACACACACACACACACACACGATGTTAACCCTTTTCTGAACCCACTCCTCCAGTGGTCTTGGTGGCAGTGACAGCAGTGAAGGGTTAATTCATTCTCAGCCAAACTCAGTCAGACAAAACCAGGTCAGAGACACAGAGGGAGAGTATAGAGCTGAGCTTCCCCTGCCAGAATACACAAACTGTAGAGCAGGGGTTGGCAACAGGCGGCCCGCGGGCCAAAACCGGGTGAGGGGCATTTTAGTTTTGGTCAACAACAAAAAAAGTCACCAGGAATTAAGCTAAAAATGTGTTTAATGTAGGAAATCTGTCCCAAGTATTCCCACGGATAAAAAAAAAAATAGATAGGTGATCGTTTCTCAATGTTATCAAGGTAAGAAATGATTCTTTTCAAATACAATCATTTCATACCATGATTAAATTGAGGCACAATGTAATCAAGGTATTAAACACACTTGCACTCTTTAACAGTTTAGTTCGGCTCAGTGGTGTTCTAAACCCCAACACAGGACGAACAGATTGTTTACTTCTAGGGCTAGTAGTCTGAAGGAGTCAATTTAAGCCAGGGCTGGAGCTCACCGCCAAAATTCCCCACAACAGGACTTTAAAGGATTTAGAAATACAGGTTAAGAAGTCCGCCTTCAATTAGAGGTTATTCTACAACCACACCCCAACCGTCTAGGAACAAACAAACACCTCATCAGTGTGCAAGAATGGAACACCATTAATTGACACATGTTAGAAATGGCATCTATGCCTAACATATCAATGACAAAGCTTGTTTCAATGACTTCATTAACCAAACCCAAACTACAGAGTATACAAAATATTAAGAACACCTGCTTTTTCCATAACATATACTGACGAGGTAAATCCAGGTGAAAGGTGAAAGGTCCACCCAAAGGTCATCCAGCCAACTTGACACAATTGTGGGAAGCATTAGTCAACATGCATTAGTCAACATGGGCCAGCATCGCTGTAGAACACTGTCAACACCTTGTAGAGGCTGTTCTAAGGGCAAAAGGGGGTGCAACTCAATATTAGAAAGGTGTCCCTAATGTTTGGTATGCTCAATGTACATCCACCAATGTGTCAGCCTAGTAGAAGACACGTTCTGCATATTGTCGCTAATTGATGTTAACCCGCCGGCTTTGTGAGGGATATAGATAGATAGAGAGAGAGATAGAGAGAGAGATAGAGAGAGAGAGAGAGAGAGATAGATAGAGAGAGAGAGAGAGATAGAGATAGAGAGGATGGCACAGCAGCAGGTGGACTCCAGATGTATCTTGGGGGAGGGTGTCTCAACTCTGGAGCTCCTCTTTTCTCATTCTGCTCTCTCCATCGCTTTCCTCTCTGTGTGACATGAGCCATCTGGCCTGGTAACACAGTGATAGAGAGAGGGAGAGAGAAATAGAGAGGAGAGAGAGAAAAGCTCCCCTATACCCTCCTCCTAAATACTGTCTACAGAGAAACGCACAAAGACACACATACAGTAAGTGATAAGTCATACACACACATGCATGCAAGTACACGCACAGGCCTGCGCAAACAGATACACACACACACACAGCTGGGCTCTGTTCCAGCTGAAGGCAGAAAGCTGTTTGGGGAGATGTCAGCTCACAACACCAGGGATGGAGTTACAGGAAAACACACACCATTTACACACTTACACACACACACACACAGCTGGACAAGATAAAGGAGGTGTAGCGAAGCTTGCTTATCAGTCCTGATGTTGTCTTGCCGGAAACCTGATGATAGTGACTGACTCAGCGCTAGAGCCTTAATGAGCGAACACATTCATGTGCTGCTGGTGTGTGTGGAATTAAATCCTAGGTGAGGTCGTTTACGCGAAATCCCTCACATAAGGTTTAGAAGTTGGATAAGACTTAATCGCAAAATATATATTTTTTAAATTACAAAGCCATTAGATCCAGACACATTATCATCAGATCGCATCAGATCCTTTTGTCAGGTAGATACCTCAAGGTATAAAAGCAACATAAAAGACAAGCTAGAATAGGGACAGAGAATAAGGGACACGTGTCGAGGTGGAGAGCAGGAATCATAACCCTGAAGGGCTATTCCCTTACAGCTACTACTCTACAGTCACACAGAAAATGAGGTTCCTTTTCCAAGATGGCCTCCCTCTGGTAAAACACAGTCAGCCAGCGTAGTAAAGCATTTCAACCCTGCAAAGCCTCTATATTCCCATATATTCTCATCTGTGGAAAACAAGGTTAGTGCAGCCACTTCTGCTCTGTAATTTAATAGCCATGAAGTTTTCATTTTCTCTGGATGAATTATTCAATGTGACTTCCTGCTTGGCAGAGAGATAAAGAGTATAAGAGAAGGAGAAGGAGAAGAGAGAGTGTGAAAGAGGGAGGAGGAGTGGAGGGGTTGGATAGGGTTTCAAATTTCTCTTCTTTCATTTCATTCCCCTTTGATTTCATTTTCGTACTCCAACTCTCTCTCTCACACTGTCAGTCCTCAGCCGTCCTCACTCTTTCTCATCTAGCAAACCATAGTGTATCATTCAGATTAAAAGTTATTAGAAATTGCTATGGAATATTATATATTATTATATACTATATTTATATATACACTACCGTTCAAAAGTTTGGGGTCAATTAGAAATGTCCTTGTTTTTGAAATAAATGTATTTATTATTTTTATTTTTATTTTATGGAATATCTACATAGGCCCATTATCAGCAACCATCACTCCTGTGTTCCAATGGCACGTTGTGTTAGCTAATCCAAGTTTATCCTTTTAAAAGGCTAATTGATCATAAGAAAACCCTTTTGCAATTATGTTAGCACAGCTGAAAACGGTTGTGTTGATTAAAGAAGCAATAAAACTGGCCTTCTTTAGGCTAGTTGAGTATCTGGAGCATCAGCATTTGAGGGTTCAATTGCAGGCTCAAAATGGCCAGAAACAAATATCTTTATTCTGAAACTCATCAGTCTATTCTTGTTCTGAGAAATGAAGGCTATTCCATGCGAGAAATTGCCAAGAAACTGAAGATCTCGTACAACGCTGAGTAGTACGCCCTTCACAGAACAGCGCAACCTGGCTCTAACCAGAATAGAAAGACGAGTGGGAGGCCCCGGTGCACAACTGAGCAAGAGGACAAGTACATTAGAGTGTCTAGTTTAAGAAACAGAAACCCTCACAAGTCCTCAACTGGCAGCTTCATTAAATAGTACCCACAAAACACCAGCCTCAACGTCACAAGTGAAGAGGCAACTCCGGGATGCTGGCCTTCTAGACAGAGTTCCTCTGTCCAGTGTCTGTTCTTTTGCCCATCTTAATAATTTATTTTTATTGGCCAATCTGAGATATGGCATTTCTTTGCAACTCTAAATTCTCTTTATATTTCACAACATTTTAGGTACCACAGGCTGTCCCAACACATAATGACATGTAAGTGAATTCCCCAAGTTTGGGAACCACTGTACTACTAACCTCTCTCCCTGCTTGATCCAATGCTCCCTCTATGTATCTCCTTTGCCTCCTTCATTGCAGCCTGACTCACTACTCTGTATAAAGAAAATTGATTTTGTTATGAGAACTTACAGTAGCCAATCTTTTGATTATAGCTAGCTTCATTTCAGTCAACTGCTCCTGCTGAGGTTTGGCTACGTTCAACGTTAGCTTCTAACTTCATCCTTCTAGCTATCTAGATATAGATAGCTACCTGGCTAATAGCCAGAGCCCTTGAGCTACCTAGCTAGCTGGAGAGCTGACTGAAATATCAGCGACTATTTACCAGTTGTACACTCATTCTCAGATTCTCAGAGTTCTCAAACTCCAGGAGTCGGGCGAAGTTAAAAACTTTCCCACTGTTAGCGGCGTCTCTCTGCTACTTAACACTGTAGGTCTAGGCTAAGGTAGCTTGTTTCTCTTCTCGGCCTATGTCGTGGGTGGAGTTTCCCGTTGAGCAGAACGTTGAATGAATGCGCTGCTAACAAGGCAAATCCGGGGGAGTAGGCGAGCATAACGAGCATACATAAATCATTCATGATTCCACTCGTTCGCAGAGGTAAGCGCGATTAGAAATTCGATCAAGAAGCCTTCTGAGCGTTGATCAACGCAATAAGTGGGTTAACAATAATTATCTAATTAAAAGGCTAGTAAATGCTATTTCACAAATAAAAAGGTGTGGAAACGTTTACCCTCCACTACATCCCTGGTTGGGTCTGGCAAAACCCATTCATAAACATTGATATCCTGCCAGGCAGGAATGAATCTACATTTGCCCGGCATTTTAGCAATCAATGTGACGTTTGGCGGCGCCTAATCATTCAGTTCTGTACCTGCCTGGCTGAGTGGCAGTGTGGGTGGAATGAGCGCGCTCGCCTGGCAACCAGAACGCAAAACACTTCAGAAAATAAAACCCGGTAGTCTGCCTGGAAATGAATTTGCAAGACCAATAAATGTTTCTAATATTTTTCATGTTAACATATTTGATCATTTTCTGTTCTTTCAAGTACCAACTTGAGAAAATGTCTGATTTCCAATGTATTCCAGTACTTGAATTGCAGAGTGCCAAATTCAAGCACTTTAAGCATCTCAAGCACATTGTGCGAACCCTGCCCATTACACAACCTCTCGAGAGGACTCACTGAAAGGCATGATAAAAGGTCATCACCTTTGACCTGCAACCAAGATTACACCCTGACCTTCACCCTCAGACAGGGGGTGGGTGTTGCTGACAGCCTCATCTCATATCCATGGCAACCCCATCCTTAGCTGTTGTCTGACTACGCCATCACAAAGCCCCTCCCCCATCACCATGCAGCCTGCAGAGCTGGTCCACTGTGGTATAAATCTCGTCTCATCCCCGTCCCGCCGGCCGGCGCATAGGGCAGAAAACTGTAGTATACAGTATCTAGCCTAATGCACACTGAATCAATGCCTCAAAGATGCACTCAAGGATTTTAAGCACAACAAATGCATATAGTATGAATTTGATGTGTTTCATATCATACGAATTGCAAAAAAATATGAAATAAAAGGACTTTACAAATGAAACGGATGATGTAGTACACAATAAACTGGGACCACTTATGGATTGTGAGCACCACTCAAAACTACTGGCTGAAATGATAAAGTTCGAGAGTGCATCTTTAATCCTAGAACAATTGTGTGTTGATGTAAAAACTGAACCCATTTAAAATATAATCTACCATCTAGAGAACCACATATCCTAATGCCCATCACGCTAGGGAAGAGCAGCTAGTGTCTCACGCGCATACTGACCTGGACTGGCATCACGCTGTGTGGCTGGCATCCATGCATCTGAGTGCAAGCACTCCCAGGGAGGACCTAAGAAGAAGAGGTGCCACTCAGCCATATACAGTATTCAAACCCCTTGACTTTGTCCACATTTTGTTACGTTACAGCCTCACTCTAAAATTGATCAAATAAAACATTATCAATCTACACACAATAGCCTATAACGACAAAGTGAAAACAGGTTTTTAGACACCGTATTTATATACAGTACCAGTAAAAAGTTTGGACATACCTACTAATTCCAGGTTTTTTCTTTATTTTTACTATTTTCTACATTGTAAAATAATAGTGAAGTGGTGGAAAAAGTACCCAATTGTTATACTTGAGTAAAAGTAAAGATACCTTAATAGCAAATTACTCAAGTAAAAGTCACCCAGTAAATTACTACTTGAGTATAAGTCTAAAAGTATTTGGTTTTAAATATACTTAAGTATATTAAGCAAACCAGACAGCACAATTTTTAAAATATTTTTTTTATTTACGGATAGCCAAGGGCACACTCCAAAAGTCAGACATAATTTACAAACGATGCATTTGTGTTTAGTGTGTCCGCCAGATCAGAGGCAGTAGGGATCATCAGGGAGGTTCTGTTGATAAGTGCGTGAATTGGACCATTTTCTGTCCTGCTAAGGACCCAAATGTAACGAGTACTTTTGGGTGTAAGGGAAAATGTAAGGAGTAAAAAGTACATTATTTTCTTTAAGTATGTAGTGAAGTAAAAGTTGTGAAAATAGATAAATAGTAAAGTACAGATACCCCCAAAAAATGACTTAAGTAGTACTTTAAAGTATTTTTACTTAAGTACTTTACACCACTAAGATATAACACATACGAAATCATGGAGTAACCAAAAAAGTGTTCAACAAATCTAAATATATTTTATATTTGAGATTATTCAAAGTAGCCACCCTTTGCCTTGATGACAGTTTTGCACACTCTTGGCATTCTCTCAACCAGCTTCATGATGTAGTCACCTGGAATGCATTTCAATTAACAGGTGTGCCTTGTTAAAATTAAATTTGTGTAATTTCGTTCCTTCTTAATGTCAATCAGTTGTGTTGTGACAAGGTAGGGGGTATACAGAATATAGCCCTATTTGGTAAAATACCAAGTCCATATTATGGTAAGGACAGCTCAAATAAGCAAAGAGAAATGACAGTCCATCATGACTTTAAGACATGAAGTTCAGTAAATGCGTAACATTTGAAGAACTTTGAACATTTCTTCAAGTGTAGTCGCAAAAACCATCAAGCGCCATGATGAAACTGGCTCTCATGAGGACCGCCACAGGAAAGGATGACCCAGAGTTACCTCTGCTGCAGAGGACAATTTAATTTGAGTTACCAGCCTCAGAAATTGCAGCCCAAATAAATGCTTCACAGAGTTCAAGTAACAGACACATCTCAACATCAACTGTTCAGAGAAGATCGCGTGAAATCAGGCCATCATGGTCAAATTGCTACAAAGAAACCACTACTAAAGGACACCAATAAGAAGAATAGACTTGCTTGGGCCAAGAAACACTAGCAATGGACATTAGACCAGTGGAAAACTGTCCTTTGGTCTGATGCGTCCAAATTTGAGATTGCTGGTTCCAACTGCCATGTCTTTGTGAGACGCAGAGTAGGTGCACGGATTATCTCTGCATGTGTGGTTCCCACCGTGAAGCACGGATGAGGAGGTGTTATGCTGTGAGGTGCTTTGCTGAGGACACTGTTAGGGATTTATTTAGAATTTAAGGCACATTTAACCAGCATGGCTACCACAGCCTTCTTCAGCAATATGCCATCCCATCTGGTTTACCCTTAGTGGGACTATAATTTGTTTTTCAACAGGACAATGACCCAACACACCTCCAGACTGTGTAAGGACTATGTGACATGGAGTGCTGCATCAGATGACCTGGCCTCCACAATCACCCGACCTCAACCCAATTGAGATGGTTTGGGATGAGTTGGACCACAGAGTGAAGGAAAAGCAGCCAACAAGTGCTCAGCATATGTGGCAACTCCTTCAAGACTGTTGGAAAAGCATTGCAGGTGAAGCTGGTTGAGAGAATGCCAAGAATTTGTAAAGCTGTCAGGCAAAGGGTGGCTACTTTGAAAAATCACAAATATATTTAGATTTGTTTAAAACTTTTTGGGTTACTACATGATTCCATATGTGTTATTTCATAGTTTCAATGTCTTCACTACTATTCTACAATGTATAAAATTATAAAAATAGTAAAAATAGTAAAGATAAAGAAAAACCCTTGAATGAGTCGGGGTGTCCAAACTTTTGACTGGTACCTTCTGTCTACCAAAACCCACAATAGTAGAATTGTGTAGACAGAAGGTGCTCTTTGGTAAAAGGGGTAAACTGTTCAACGAAAAGAAAGGAGGACCAAGGCACTCTTCATATAATTAATTAAAATGCCTTCATTTGTATGGCCTTCTTCAGGGAGTACAAAGATATAATACAATGTCCTCTTTTGAACAGCTTTTCCCAATTAACCCTGATTTGAAGAGGGAGTGGTTACAGAATTCATTGGACAACACCTAGTAAGCAATCAATCAATCAAATGTATTTATAAAGCCCTTCTTACATCAGCTGATGTCTCAAAGTGCTGTACAGAAACCCAGCCTAAAACACAAAACAGCAAGCAATGCAGGTGTAGAAGCACGGTGGCTAGGAAGCAATATTATACACATTAAAAAGTGAAATACTGTAGATATTTGATCAAAAATGCATATTAAGGCTAGAAGTATCAGAACCCCTAGAAAGGTAGTTGTAACCTTGAATATGACTGGGCAAAGTGGTAAGAACAGGAGAGCCATCTATTTTATAGTCCCGAGCCCATCTGTTGGAAAGTACACTTTATTGATTTGGTGTTTCAACCGAAAGGTCACTGCTTGCAAAAATTATAGGCTACTTCCCCGGAGATCACACGGGAGAAAACATCGCTCTGCGGTTGAGAGAAGCTTAAGGGTGTTTTCATTATAGTCATTTTAAGAACCGATCCCAGTCCTCTTTAAAGTGAACTCTGGGGTAAGAAAAATCTAAAGACCTCAGTTCTCTTTGTATTCACACAGCCCTTGCCTTTGAATGAGGATTCAACTCTTTTGCCAGTTCACTTCACCTATATTGTGGTCCGAGTCATCTTTGCATTCACATTTCTATTTATTATGTCTCCCCCTCTTCCTCGGATCCAGCAACATTAAAGCAGTTATACAATTTAAAAACATTACAATACATTCAAAAACTAATTTCATAATACATTAAGTGTGTGACCTCCGGTCCCTACTCTACTACCACATATCTACAACACAAAATCCATGTGTGCATGTGTGTATAGTGTGTATGTTATTGTGTGTATGTATGCATGTGTCTGTGCCTATGTTTGTGTTGCTTCACGGTCCCCGCTGTTCCATAAGAGATATTTGTATTTTTTCTTTAATCTAATTTTACTGCTTGCATGAGTTGCTTGATGTGGAATAGAGTCATGTAGTCATGGCTCTATGTAGTACTGTGCGCCTCCCATAGTCTGTTCTGGATTTGGGGACTGTGAAGAGAGCTCTGGTGGCATGTCTCGTGGGGTCTGCATTGGTGTGATTAAGTAGTGATTAAGTCAATCTCTCCTCCACTTTGAGCCAGGAGAGATTGACATGCATATTATTCATTGTTACTCTCCGTGTACATTAAGGGCCAGCCGTGCTGCCCCGTTCTGAGCCAATTGGAATTTTTCTAAGTCTCTTTGTGGCACCTGACCACAACTGAACAGTTGTCCAGGTGCGACAAAACTAGGGCCTGTAGGACCCGCCTCGTTGATAGTGCTGTTAAGGCAGGGCAGCTTTTTATTATGGACAGACTTCTCCCCATCTTAGCTACTGTTGTATCAATATGTTTTGACCATGACAGTTAACAATCCGGGGTTAGTCCAAACAGTTTAGTCACCTCAACTTGCTCAATTTCCACATTATTCATTTCAAGATTTAGTTCAAGTTTAGGGTTTAGTGAATGATTTGTACCAAATACAATGCTTTTAGTTTTTGAAAAACTTAGGACCAACTTATTCCTTGCCACCCATTCTGAAACGAACTGGAGCTCTTTAAGTGTTGCAGTCATTTCAGTTGCTGTAGTAGGTGACGTGTATAGTGTTGAGTCATCTGCATTTACTCAAAGCCAGTGGTATGTCGTTAGTAAAGATTTTTTTTAAAGGGCCCAGACAGCTGCCCTGTGGAATTCCTGATTCTACCTGGATTATGTTGGATAGGCTTCCATTAATGAACACCCTCTGTGTTCTGTTAGACAGGTAACTCTTTATACACAAGAATCAGTCATTTGTGTAAGTGCTGTGTTTGTTTAATTTCCTTCCCAATAAGCCTGCTGAAAGTCTGTTGTCAATTTGTTCACTGTAAAATAGCATTGTATCTGGTCAAATTTTTTCAATACTTTGAGCCAGTTACTATTCTTAGGTAGTAGAATGACTTTTGCTTCCCTCCAGGCCTGAGGGCACACACTTTCTAGTAGGCTTAAATTGAAGATATGACAAATAGGAGTGGCAATATCGTTCGCTATTATTCTCAGTAATTTTCTATCCAAGTTGCCAGACCCCGGTGGCTTGTCATTGCTGATAGACAACAATAATTTTTTTTTCCTCTTCCAACACTCACTTCACAGAATTCAAAATAACAATGCTTGTCTTACATAATTTGGTGAGATATACTTGGATGTGTAGTGTCAGAATTTGTTGCTGGCAATTCATGCCTAAGTTTGCTAATCTTACCAATTTAAAAAATAATTAAAGTAGTTGGCAATATCTGTGGGTTTTGTGATGAATGAGCCATCTGATTCAATGAATGATGGAGCGGAGTTCGCCTTTTTGCCCAACATTTCATTGAATGTGTTCCAAAGCTTTTTACTATCATTCTTTGTCATTTAGCTTTGTTTCATATTGTAGATTCTTCTTTTTATCCAGTTTAGTCACATGATTTCTCAATTTGCAGTATGTTTGCCAATTGGTTGTGCAGTCAGACTTATTTGCCATTTATTTTGCCTCATCCCTCTCAACCATACATTTTTGTCAATTCTTCATCAATCCGCAGGGATTTAATAGTTTTTAAATTCATTTTCTTAATGGGCACATGCTTATTAGTAACTGGGATAAGCAATTTCATAAATGTGTCAAGTTCAGCATCTGGTTGCTTCTCATTACAAACCACGGACCAACACATTCTTTACATCAACAACATAGGAATCACTACAAAACTTATTGTTTGACCTCTTACACACTTTATCAGGCCCATCCTTTGGAACTTTTCCTAGATATGGCTACTATATGGTGATCACTACATCCGATGGATTTGGATACTGCTTTCATGCGAATTTCTGCAGCATTAGTAAAGATGTGATCAATACATGATGATTTCATTCCTGTGCTGTTTGTAACTACCCTGGTAAGTTGACTGATAACCTGAAGGAGGTTGCAGGCACTGGTTACAGTTTGAAGCTTTCGCTTGAGTGGGCAGCTTGATGAAAGCCAGTCAATATTTAAAATCACCCAGAAAATATACCTCTGTTGATATCACATACATTATCAAGCATTTCACACGTTATCCAGATACTGACTGTTAGCACTTCATGGTCTATAGCAGCTTCCCACCAGAATGGGCTTTAGGTGAGGCAGATGAACCTGTAGCCATATTACTTAAACAGTATTTAACATGAGATCCTCTCTAAGCTTTACAGGGATGTGGTTCTGAATATAAATGGCCAAACCTCCACCTTCGGCATTTGTGACCCGATTCAGTTAACTTGGCATATGTTGCAAGTCACAACTTCACAGGAGAGCCGTTTGAACATAATACATATTTTATCAAAACTCGTTTTTTGGCAGAAATGCCTTCTCGAACATGTGAACTTTCATGTGCCTTAACCTCACTAGGGTATGTGGGACGGTAGCGTCTCACCTCGTCAACAGCCAGTGAAACTGCAGGGCACCAAATTCAAAACAACAGAAATCCCATAATTAAAATTCCTCAAACATACAAGTATTTTACACCATTTTAAAGATACACTTGTTGTAAATCCAGCCAGTGTCCGATTTCAAAAAGGCTTTACGACGAAAGCACACCAAACGATTATGTTAGGTCAGAGCCAAGTCACAGAAAAACACAGCCATTTTTCCAGCCAAAGAGAGGAGTAACAAAAAGCATAAGTAGAGATAAAATTCATCACTAACATTTGATGATCTTCATCAGATGACACTCATAGGACTTCATGTTACACAATACATGTATGTTTTGTACAGTAAAGTTTACATTGGCGCGTTATGTTCAGTAGTTCCAAAACATCCGGTGATTTTGCAGAGAGCAACATCAATTTACAGAAATACTCATAATAAACATTGCTAAAAGATACAACTGTTATGTATGGAATTTTAGATCCACTTTTCCTTATTGCAACCGCTGTGTCAGATTTCCCAAAAACTTTACGGAAAAAGCACACCATGCAAAAATCTGAGTACGGCGCTCAGACGACAAATCAAGCCAAACAAATATCCGCCATGTTGGAGTCAACAGAAGCAAGAAAAAGCATTATAAATGTTCGTTAACCTTTGATGATCTTCATCAGAATGCATTCTCAGGAATCCCAGTTCCACAATACATGTTTGTTTTGTTCGATGAAGTCCATAATTTATGTACAAATACCTCCTTTTTGTTAGCGTGTTTAGCCCAGTAATCAAAATTCATGATGCGCTATCACTAGGTGATCACTAGACTGTAACTATCACAAAAGTTCCGTTACAGTCCGTAGAAACATGTCAAACGATGTATAGAATCAATCTTTAGGATGTTTTTAACATAAATCTTCAATAATGTTCCAACCGGAGAATTCCTTTGTCTTCAGAAATGCAATGGAACGCAAGCTAACTCTCTCACGTGAACGCACCTGGTCAGCTTGTGGCTCTCTGGCAGACCTCTGACTCATTCCCCTCTCATTCGCCCCCACTTCACAGTAGAAGCCTCAAACAAGGTTCAAAGACTGTTGACATCTAGTGGAAGCCTGGGGAAGTGCAATATGACCCCATTTCCACTGTATCTTGGATAAGCAAAGAGTTGAAAAACTACAAACCTCAGATTTCCCACTTCCTGGTTGGATTTTGTCTCAGGTTTTTGCCTGCCATATGAGTTCTGTTATACTCACAGACATCATTCAAACAGTTTTAGAAATGTCAGAGTGTTTTCTATCCAAAGCTACTGATACTATGCATATCCTAGCATCTGGGCCTGAGTAGTAGGCAGTTTACTCTGGGCACACTTTTCATCCGGACGTGAAAATACTGCCCCCTACCCAAGAGAGGTTAATAACACACTTGTATGCCATTTGTAAATACTAATAAAAAAAAAAAATAACAAGCCTTGTTGGTTAAGCCCCAGAAGAAGTTGGCAACCTTCCCACTAGCCATGATTTTTTTAAATGTATTGTGTAGTGGAGCTGCATAAAAATGTTGCTCTACATTTTCTGGACGATCAAGTTTTGAAATTAGTGGAATGAGAGTATGATAGCTAAAGAGACGGAGAAAACACACGCAACTGTGGTATGGCATTCCTGACAGGGAGATGCGTCCATCATGCATGATGATGTATACAGGTAAGATAATCTAGCGTTAGCTAGCTACATTTTCAGATATTACACGTTTCTAATTTTGACAGAAAGTGGTTTCATTTCAAGCTAAAGTGTACTGTTAGCTAGCTAGCCTATGTTAGCTGGCTTGCTCCCTAGCTGACGTTATTATTAGTTCCCCAGAGCTGTTTGCTTTTCTATTTAGAGCCTAATGTTAGCTAGCTAACATTGAACCTGGTTGGTTAGTTCCCAGCACTGTGGCATTGTTGGCACTGATCTTTGTTGTTTAACTAGCTAACATTAGCTGGTTGGCTCGTTAGCTAACGTTACGTGATGTGTGTACAACACCCGTTGAATATGGCTTGTGTCAGCAAACGTCTGCAAAAAGTGTCATGAAATTGTTGCCAGCAGAGCTGGTAAGGCTGTTTTCATGTTATCCAGAACTAAACAAATCATCGGCCAGAGTGTCTAGTGTGGGCTCCGAGAGCGAAAAAAGGTGGGTGGGGCTAAAACTTAAGAGGGTGTGAACGATGCTGAATGGGTGTAGACAAAGCAGAGCTCTTCACTAGATACCAAAACATTCAAAAGGCGATTTTCTCAAAAGTGAGTTGATCATCTTTTGAAGCAGAATTACTTTCCCATTGTTCCTCAAATGCAGTGTATGATAGAGTGGGGAGAACAAGTATTTGAGACACTGCCGATTTTGCAGGTTTTCCTACTTACAAAGCATGTAGAGTTCAAACAGGTGCAGTTAATACAGGTAATGAGTGAGGAACAGGAGGGCTTCTTAAAGAAAAACTAACAGGTCTGTGAGAGCCGGAATTCTTACTGGTTGGTAGGTTTTCAAATACTTATGTCATGCAATAAAATGCAAATTAATTACTTAAAAATCATACAATGTGATTTTCTGGATTTTTGTTTTAGATTCCGTCTCTCACAGTTGAAGTGTACCTATGATAAAAAAAAATGACAGACCTCTACATGCTTTGTAAGTAGGAAAACCTGCAAAATCGGCAGTGTATCAAATACTTGTTCTCCCCACTGTATACCATTTTGTAGCTCTGGTCTCTACTTTTATCCAATGTAAAAAACACCATTTCAAATGTTGCTACATAAGACCGAATCTAGGTGGTGAGTCACATTTCTGTATTTTCTCTAGATCATATAACCATGTATTGCTACCACTGTACCATTAAAGATATTATATAAGTGAGTTTCAGAGATTGTCAGAATATGTATGTCATCTGTTACTAGCAAATTATTGATTTCATCAACCTTGTTTCTTAAGCTTCATATATTAACATGGGCTATTTTTGCACTTTTCTGGGATGCTTGATTGTTTTAATTGCTTTACTGAGAAGCATAGCAGAGGTAGATATGCTCAGGTTATTTATGTTAGTGCAGGGTGAGCTGCACACAGTGGACTTCCTGCTAGTACACACAGCCTAAGTGCTAACAGTACAACTCTGGTTCATAGGCACATGATTACTCCATACAATAGCTGTAGGATCAGCAGAGGCATTCAGGGCAGTAAGAGGAACATAAATTAGGTTAATTACATTGTGTCTTCCAATGCCGCTGGGATAATGTACATTTGCTGAAGCATTATGACAACTCAGTGAAACAATGGTAGGGATTAAATGAGCTGGGCTTGGGTCTTCGATAAGTCATTGTCTCAACATAGCCTTATAATGCTGTGAAAGGATCCAGGAACCCAAACGATAATGATAATAATAATAATAATAATAATACGAGCTTTGTTTTCAGAAGGTATCAAAATTGTCAATAAATGTTACACCCACAGGGCTGCAATAGTCTCGTAGCCAGTTATGGAGGGATAAAAGTCTGCTGAACCATTCAATGCCACGATTTAGGGAGGACAGAGGGCCAGATATTATAGGGTGTTTGTTGGTGTCAAGTAGTAACCCAATCAGTTCTTTAAAATCCATCTTCAGCTGTTCTGAGCATATATCATTGAATCCCACATGAACTATGATATACTTCATTTCCTGATGCTGGTTTAAAATGTTTGGGAGCAACTTATTGATATCCTGTACTCGTGCTCCTGAATAGCATAACATTCTTGCTCCAGGGACTGAGACATTTCTCACCTTTGAGCTGCCCAATACAACGGCCAGAGAAGGGGATTGAGAAATCCACCCATTCCCACCCCTCACACAATTTTTTGAGCCTTTCACGGGAAGCAGGATAGGGTACACCCGCTGCTCCCGGCAATAGGTTCAGACCTCAGCAGGCAGTGCCCTGTCAGATCCAGAGACAAGGAAAGGAGCCGAACGACAACGACGGCGCTGCTGGAGTCAGCGTAGTTAGAGTTAGCACCGCCGATGCAGACACAGGCAGAACCAGCAATGAAGGTGCAGGTAGATCAGGCACCAGTGAAGCTATTCCTAATGTCAATCTGCTCAAACCCCTTAGTCACTCCCGTCCAGTTAGCAGTATGCTGCTGCCTGCGGTTTCCATGACGTGTGACATGGGACCAGCGCTGATTAGAACAGTCTTCTTGCTGTTCTCCGTCTACTTCACTACAGGATGGAGGAGGAGAAGCAGATGGAGAGCACTTCCTTGGCAGGCTAGTTCCAGGTAGCACAGGCCATTCGGATAGGAACAGATGACAAGGGGGGAAACATCCATTAAGCCCGAGCAGCATCCCTCCATAGGAATTGAGAACGAGAAAGTTCCAATTTGCGTTTTCCCCATAAGTTTGCGTAGAATTGAGATTTGTTTGCTAAGCATAGCGACCTCATTCCTGTAGTCCTCCGGTAGCAAACAATTACCGCATTGGAACTCCTATTGTCAAGGACAAGACCGTAATAAACACAGCTTCTACAGCGCTGGAAATGTTTGTTAGCTATTCCAGGCGAAGCAGGCTCCATTGCAACCTAGCTAGCTGGCTAGTTGGTAGCAGGTGTTGACACAGATATCCAAGTTCTTGAGTTCCTAAGTTTTCAGTGTCGAGTCGTTGTCTCCCGACAGCAGCTGTGTTCATTGCAACATTCACTCAATGCACTCTACGTTTTTACAAAGTGCAGGTCAAGCCACTCCATCAGAATGTGTTATCGGACAGCTAGATATACCTACTTACATTTTAATAGCTAATAGATTGCATTTGTTAAAATATGAGACATAATAATTGTAATCATTAAAATGTAAATATTATTGGTAACAGAATAAATAGCAGAAGAATAACTGTAGATTAAATAATGCTGTAATTGAAAATTGTACACCCAATGTAGACCCCTTTAAGAGCTAGAATAGATGTTGTACCCTATGTTATTATTCTTACCAAATATGTTGTCTTTCACAATATTGAAATCATTAGCCAAACAGTTAACTAAAAACAACAGTTCCTATTGTACAAATTCAGGTAGGATCTCCCCCTTTCGTTCCATCTACTTCCGTTTAAAAAACATTTTGCAACAGAATCGGCGTAATGAATACGCCCCTACACATCATATTCTTCTCTCTTTTGTGGCACCAACGTGAAGGGTTATGGCAGGGGAAACAGTGCTGCAGTAATCTAATGTGTGGTGTGGGAATAATGACAAGTGAACCTGGGGAGCTTTGAGTTTACATTGCCCTAAAAAAGGAAACCGGAACACGGAATTCAAGCGAACCGAACAGACCACCTCTCGAAATGGTCTCAGTTCGGTTCACTTCGGGGGTTCTTTTTAGGGTTCTGAGTTCCTTTGGAATGTGTTCACACTGCAAAGATTGGCTGAAAGTGACCAAGTGTGAAAACATCATTAGCTGCCTAGGGCCTGAATGAGGTGTGCATAACTATAACGGCGCAAACGTGGTAAATGTCACGTTCTGACCTTAGTTCCTTTTTTATGTCTTTATTTTAGTTTGGTCAGGGTGTGAGTTGGGGTGGGCATTCTATGTTGTTTTTCTATGTTTTGTTCTGTTGTTATATTTCTATGTGTTTGGCCTAGTATGGTTCTCAATCAGAGGCAGGTGTCAGTCGTTGTCTCTGATTGGGAGCCATATTTAGGTAGCCTGTTTTCTATTGTGTTTTGTGGGTGGTTGTTTCCTGTGTTAGTGTTTTCACCATACGGGACTGTTTCGGTTGTTTGTTTGTACTTTTGTTATTTTGTTCAGTGGATTTATTAAATATCTCATTATGGACACTTAACACGCTGCACATTGGTCCGATCCTTGCTACTTCTCCTCAGACGAAGAGGAAATCCGTTACAGTAAAGGCCATCCCATTGAATGACTGGACCAGATTCAAATGTTTTGGACACAGGCTGCACCTTGTAATCGGTAGGCTACGTGTTACATATTTTTAAGGGACTTTGACTTAATTTCTATTATAATAACGATCGTAGCCTACTTGTACATAATTACACAATCATAAGCTTCCAATTCCAACTGCTGCCTATGGCTGCCTTGAAACTAATTAACTTAGGTTATTTAATAACTCATAATGGTAAAAAAAGAAATAGTAACTCAATGTTATTAATTAATTAATTAATTAATTAGTGCTGTGCTTATAGCACACTACACTGAGTATACCCCTGCTTTTTTGAGTTCTATGCCATAGACCAGGGTTCCCCAGGTTTTTTTTGTTGGAGATAAAAGACTGTAACAAGACCAGGAAATCGTCTCCAAGTGATTTTAATTTTGGAAATCTGTTCCCAAGAATTCACGCATAATAGAGAGACACATGTAAGCAAGATTTTAAATGATGTTTTATTCAAATATTATACAGTATATGTTTGGGCTATTTTTGGTAAATTTTCAATCTACAAATGATTTGGAATTATGTTCCGGCCCCATGACCAGCCGCTCAATAAATAAAATTGGCCCGTGGCTAAATCTATTTGATGATCCCTGCCATAGACTGACCAGGTGAATGCTATGATCCCTTACTGATGTTAAATCCACTTCAAATCAGTGTAGATGAAGGGGAGGCTACATGCTAAATAAGGACTTTTAAGACAACTGAGACATGGATTGTGTACAGTGCATTTGGAAAGTATTCAGACCCTTTCCCTTTTCCCACATTTTGTTACGTTACAGCTTTATTCTAAAACGGATAAAGTCAAAATCCACAATCTAAACACAATACCCCATAAGGACAAAGCAAAAACGTATTTACGTAAGTATGAGACTCGAAATTGAGCTCAGGTGCATCCTGTTTCCATTGATCATCCTTGAGATGATTCTACAACTTGGAGTCCAGCTGTGGTAAATTCAATTGATTGGACATGATTTGGAAAGGCACACACCTGTCTATATAAGGTCCCACAGTTGGCAGTGCATGTCAGAGCAAAAACCAAGCCATGAGGTTGAAGGAATTGTCCGTAGAGCTCCAAGACAGGATTGTCTCGAGGCACATGGGTACCAAAACATTTCTGCAGCATTGAAGGTCCCAAGAACACAGTGGCCTTCATCATTCTTAAATGGAATATGTCTTGAACTACCAAGACTCTTCCTAGAGCTGACCACCTGGCCAAACTGAACAATCAGGGGAGAAGGGCCTTGGTCAGGGAGGTGATCAAGAACCCGATGGTCACTCGGACAGAGCTCCAGAGTTCCTTTGTGGAGATGGGAGAACCTTCTAGAAGGACGGCCATCTCTGCAGCACTCCACCAAATCAAGCCTTTATGGTAGAGTGGCCAGAACGAACCCACTCCTCAGTAAAAGGCACATGACAGCCCACTTGGAGTTTACAAAAGGCACCTAAAGGACTTTGACTATGAGAAACAAGATTATCTGGTCTGATGAAACAAAGATTGAACTCTTTGGCCTGAATGCCATGCTTCAAGTCTGGAGGAAACCTGGCACCATCCTTACGGTGAAGCACGGTGGTGGCAGCATCATGCTGTTGGGATGTTTTTCAGCAGCAGGGACTAGGAGACTAGTCAGGATCGAGAGAAAGATGAACGAGGCAAAGTACAGAGAAATCCTTGATTAAAAACCTGCTCCAGAGCGCTCAGGACCTCAGGCTGGGGCGAAGTTTCACCTTCAACCAGGACAATGACCCGAAGCACACAGCCAAGACAACGCAGGAGTGGCTTCGGGACAAGTCTCTGAATGTCCTTGAGTGGCCCAGGCAGAGCCCGGACTTAAACTCGATCGAACATCTCTGGAGAGACCTGAAAATAGCTGTGCAGCGACGCTCCTCATCCAACCTGACAGAGCTTGAGAGTATCTGCAGAGAAGAATGGGAGGAAATACAGATACAGAAGACTCAAGGCTGTAATCGCTGCTAAAGGCACTCCAACAAAGTACTGAGTAAAGGGTCTGAATACTTATGTAAATGTGATATATATTTTTTTTATACATTTGCAAAAAGGTCTAAAAACCTGTTTTTGCTATGTCATTATAGGGTATTGTGTGTAGATTGATGAGGAAAAAAACTAATTTAATCCATTTTAGAATAAGCCTGTAACATAACAAAATGTGGAAAAAGTCAAGGGCTCTGAATACCTTCCGAATACACTGTGTGTGTGCCATTCAGAATGTGAATGGGCAATACAAAATACTTGTGCCTTTGAACAGGGTATGGTAGAAGGTGCCAGGTGCACCGGTTTGTATCAAGAATTGCAACGCTGCTGGGTTTTTCACACTCAACAGAATACAGTGTGTATCAAGAAGGCCCACCACTCAAAGGACATCCAATCAACTTGACAGAACAGGGTGAAGCATTTGAGTCAACATGGGCCAGCATCTCTGTGGAATACTTTCGACACCTTGTAGAGTCCATGCCCCGATGAATTAAGGTTATTCTGAGGGCGGAGGGGAGGGGGGGGGGGACGAAGACTCAATATTAGCAAGATTTTCATAATATTAGGAAGATGGAAAGATGCTCCGAGTGGTGCAGTGTTCTAAGGCACTGCATCTCAGTGCAAGAGGCATCACTACAGTACCTGAGTCCCATAGGGCGGCGCACAATTGGCCCAGCGCCGTCCGGGTTTGGCCGCAGTATGCGTCATTGTAAATAAGAATTTGTTCTTAACTGACTTTTCTAGTTAAATAAAGGTTCAATAAAAAATATATATATTGTTTTTATGATGTTTGGTATACTCAGTGTATATTTTGATGATCATGTTAAAAATGTATGTTTGTTAATATGTAGGTGTAATAATCCTACCTATTATCATATGTATAACAATGTTGGAAAATATATGTTTAATTTGGTTTTGTATTCAGTTAGCACACAGTATGTGTTCGTTCAAATGATCTCATTTTAGAAGTGATGTAATCTACCCTGAGAATTGTTTTAACCATGTCTGACTGAATTACCAAGTTTTCACCCAAGTGTTTGAAAATCGCAATTCATAATCGCAATTAGAATATTCGAGCCATAAAATCGCAATGAGATATTTTGTCCAAATCGTGTAGCCCTAGGTGTTACTAATGAACATATTGAGGCCATTGGCATATCATATCTAAATATTTATATAGGCTTACTAATTATGAAGACGGTACAGAGGAACAGCTCAAATGGTTGAGATATTCCCTATATCATGTTGTCAAATGTCAGAAATTATACTCAGACATACTCCATGCAACCAAAATAACGGTTGACTGACAATTTCTACAATGCAAAATTATATTAACTCCTTCTCTCAAAAAGGGCACATGCCATTATTGCTCCGTGGTCATATTTCAACACGAGGTGACTAACATGTCATTATTATGACTCTCCTCTAGCTCACAGTATTAGCTCAAGCACCCTTTTTTCAACACAGTGCCATAAAATGCAAATTCTCAGCCATTTCCACCAGTCCCCACTCCAGTGAAACCTTTCCCCCGCTCCTTAAAAGAAAAGATCATCTTTCTGTGATTATGACCAAACCCCTGTTGCCTAGCAACACACAATTAAGGAATATGCTTTCAGAGAGGCTTTGCAGGCGTCCATTAACAGATGAAATTACCAAAGCAACAAATGTCAGCCGCATGCACATTAATTTGTTGTACCGAGTGTGTGTTTAACATGAGGAAACCCTTGTGTGAAAAAGCAAACTAGGGTGAGCTAGTATCATGGCTGCAGATTTTTACAGCAGAGAAAGATAGCTAAACCGAAAGGGTCCTTTAGACATAAACAGAAGAAGTACCATCTTTTTTCCCCCCTGAGACTAGACAGACTTCATAAATCCATTTGTTCTCAATCTGTAGAGGAGCTGTCGGAGGCAATGGTTATAGCTCTAGTACTGGGGGAATCCAAAGATGTCAGCCTAGTCCATAAATAATGGAGTGAATCTGTGGATTAGCAGTGTTGTAAAAGGAGGATCTAAAGGACTAAACCCCTTTTGCTTCTCATTCCAGTTACTCAGAGAAAAGACACAATTGCTGATCGGTGATCATCCCATTCATTTGATTTCAGCAGCACAGCTAGGATGTTGTCCAAACCCAATGGATGCTGTCCAATAGCATTATTATTGAACAACTTTGATGATGAATCAGACTTGTTGAAATCATAGCTAGTGCTGGTAATTTCTCACATCTTCCACATTTCTGTAGCACCAACGTTAGAGAGCTACAGTAAACAATATAGTTAATTTCAACATTCCCTACAATGGTCACTGCTGCACCTGAACAGAGACAATAACAGTGTATGCACCACTACACATAACGTACTGCTCCAGGCTACTTCAATGCACTAAAAGCAGAACGATGCTGTGATGATGCTGCAACCAATATTTCATAACCCTTCCCACCAGGCCATCAGCCCTGAAGATTATGCTCTGAGTGGACAAGCATGTGGACAATTATGCCTTTGCTCTGTGTGGACAAGCTTCAAATGCCTACAGATGAGGTGAAGGGCAAGGAATATAGCTCCAAAGCAAAAACAGCTCTCTTTTTCTCTCTCCCACACACACACACACACACACACACACACACACACACACACACACACACACACACACACACACACACACACACACACACACACACACACACACACACACACACACACACACACACACACACACACACACACACACACACACACTGCAATGCACACAGGCACACATGCACGCATTAACTCAAGGCTCCAATTCTCCCACATTTAACCGTGACCATGGAATACTGCCCACCCAGATTGGTTGGACAAATACAACTACTGACAGGCTGGTTCTGCTTTAAAAGCAGTGTTACCTCAGATAGATGACAGCTCACATCGTACCACATCACACTGTCGTCGCCCCACTCCCACCCTCCATCTTGGTCATCACAACCATTATGTGTGGCAAAAAACAAACAATACAGAGAACAGCATGCATCTCAAAGAGCGCAAAGATGACTGACAGTACACATGAGTGTCTAAAACACAATTCAGAAAGAGGTAGGTAGGGCTACCCTCAGAGCTTTTCAACAGGGACTCTGTCATTTTAGGATCACAACAGCTGACTATAAATAATTAGGGCATGGGGAGGATTAAAGGCTGACATTGTTAAAAAGTTATGCTTTTAGGCCATTAAGCCATTCATTAAAAAAAACTATCTCAAATATGGATATACTGTAACTAAAGCCATTCACGGAAGATATGGTAGCCAAACTCTTAAGGATCGGAACCTTTTTTTCAATTTTCGCCTAAAATGACATACCCAAATCTAACTGCTCAGGACCTGAAGCAAGGATATGCATATTCTTGATACCATTTGAAAGGAAACACTTTGAAGTTTGTGGAAATGTGAAATGAATGTAGGAGAATATAACACATTAGATCTGGTAAAAGATAATCTTTGAAATGCAAGAGAAAGGTCATAATGTACTATGCCAGGTCAGGCGCAATTTAAATGTTGGCCATTAGATGGCAGAAGTGTACGGGTAAAGCTTTAGACGGACTCAATGAACCATTGCATTTCTGTTCAAAATGTTGCATCAAGACTACCTAAATGTGCCTAACTGGTTTATTAATACATTTTCAAGTTCCTAACTGTGCACTCTCCTCAAACAATTGCATGGTATTCTTTCACTGCAATAGCTACTGTAAATTGGACACTGCAGTTAGATTAACAAGAATTTAAGCGTTCTGCCCATATCAGATATGTCTATGTCCTGGGAAATGTTCTTGTTACTTACAACCTCATACTAATCACATTAGCCTACGTTAGCTCAACTGTCCCGTGGAGGGGACACCGATCCCGTATTAAGTTGAGATGTTTATCCATTGTCAATCCAATACAAAGGCACATACACAGGTTAACAATAAGCAGAGCTCCACACAGCCAAAGGGTAGATTGAAATGATGTGAAAGCAGCAAAGAGATAAATTCATATCAATCTACCGAAAAAGTATCTCAAACACTTCAACATTGAGTGGGAACCAGATAAATGGCCCTTTTCGGGCACTTGGTTTAAGAGCACTGCATTACAGTATCCTGTATTCAATTCATGCCAAATAGCTGTCATAAAGAGAGCAGTATCATAGCCTTAAATATTCAACTGTTATTTGAGAAAGGGGCTATCCTGATAAGGGTATAAAATAATTATTAATTTGATTGCAAAAACACAATACCTAATTGTTATCTTAGAGTACAGAGCGAATGGTTATCTAACCAGAGCTTTCATTTCAAATAGAAAAAATCTATAACTACAATTTTTTTTAATATAACCCAAGAGAAACCATACTCTTTCAGTAACCATACTCCTTCAGTAGCCAACAAATACACTACAGCCAAGAGACATTCTATACAGGAGGACTAGGGGAGAGGAGGAAGAGGAGGGAATGGTTGAGGGGATAAAAGTATGCTTTACTTGTATCTGGTGATGCCATGGTGGAGACGATGACAGGTGGGCCGGTACGGCGGCTAAGCTTCTGGTTGGTGGCCATATCACTCTGGTTCTGCATGGTGGTACCCACGGGCATCATGGCTCCATCGGACGGGGTGCCCCCAGCCTTTCGTATCATCTGAGGGTTGGGGTGGGCGCTGTGCATGGGCAACATGGGTTGCAGGCTGCGGTCCCGTTTCATCAGCTCCATGGGCACTGTGTAGTTGGTGGAGTATGCCCTTGGGGCCTGCTGAGGTGACGGCTGGGCAGGCATGGACACTGGCATTTGCTGTTGTTGCATGGCTTGCATCTGCTGGGGCATGGCAGCCATCATCTGCATGCCCGGCGTCATGGGGACACCCGGGTGTTGGGAGAATGCAGACATGGGCCGGGACTGGACAGGGACCATGGCACCATTGTAGGTCCCTGGGGTACGAGGTCCTGGGTAGCCCTGTGTGGTTTCCAGAAGGTGCTGAGAGGGAGCGCTATTGGGCCTCCTGGCCATGGCCTCAGCCATGGTGGGGGAGATGGTCTGCATGGTACCAGGGGTCTGTGGTGGCATCAGCCGGGGGTCCATGCCCATGGCCTGCTCGTGCTGCTGCTGGAGGTACATGTCAGAGCGGTGGCTGAAGCTGTTGGAGCGGCCCCGCATGTGGGCCTGTTGCTGGGGCGTGGGAGGGGGCTCTAAGGGCCTCTTGACGCTGATGGCCACCCGCGACAGCACCCGCGCCTGCCCTAGGTTGGGAGCCACTGAGCGTATGTCATTCTCCTCCATGACTGCCAGCATGCTGGTTGTGTCAAAGCCCTGCTGGATGAGTGAGGAGATGGTACTCTCTGAGAGACCCTCGTTTCGAAGACGAGCCAGGAACTCTGGGTCGGTGTTCCTCTTGTGATCCACTGAGGCTGCAGGCGTCTGGTGGGCTGTGGGAGGTGGAGGGGGGAGGGCTACAGGGGCAGGTGGGATAGGAAGAGGGGCAGGAACAGGTGCGGGAACAGGGGAGGCGAGAGGAGGGTTGGGGTTGTAGACCTGCATGTTGGGCTGCGGAGCTTGTTGTTGTTGAACGCTGTAGGGCAATGTGCACTCCTGCCTTATCATCATACCTCGCTGCTGCATGCTCCCATCCAGCCCCTGAGTGTTAGGGTCCACCACCAGGCAGGTGGCTGCAGGCTGCTGCCGAGGGTCCACGGGATGGCCGTTGATGTCGGTATAGACTGTCTGGCCGGCTAGAGGGGTTGGCTCAGATGCGTAACGAGGTGAAGAGGGTTGTTCCATTCCATAGTGAGCAGGAGAGCGTTGGCCATCTGGCATCATATTGGCAGCGGCGGTTGCGGCTACAGCTGCAGGCTGATTGTAAACCTGGTTAATGCCATGGGCAATTGGCGGAAGAGGGGGAGGAGGAAGAGGAGAAGACGAAGGACCCTGAGGTAAGGGCCTCCCTCCCTGTCCTTGGTCCCATGGGGGCCGTCCCACTGGGTTCATCCCGTAGTGGGACGGGGGTCTGCTGAGCGGGTGAGGCTGTTGCTGAGGCTGCTGATCCACCCGGTAGAAGCCCCGGGGGTCCTCTGGTGGTTGGGGAGCCATAGCAGGGTCATGGGGATAATAGTCCTGGGAGGCAATGAATCCTCGGTGACTGTTAGCCATGGGTGGACGGTCGTAGTTGTTTAGCTCAGGGACTGAGCCCTTTCTCATTCCCCGGGGATCAGTAGCGTAGCCCTGCTGGCTGTACAGAGAGTCCTGGTAGGAGTAGGGGTCTCGTTTCAGATCCAGCTCCGGAGGACGCATCCCAGGGGGAGTCTCGTAGTAACCTCCTCCCTCTGCCCCGTAAGACAGCGAGTTTCGTCGACTCGCTATCCTGCCTTGTTGGTCATACGCGCTTTCTCCCCCGGCCCACTGACCCTCATTCCCCCCCAGGGTGTCCCAACTGTGGGAGCGACCGATACTCAACTGCTTGCTGGCGACGAGCATTGGAGAGAAAAAAAACTGGACAGCTTTACAGAGGACAAAAAACAAGCAGGGAGTAGTTGGTGTTTTCTTTCAAGTCTTCAGTTACAATTTACATCAAAAGAGTGGAAAGGAGGGAGGGAGGACGGAGGAGGAGCAAAAAGAGATGAAGCAGTGGGGTATATTGTTTCACCTGATATCCAGTTGTAATTTTTGGGGGGCTCTTCTGAGGTCCTTTCTATTCAGTGGCTCCCCCTTGACAGGCAATCCTTGAATAATTAATCTATGGAAATATTGTTGCTAGAAGGTAGAGGACACCACACTGTGCAAATGCTGCAAAGGCAGCCCCCACTACTCCATTGAACCACAATGACAGGGTCCGTGCTTGTGCTGGCCACCAACCATGTAGGCTACCCGATGCGGTGAGAGGAAAAAAACACGAAAGGAGGGAATATTGGAGGGGGTGGGATGGGATTGTAGGCAGGGGCTTGTACTAATCCGGTAGGGTTTATCCTTCCCCTACTCTGGGACATTTTACTCACTCTGGCGATTGCTATGAGGGATTACAGTCTAAATAAAGACTGCTTAATTCTGCTGCCCGTCGTGACGTTACGTGAACCACCTAAAAAGTATCTCTGAGGATTCTGCTCATTTACGTAAGGGCAAACCTCCATCCAAATCCGTGGCCCGGGACACTTACCTGGGTCTGATCACTTGATTTTGTTGTCAATGACTTGCTGGGTCTCGTTCAATGAGCAGGAGAGATTTACACTACCCCGCTAGTAGCCCTCAGGGAGGGGAAGGCAGGCAGGCGGGTGATTGAAATGAATACAGATCTCCCTGCTAAGTCTCATGTGCTGTCAGGAAACATCAAATCCACTCTGATTGGACACTAATCCGTTGCCTGGGCCGACGCTGACAGAGTGACCACGCTACTCCTGTGAAACTCCTGTCACACTCTCCCCCCTCACTGAGAGGACCTAGTAAATGTCACAAGACGACTGGCACTCAGACACAGAACCCACAGGGGGCAATGGGAAACTGACTGCTAAAAACATTTGAAAACATTATTAAAGCATACTGCCTGCCACCCTTTACAACTAATAAGCATGAAAGAAAGTGACAAAAGCAAGGCTTGTCCTCAAAGCAACTATTTGCATGTACAATTATTGGATTAAAGCCATTTGCTCCAACCACAATCTGTCAACCTGCTGTTACCACAGCACCCCACCCAAAGCATTGCTGATCCCCTTTACCAAGCAAAGCTCTGTATCTGGATTTTGCCCCTTGTCAGAGAGACCTGGGGGGAGAATGCACTTTTTGTCACTACACACACACACTTCCCTAAGCAATCCTTGAAACCCTCTATGAATCTTTCCTTTCCTCCCAGTCCCCCTGTGGTATATAATTCTTTGGCCTACCTACCTGCCTGGCCAGCTGACACTTGATCCCTGTTGGAGAGGTTCCCTGTTAACTAATGCATGAGAACAGATGTTAAGGCGGAGAAGACGCTTCCATTTTCATTAACTCTGTCCTGCTATCAGTGCTGGGGCATCATGTTTTCTGTTGCTATGACAGCTAGGGACCCTCTCAAATATCCCACCTCGTTGACAAATTATACTCGAGTTTACCCTGCATTCGGTTTTTAGACCATCGTGAAGACCTGCTGGATTGCAGTGGTGGATCGTGCTATCGTTCTTTAATCAGTGTTGCGTAATTAGGAAGAGAAGCGATTTTTTATTTTTTTTTATTTTTATTTATTTAACCTTTATTTAACCAGGTAGGCAAATTGAGAACACGTTCTCATTTACAATTGCGACCTGGCCAAGATAAAGCAAAGCAGTTCGACACATACAACAACACATAGTTACACATGGAGTAAAACAAACATATAGTCAATAATACAGTGAAAAAAAAAAAATAAGTCTATATACAATGTGAGCAAGTGAGGTGAGATAAGGGAGGTGAAGGCAAACAAATATATGTATAAATAAATAAAAATATAAAAGGCCATGGAGGCGAAGTGAGTACAACACAGCAAGTAAAATAAAAAATAAAATAAAAATTTAAAAAATTTAAAAAATAAAAATAAAAATAAAAAAAAACACTGGATAACACTGGACAGGATGTCAGAGGAAATGCTAAAGCGCCCAATGCTGTTGCATTATGGGTTGAGAGGAAAAGGGGGATTATCATTGATAGTGGAATTGACTTCAGACCAACTGACTTTTTCCCTGTGTTTTTATAGTTACAGGAAACCATCGTTGACAGAAGGAAATAAGGCGAGTGAGATGGAGAGAGAGGGAAATGGATGGATGAGAGAGCAAGAGACAGGAGGCAGCTGGGGGCACTGATATTAAAATGAGAGCGAGAGTTTCTCAATTCAGTTTCATGCTTGAATGAATAGCAGGGTGAAAAGTAAACTAATTAAGTCTTTGGGGACTTTGGGGAAACCGAAAGGCATACACATATGTAGAAGCATGCACACACAGTTATCTATGAAACAGCAACCCTACGTAGCACATGCCTTGTGGGAATAGGATTCAATTCACTTAGCAAAAAAACGAACAATAATATTGGTCACTGGAAGCTCTTGTCCTGCCGCCAACACACACCCACGTAGACTGTGTACAACAACCCGTGTTTCAACTCCATCAGGGTAAACCTAAACAGCGCTATTCCCCTCTTTTATTGATTTCCTTCTGTGATCTGGTTCCCAAGAGTGTGCTAGACTAGACTACACATCTTTATCAAACAGTCAGGGTGGAACAGTTCTAGATAGAGTATGTGTGTTCTGGGTTTGTAGATCTAATCATACAGTAACACGAAGCAAAGACACTGTCGACAAACCAATGATGAAGGATCCCTACCCCTGAGTATACACAGGACATTAATGGGATAGTTCACTCACTCATCTTTGCACGCTCCTTGGAGCACAGTGCCTCGACAAATGGATCCCCACGCTGCGGCCAGGTCCCAGCCTGGTGTGTTGTTGAGTCCCAAGGTGTGTACAGTCGTGGCCAAAAGTTTTGAGAATGACACAAATATTAATTTTCACAAGATCTGCTGCTTCAGTTTGTATGATGGCAATTTGCATATACTCCAGAATGTTATGAAGAGTGATCAGATTAATTGCAATTAATTGCAAAGTCCCTCTTTACCATGCAAATGAACTGAATCCCCCAAAAACATTTCCACTGCATTTCAGCCCTGCCACAAAAGGACCAGCTGACATCATGTCAGTGATTATCTCGCGTGTTGACGAAAACATGGATTGCCGTCACAGTTTGTAATTTTGGTGAACTCTCCCTTTTGAAACACTGTGACATTCAAATGCAAATACTTGTGGAGGCACATACACTATTATTTGAGAGAAGACACAAAAGTGAGCCACTTGTACAAACCCAGTATTATACATTACAAGTGGAAGGTGAAACAAAATAAATCAATACAAAGCAGAAATACCTCAGTCGCCACACAATATTTCTCGGTACACCTTGGCAATGTAATTACTTGCCATACGAACAGTATAGGTCTTCCTATTCATAAGGGGCTTGGTGTCCTTGGTTGTTGCATGCTTGACATCTGTGAAAGAGGCTACCCACACAGATGCCTATGTTTAATAAGCCCCCTACATCTCACTGTCAGTCAAATCCTAGCTCTCTGCCTCGATATTAATAATGCATCTCAGTCAGACAGAGGCAGGGATGGAGGGTGTGTACTGTATCTGTATGTCGTGTGTGTGTGTGTGTGTGTGTGTGTGTGTGTGTGTGTGTGTGTGTGTGTGTGTGTGAGAAAGCTCACATGCTATGAGCTCATTTGTACTCAGTACATGTGTGACCCTAGATCTGCTCTGAGCCTTTGACCCTGTTCAAGGCAACTCCTTTCCTTGTCTTCTGACATGCTACAGCGACTTCGCTAATGTCCCATTACATTTAGACACGCCACTGCTGTAGCCAGCCTTGTTCTGACATGAATACATGAAACAAGGACTAGACATGAATACTGACTTGAAATAAAAAATAACTGCTTTACATGCTGACCTCACTGCTCGCGTCTCCCATCTCCTCATTGGTTTTTAGAAGCATATACCCACGTGGGTGATTGAAAGCAGAACTGAGGTCCACACTCCAGTCCAGTTGGTGCTGGTAATGCACCTTAAAGTTGGTTGCCAACCGCCATATAAAGTCCACAGAAGAAGAAGACGATGACTGAAGGAGAGATTACTAGAAACTAACTAAGTATCCAATTATATCTGTGGATTAATTGTCGAGAACACACAATTTTGTGTAACTCAAAATGGGTAAAAATGTTACAAATATCCAGGACAAAAAGGACCTTGTGCATTTCAGGTAAAATAACAACCTAATGTTTATATCCCTGGACAAATTAGCTAGCAACAGCACGCTAGCTAGCTAAATGTCCATGAATGTTTCATGTGTTTCGACCTGTCCCCAAATTAATATAGTTAGTTCAGAGTTCATTTTGATATTTCATGGTGTTCTGGTGTGGATGGACAAAATCAACAGACGTACGTGCGTGCCCAGTGTAGTCAGCATGTTCACTCATTATTAAAATGTTAAACACACATTGACATATGGATGAGCTGGGGCAGTAGGCAAACTGTAAGGGAGGGATTCAATTACACAGGACAGATTGACCTCAACGCATTGAATGTAGCTATGCGACTCGGATAGCAATACTATGACTGCCTTGTGACTGATCAGATTGTAACAGGGCATGTGGATACTCATGCTAAATGTGGTTGGTCTTACCTACAGTCATATCATATTACTTACTATGGTATTATGGTTTCAACAACATCTCTCCAAGATTCATGCACTGCTCAGAGGAGGGCAGTTTACGATGCAGAAACGGAACAAAAACAGAAACTAAAGCCGATGGTAATGATTTCCTCGGAGTCAACCCTGTTACAACTGTCAGATCCTGCATCCCACACTGCTCATCTATCCGCGGTCAATCTCCCATTAGCCCCTCCTCCTTCCAGCCCAGACACAGCTCTGTTAAAACAGCCTACTGTTTTCTCTTTGCAGTAGATTTGTCTTTCCGAGAACTAATTTCCACATCTTGAAGGCAACCACACATACAAACTAGCTCCCACAAATACTGTAGAATGGACACACTAGCACACACGCACACGCACACACACAAACGCACACACACACTCCTCCTACCCTGGGATTTGTGAGATTATGGACCCCAGATTAGTTATTCTCCTTCTCCCCCAACATACAGTCCTCTATGACCATCTCCATAAGCCCACAAAGGGGCTGTGGGGCTTGGCTGGAAGCCTGGAACACAACCGGGGGGGGGGGGGGGGGGGTGAGTTCATAGCCTGACTGGATGCCAGGAGCAGGGGGTTGGAAGTATCAGGGGCTTAGGCTGTGCTCACAGTCTGGGTAAAAGGCTCCCCTACTGGGGAAGAATACGTCAGGATACTTCTCCTGTTCTCTATCTCTCTAAAAATGTTATCATGGCCGATGACACAAATACCCCTCACCTCTCCACTGCAATAGCCAACTAATGGTTTACCATCTGGTGTAAATGTGATGCCATGCATTACCCAGGCAGTTGCTGCAAATTGGAAGTAAATGTTAAGTGACCCACTAACATTGTTAGAGGTTTTGAAACATTTTACAACAAACATTTGTGGTGATTATTTTCAGGTACATGTATGTGAAAAGAACCACATTCCCCATCCAGTTTGTACCATCACCTTCACCCTACATCACTTAGGTCTGACTAAATATTGTGGCACTGTGTTCTGGAGTGCTACCCAGCAGCCGTAGAAGTAGCAAAGCCAGAGCATGCTGGGTACACAGATGGGGAAGACAGACGAGACTAGGGGGCGGGGGAAGGGGCGATCCAGTGTTGGGGAGGTGGGGTGGAGGGCGATGTCGGGCAACAAGCCGCTGCAGCTGGGCCAAGAATAAGATGATGCAGTCCTACGCAGATGACAACTGATGTCTGACAGCAGACGTTTCTAACCATCTCCTCATTAAACCCGTTACACTCATACCCGTATACAGGTTCAAAATGGCAGATTTGGACATTGATAAGCGCCTAAATTGGAACGCAGTGGCTGTACAGTAACATGCTATATATGACATCAGAGCTAAGGGTCTCCGCTACACAGCTCTGTATGGGTTTTGAGTGACAGTCGTTCTTGTTGCGCTCGGTGCTCATATTCAGAAGTTGCCCCCATCCCTCCCACCAATTAGGCAACTTTAGCTAATTGTTTGTTGTCTGAGAGGGAAATGCTGTCAATAACGAGGAATGTATTTTGAAAGATGAGATGAACCAAAACACCCGTGAGTCCAAATGTGCACTTCACATTTCCATATCTTAAAACTTGTAATATACAGTGTTAACATTTATGATCATTATGTTTGATGTACAGCTACAAGATGATATGGGGTTATACCCTGGGTTGTCCTGAACAGAATGAGCCTGTTTGTTGTATTGTGTAGAAAATTGGCTATGGACCATGCATCTGAATGCACTCATGACTTAATTCTATGCGCACCAAAATTTGTATCTGCTTCTCTGAATTGCCTTGTGAAAGCCTAACACTGTAAGAACGTATTTGACCATTTATACTAAACAAAAATATAAACACAACATGCAACATTTCACAGATTGTACTGAGTTTCAGGTAATATAAGGAAATCAATCAATATTAATTAATTAATTAGGCCCTAATCTATGGATTTCACATGACTGGGCAGGGGCGCAGCCATGGGTGGGCCTGGTAGGGCATAGGCTCACCCACTGGGGAGCCAGGCCCAGCAAAATTATTTTCCCCCCACAAAAGGGCTTTATTACAGACAGAAATCCGCCTCAGTTTCTTCAGCTGTCCAGGTGGCTGGTCTCAGACGATCCCGCAGGTGAAGAAGCCGGAAGTGCAAGTCCTGGGCTGGCGTGGTTACACGTGGTCTGCGGTTGTGAGGCCAGTTGGACGTACTGCCAAAATCTCTATAACAACGTTGGAGGTGGCATAGGGTAGAGAAATTAACATTCAATTCTCTGGCAACAACTCTGGTGGACATTCCTGTTGTCAGCATGCAAATTGCACACTCCCTCAAAACTTGAGGCATTGTGTTGTGTGACAAAACTGCACATTTTAGAGTGGTCTTTTATTGTCCCCAGCACAAGATACACCTGTGTAATGACCATGCTGTTTAATCAGATTCTTGATATGCCACACCTGTCAGGTGGATGGATTATCTTGGCAAAGGAGAAATGCTCACTAACAGGGATGTAAACACATTTTAGAGAAATAAGATTTTTGTGCATATTGAACATTTCTGGGATCTGTTATTTCAGCTCATGAAACATGGGAGCAGCACTTTACATGTAGCATTTATATTTGTGTTCAGTATAGCTAGTCATGTTATGGAACAACCTTTCAAATTATGCCTACCTGACCCAGATGTTTACTGACACCGGCCATATTCAACGGGTGTTGAGCGTTCGTAAAATTCATCAGTTATTCTGCGCTCTGGCACACTCAGACCTGAATGGTCTGAAATCGGAGTAGATAGCCAGGGTGAATTTACGAACGTGCCCGTAGTCTAATCACTTTCCCATATTCTGCAGTTGCCATGGCACCCTAGCAGCAGCGTAAGCAGAGAGCTCCTATAAATATGTAGCTACATATATAAATATTTTTAATTGTTTTTTTTATCAGCTGTTTTGTTTTTGATAACATTGAGTTTTTTTGCATATGTCTGGTGGTTTTGACCCACAGATTTGCAGATGAACTGGCAGGTCAACTCTTTTTGGCATGTCTAGCTAGCTAGCTGGCTTATTGTTTTTGATCGAATGATGCATCTGGATACTGTACCAGGTTTATTTTTTTTACCCCTTTTTCTCCGCAATTTCGTGGTATCCAATTGAGGTGTTACAGCTGCAACTCCCATACGGACTCGGGAGAGGCGAAGGGAAAACCCTTCCCTAACATCGCTGGGCCAAATGTGCGCCGCCCCATGGGTCTCCCGGTTGCTGCTGATTGCAACAGAGCCTGGACTCAAACCAGGATCTCTAGTGGCACAGCTAGCACTGCGATGCAGTGCCTTATACCACTGTGCCACTCGGGAGGCCTGTACCAGCTTTTTTGTTTCACCTGGCTGCAGGTTCCTGATCTTTTGAAAACATAAATTGAAGAGTCACCTGAAGCTTGAGATGACTGGGAGATGCAGTAAAGGAATGAGGTGCTGAGGCAGAGGGCTCGTAATGAAGACAACTGGCTACTACTCTGAACAGTGTGTGGTGAGATTTCTGGCGCCCAGAGCTGCTGAGGCATCACCCAAGTGGGTGCCATAGATATAGACCAATTCCCACGAGTGTAAGGGGTTGAAGGTCAATTCTGTAACTTTCATTTCTAGTCAGAAGTGCAGCCCCTTCACTTCTTGTAAACCGAGTGGGTGGGTCTTAGTGAAGGCTTTTTGTTTTGATTCCTGGCTAATGTCTTTAAATGTGTGTGTCCTTGAGTTACCACCTGGGAAATTAAATGAAACCACCTTTCAGTCTACATACTCTTTGGACACGAATCAGACTGAAAACTAAAACACTTACTGTTTTCTTCCGTGGTAAGGAATTACTCTTCAGGACCTTTAATGATGTAATCAATAGTCAGCTAATAAACAGAGATTATATCGACACGGTTACTCTTAGAACAGAAATGCGGTTAGTTTGGTCTCATTTGGAAAGCCGAGCGATGGAACACCCAATCCCACTGTCATTATGGTCCACGGCTGTGTCATACTTACAAAGACCAATCTTGTTTTCATTCATCAAGATTGACTTTGATTTCTATTTTGTGCTTCAGTTCTGGTAATAGATTCAAGCAGTTGGTTTGTTTACCTTGCCAAGCTTGTTCTAATGAAGGAAATAAAATGTGCACACGGAACATTTCTTACTTCAGAATTGCTCCCCCCGCCACCCCCACAACTACTCATTCAAGTACTTTGCAAGCAATGGTGTGTGGAATTATTTACATAGCATGATAGATACATTGTATGAAATGCTTTGGACTATCAAGTAGACCAGAACTGCATTACATCACCAATGTACATCATGTCCATAAAGGCCATGTACTGTATGACCCATGGCCTACTTCACATAGTTATACATCGCATGTTAAAAAACTGACTGACCTATGCACAATGTGTGAAGTACATGAAAAAGCATAATTCACCACACAGTTAGATTCAGGGCTGCAGAATAGGCCCATTATACAGTGCTTTCAAAAACAATTGACTTTTTTCACATATTGTGCTACAGCCTGAATTTATAATGGATTAAATGTAGTTTTATTGTCACTGGGCTATACACAATACCCCATAATGTCAAAGTGGAATTATGTTTGTAATTTTTACAAATTCATTACAAATCAAAAGCTTAAATGTCTTGAGTCAATAAGTATTCAACCACTTATTGCAAGCCTCAAGTTCAGGAGTAAAAACATGCTTAACATGTCACATAATAAGTTGCACAATAATAGTGTTTAACATGACTACCTCATCTCTGTACCCCACACATACAGGTAATTGTAAGGTCCCTCAGCCGAGCAGGGAATTTCAAACACAGATTCAACCACAAAGACCAGGGAGGTTTTCCAATACCTTGCGAAGAAGGGCATCTATTGGCAGACACCCAGCCACTACAAAGATACAGGCATCCTTCCTAACGAAGTAGCCGGAGAGGAAGGAAACCATTCAGGGATGTCACCATGAGGCCAATGGTTACTTTAAAACAGTTACAGAATTTAATGGCTGTGACAGGAGAAAACTGAGGATGGATCAACAACATTGTAGTTACTCCACAATACTAGTGAAAAGAAGGAAGGAAGCCTGTACAGAATACAAATATTCCAAAACATGCATCTTGTTTTTAACAAGGCACTAAAGTAATACTGACAAAAATGTGTTGTTTGGGGCAAATCCAATACAAGACATTACGGAGTACCACTTGCCATATTTCTAAGCAAATTGGTGGCTGCATCATTTTATGGGTATGCTTGTAATTGTGAAGGACTGGGGAGATTTTCAGGATAAAAAAAAAACAGAATGAAGCTAAGCACAGGCAAAATCATAGAGGGAAACCTGGTTCAGCCTGCTTTCCACCAGACACAGAGTTGAATTTACCTTTCAGAAGGACAATAACTTCAAACAAAAGGCAAAATATACACTGGAGTTGCTTACCAAGATGTCATTGAATGTTCCTGAGTGGCCGAGTTAGATTTTCAGGTAGATTTAAGTGAAAACTCTATGGCAAGACCCAAAAATGGTTGTCTAGCAATGATCAACAACCAATTTGACAGAGCTTGAAAAATTTAAGGGCAAATGTTGCACAATCCAGGGGTGGAAAGCTCTTAGAGACTTACCCAGAAAGACTCACAGCTGTAATCGCTGCCAAAGGTACTTCTAAATAATAATGACTCGTGTGAATACCTATGTAAATTTGATATTTCTGTATTTCATTTTCAATAAATGTACAAACATTTCTAAAAACGTGTTTTCAATTTGTCATTATGGGGCAGTGTGTGTAGATGGGTGAGAGAAAAATCTATGTAATCCAATTTGAATTCAGGCTGTAACAACAAAATGTGGAATAAGTCAAGGGGTATGAATACTTTCTGAAGGCACTGTATCTGATAGAATGACCTAACGGTTTGTAAACAGAGGAAACCCTGCTGTTGCCAAATCATCCAATGGCCATGAAGCAAAACACCAATAGCACAGTTATATATGTTCATTATATCAACCAATAAAGTGAGTTGAAACCCATATGCTTCTGTAAAAGACATGCTGGAAAAGCATTTCCCAGGGTGGAGGGTTTGTGGCTTGGACAGGCCAGGGATACACACATGTGGCTCTCATTTCTGACTGGAGGAGAGCGATGCATTATGGGGGTTAGAACAATTTTTTTGTTTTTTAAGGAACTTAGTCCGGCTTTCAACTTACTCCTGAAAGTTGAAATAGTAAAATGCACAAGGTGCAATTTTGAAAATGGGTAGTGCATCAGCAGTTTCCTCTTGTCGTGTCAGTCACTGCAGACCTTAGAGAGCTATTTTGAACTTGTCATGAATGCCGAGCCCAAATGAAATTTTATTAGTCACATAGGCCGAATACAATAGGTGTAGACATTACAGTGAAATGCTTAATTACAAGCCCTTAACCAACAATGCAGTTTAAAGAATAAAAATAAGAAATACAAGTAACAAGTAATTAAAGAGCAGCAGTAAAATAATAATAGCGAGACTATATAGAGTGGGGTACCGGTACAGATTCAATGTGCGGGGGCAACGGTTAGTTGAGGTAAAATGTACATGTAGGTAGGTGTTCAGGAGTCTTATGGCTTGGGGGTAGAAGCTGTTTAGAAGCCTCTTGGACCTACACTTGGCGCTCTGGTACCGCTTGCCGTGCGGTAGCAGAGAGAACAGTCTATTACTAGAGTGGCTAGAGTCTTTGACAATTTTTAAGGCCTTCCTCTATACCAGGCGGTGTCAGAGGTCCTGGATGGCAGGAAGCTTGGCCACAGTGATGTACTGGACCGTTCGCACTACCCTCTGTAGTGCCTTGCGGTCAGAAGCTGAGCAGTTGCCATACCAAGCAGTGATGCAACCAGTCAGGATGCTCTCGATAGAACCATTTGAGGATCTGAGGACCCATGACAAATCTTTTCAGTCTCCTGAGGGGGAATAGGTTTTGTCGTGCCCTCTTTACGACTGTCTTGGTGTGCTTGGACCATGACAGTTTATTGGTGATGTGGACACCAAGGAACTTGAAGCTCTCAACCTGCTCCACTGCAGCCCCGTCTATGAGAATGGGGGCGTGCTCGTTCCTCTTTTACCTGTATTCCACAACCATCTCCTTCGTCTTGATCACTAAGAGGGAGAGGTTGTTGTCCTGGCATCACACAGCCAGGTCTCTGACCTCCAAACTATAGGCTGTCTCGACGTTGTCGGTAATCAGGCCTACCACTATTGTCATCGGCAAACTTAATGATGGTGTTGGAGTCGTGCCTGGCCGTGCAGTCATGAGTGAACAGGGAGTACAGGAGGAGACTGAGCATGCACCCCTGAGGGGCCCCTGTGTTGAGGATCAGCGTGGCAAATGTGTTGTTACCTACCCTTACCACCTGGGGCGGCACGTCAGGAAGTCCAGGATCCAGTTGCAGAGGGAGGTGTTTAGTCCCAGGGTCCTCAACTTATTGATGAGCTTTGAGGGCACTATGGTGTTGAACGCTGAGCTGTAGTCAATGAATAGCATTCTCAAATAGGTGCTCCTTTGTGACCTTGTGAATGTTGACCTGTTCAAAAGCTCTTACTCACATTGGCTGCGGAGAGCGTGATCACACAGTCTTCCGGAACTGCTGGTGCTCTCATGCATGTTTCAGTGTTATTTGCCTCGAAGTGAGCATAGAAGTAGTTTAGCTCATCTGGTAGGCTCGTGTGACTGGGCAGCTCTCGGCTGTGCTTCCCTTTGTAGTCCGTAATGGTTTGCAAGCCCTGCCACATCCGACGAGCGTCAGAGCTGGTGTAGTACGATTCGATCTTAGTCCTGTATTGACGCTTTGCCTGTTTGTCGTTCGTCGGAGGGCATAACGGGATTTCTTATAAGCTTCCGGGTTAGAGTCCCACTCCTTGAAAGTGTCAGCTCTAACCTTTAGCTCAGTGCGGATGCTGCCTGTAATCCATAGATTCTAGTTGGGGTATGTACGTATGGTCACTGTGGGGACGACATCATCGATGCACTTATTGATGAAGACAATGACTGATGTGATGTACTCCTCAATGCCATCGGAGGAATCCCGGAACATATTCCAGTCTGTGCTAGCAAAACAGTCTAGTATTATTTTTCTTTCTTTCTTTTTTCATATTATTTTTTATTTTTATCTTATTTATTTATTTATTATTATTATTTTTTTTTTTTGTAATTATTATTTTTTTTTTGTGGGGGTTGGATCAGCTTAATCTTGCGGAAAGAATGTTGCTTCCAATGTAATTGTCTGCATCATTTCCAATCCCCCATATTTTTTTGGGTAAATATATATATCCATACACGCATGCATACATATACACATATATACATACACATACCTATATAGACATACATACTTTTTTAAAGAATATACCTTTATTATTATTCCCCGCACCCTACCACCGATCCCCCAATTGGAGTAAACTAATAAACACTTCTGCTTTTACCTTCAATTTATACATCTTATACCCATCTTACAGACACAGTCCACTTTACAATAGTTCTCTCTTATTTGTTCTTAGTCCTTCCTCTATTTCTGTTGTCCATCCAATTTTATTTCCACTTGTAACTGTGCTATTTCACAAAAGCTCCGTACCTATACACATTTCACAGATCCCGTATGCCCTACATTGTTTATCTTGTTATTAGTCCCACCCTTCAGTTCCACTCAACCCCTCCCATCTATCTTCCAACATCATCCATTTCGGATTTTTATTTGCCATATATTTTTCAACTGTGCTGTGATGCTTCACAAAAGACTTGAACCTTCCTATTCTCATAGCTTCTATAGATTGTAAATTAAAAATAAACATTTTTGCTAAAATAATTATTATATTATTGATTGATTGACTATGGCTTTTCAAATCCCCCAGTATTGCTATCTGTAGCGTTAGTTTTAGGCAAATGTTGCAATTCTTCAGCCATTCCTGGACCTGTGACCAAAAACGAGCTACATATGGACAATACCAAAATAAATGATCTAATGACTCTGCCTCCTCACAACAGAATCTGCAGAGCTGGGAAGATTGTATACCCCATATATATAACATTCTATTAGTTGCAAGAATTTTGTACAGTAATTTAAATTGAAAAATTCGAAGTTTTGAATCCGGCGTTGTTTTGCGTATCAATTCATAAACCATGTGCCATGGAATGGGTACATCGAAAATCTCTTCCCAACTATTTTGCAATTTATATGGCACAGCTGTCAGTTTTTTGGTCCTTAAATGAAATTGGTATATGTTTTTATTTATCACACTTTTCTTTAACCATTTATGTTCTTTAATACAGGGCCGACATACAAGTTCCTTACTTTTTTCCCCTTCTACTTGCCTCTTCCATTTTTGTGGTAATGCTGCAATTAATTGGTTGTAATTTTGGGTAGAGCAGACATTTCCATATGTCTGTGTTAGCTGCATGTGTGACATAACTCCACCAGTCCTATTTATGACATCATTCACAAAAATTATACCTTTTTTAAACATGTCTTCAATAAATACAGTTTTTTTATCAATTACTATATTTGAATTTAACCACAATATTTGTTGTACTATTTGTTCCGTCCTTTCAGGTGGATTAAACTGAAATTGCAACCAACTTTCTAAGGCTTGTTTAAAAAATAAGGATATTTTGGAGATTATTTCCTTTTCAAACAACCGAAAGTGAGCAGGTGTAATCTGAATAAAGGGGAAAAGGCCCTTCTTGAATATAGGATGAGACATTCGTACCAATTTACTAGAGAACCAGTTTGGATTTAAGTATAACTTTTGTATGACTGATGCCTTTAGTGAGAGGTCTAATGCTTTAATATTTAATAATTTCTGCCCTCCGAATTCATATTCGTTATATAAATAGGCCCTTTTAATTTTATCTGGCTTGCCGTTCCAAATAAAATTGAATATTTTTTGTTCATATAATTTAAAAAGCAGGTCACTAGGTGTAGGCAAAACCATAAGCAAATAGGTAAACTGTGATTTAACTAAAGAGTTAATCAGGGTGATTTTTCCACAAATAGACAGGTATTTTCCTTTCCATGGTAGCAAGATCTTATCTATTTTTGCTAACTTTCTATAAAAATTTATTGGAGTGAGATCATTTCTTTCTTTTGGGATTTTTATACCGAGTATGTCCACATCTCCGTCAGACCATTTAATTGGTAAACTACATGGCAATATAAAATGTGTATTTTTTAGTGATCCAATACGTAATATGGTACATTTATCATAATTTGGTTTTAATCCAGAGAGGATAGCAAAGGTATCTAGATCCTCTATGAGGCCCTGGAGAGACTCTAGTTGTGGTTTTAAAAGAAAACATGAATCATCAGCATACAATGACACCTTAGTTTTTAAGCCACGGATTTCTAATCCCTTAATATTAATGTTTGATCTAATTTTAACAGCTAACATTTCGATGGCAATAATAAATAGATATGCCGATAGTGGACAACCTTGTTTTACTCCTCTAGATAGTTTAAAACTTTCTGAGATGTAGCCATTATTTACTATTTTACACCTAGGGTTACTATACATAATTTTAACCCATTTTATAAGAGATTCCCCAAAATTGAAATATTCTAGGCATTTATATATAAACTCCAGTCGTACTTTATCAAAAGCCTTTTCAAAATCAGCTATGAAAACCAGGCCTGGTGTCCCCGATATTTCATAGTGTTCTATTGTTTCCAGTACTTGCCTTATATTATCTCCAATGTATCGTCCATGTAAGAAACCTGTCTGATTAGGATGAATAATATCTGACAAAACTTTTTTTATTCTATGCGCCAAGCATTTTGCTAGGATTTTTGCATCACAACACTGAAGTGTAAGAGGTCTCCAATTTTTTAATTGGACTGGATCTTTATATATACCACTTGGGTCCTGTTTCAGTAATAACGATATCAGACCTTCTTGTTGCGTGTCTGATAATCTACCATTTATATAGGAGTGGTTAAAACAAGCTAATAATGGTCCTTTGAGTATATCAAAAAAAGTTTTGTATACTTCCACTGGTATGCCATCCAGCCCTGGAGTTTTCCCATCTTTAAAGGCCCCAATTGCATCAAGCAGTTCCTCCTCTGTAATTTGGCCTTCACATGAGTCTTTCTGTACAGATGTTAATTTTACATTATTAATAGGAAAAAAATCCATACAATTAGTTTCAGTTAGTGGAGATGGAGGAGCCTGAAACGAAAACATATTCTTAAAGTACTTTACTTCCTCTTTCAAAATATCTTTTGGTGAATCATGCGTGACTCCATCATTTGTAACAAGTTTTAATACATTTTTTTTGGTAGCATTTCTATATTGAAGATTGAAAAAGAATTTGGTGCATTTTTCCCCATATTCCATCCAGTTCGCTTTATTTTTATAATATATTACACTGGATCTTTCTTGAATAAGTTCCTCCATTTCTTTTTGTTTTTCCTCTAACTTATTCTGTGCCTCTGTGGTACCGTTTTTATTGCTATCTAACTGTACTGTTAGTCCTTCAATTTCCTTTGTTAATATGGACTCTTTTGATCTAAATTGTTTTTGTTTTATAGATGAGTACTGAATTGCATGGCCTCTAAAGGCACACTTAAAAGTGTCCCATACAATAAGGGGATCTGCTGTACCTATGTTATGTCTGAAAAAGTCAGTTATAAAGTCTTCTGTCCTAGTTCTAAACAATTTATCATCTAGTAGACTTTGATTAAATTTCCAATATCCTCGCCCACGTGGAAATTCTGTAAGAGAAATATATATGCTAATTATGTGATGATCCGACCGCATTCTATCCCCTATCAACACTTTTTTAACTTTTGGTGCCAGAGAGAATGGTATAAGAAAGTAGTCAAGACGACTAGCTTGATTCAGCCTCCGCCATGTATATCTCACTAAATCAGGGTATTTAAGTCTCCATATATCCACTAATTCCAATATATCCATGACATTCATGATTTCCTTAAGTGCCTGAGGGTGATGGTTTGTAGTGTGATTTCCTTTCCGGTCTATAGAGGTATTTAAGACCGTATTAAAATCTCCCACTATAATAATAGAGTCTAGTGTTGCTTGTAGAGTTGATAAATTCTTATATATATTTTCAAAGAAGCTTGGATCATCATTATTCGGACCGTATAGGTTAACCAGCCATATTTGTTTATTGTCCAATAACATATTTAAAATAATCCATCTACCTTGAGGATCTGTTTGGACAATTTGCACATTTGGATCAAAATTATTGTTAATTAAGACCATCACCCCTTTTGAATTTCTTTGCCCATGGGAGAAATATATTTTGCCCCCCCAGTTCTTTTTCCACAAAACTTCATCTAAAACTGTTGAATGGGTTTCCTGTAAACAATAGATATTATAATCCTTCTCTTTTAGCCAGGTAAATACTGATCGTCTTTTCTTATTATCTGCTAAGCCATTACAATTGTAACTGGCTATACTTATTTCACCACTTACCATAATGAGACACACCTTTCAGTCTTTTAATCAGAATATATTTTTGTAAACGTACTATTAAAAAGTAACATAATGATTGAGTGTCTATATAGTTGTACCATGATATTTGCATTTCTACTAAGTAAACCTCCAATTGGTCCCTACTATTCCACCCGCTAAAAGCCCTCCTCAACCCGAGTTGGGTTGTCATCCCAATGCCCGGCAGACCACCCTAAACCCCCTGTATCCCATAGCCCTGAACCGACTGGGATCCATCCTTTGAAAAGAGCATACAGTGCCATTTACCGGATTGTAGTAGATCAATTGCCATATGCATTTCCATTGCCCTCACCTCTTTTTGTATTATATATAGCTGTGGATCATCCTCTATTGTCCCTAACATCTTTTACTTCTTCCTTCGCAACAGTTGTGGGATACACACATACACTCACACACACACACTCAGCCCTTACCCCCACACAACCATAAGCTCACTTTATCAACAATTGCACCATCCCAGAGCCCAACTCAAGATGGGTCATGATTTACAAATGTTACTGCAGTTGCAGCTGCATGAGAAGGCCTGCAAGACCGCGCAAAATAATGAGCAAAAATTTAGAGATTTATTTACCATTGTCACATCCTAGATAATGGTGGTCAAATGTACACCTTAGTCCTGAAACACCCACAATACGGCCACCCGTCACGACCATGTCCCCACGCATCTCCATGCAGTCCGACTTTGATTTTGTGCCGCCAGGGCCACAATAATATACCCCCTCTCTGAATGTCCGAGTGTGACCCCCTCCCCATGGGTTACTGCAGCTAGTGTTGCCAGCACTGCCACTGCCTGGGTGGGGGCACCCCACCGGAATCCCCACCGGCTAGGTACAAGGTCGTCAAGGTTCTCATTAGCAGCTTTGAGAATTTCCTTGTATATTATGCTCTCCCTTTAGGGGGCTTTGGCTTTGCAGGACCAACCCTGCCAAGCAGGCTCAGAATCTTGAGGGGGCAGTACTGCTCTTGGTCTCTGACCTCATTTTAGCTGCATACAGACCGCTTACAGCGAGCACATAAAACAGTTAGGGACTTCTCCTTAGTATCTGGGTCATTCAGGTGGGTGTCTAGGGTATAGGGCCATGGACCGTACCATTAAAATAGGATAATAAATAATTAGATATAATTAATTAAAAAATAAAAATAAATGTAGTTCTCCATGATAGGACAATAAATAAATAACAGTCCTGTATCTTAGCATCTACTTCATCTGACCACTTTTTTTGTTATCTAGTGCTTCCTGCTTTAATTTTTTCTTCCTATCAGGAATCAGGGGGATGGAATTATGGTCAGATTTGCCAAATGGAGGGCGAGGGAGAGCTTTGTATGCGTCTCTGTGTGTGGAGTAAAGGTGGTCCATAGTTTTTTCCCCTCTGGTTGCACATTTAACATGCTGATAGAAATGTGGTAAAACGGATTTAAGTTTCCCTGCATTAAAGTCCCTGGCTACTAGGAGCGCCGCCTCTGGGTGAGCGCTTCCTGTTTGCTTATGGCGGAATACAGATCATTCAATGCCATCTTAGTGCAGCCTCTGACTGTGTTGTTATGTAAACAGCTACAAAGAATACTCTCTCGGTAGGTAATGTGGTCTGCAGCTTATCATGAGATACTCTACCTCAGGCGAACAATAGCTCGAGACTTCTTTAGATATCGTGCACCAGCTGTTATTTACAAAAATATATAGTCCGCCGCCCCTGGTCTTACCAGATGCCGCTGTTCTATCCTGCCGGTACAGAATATAACCAGCCAGCTGTATGTTCACAGTGTCGTCATTCAGCCAAGACTCCATGAAGCATAAGATAGTTCAGTTTTGAATGTCCCGTTGGTAGTTTAATCTTGCGCATAAGTCATCGATTCTATTATCCGAAGATCGCACGTTTGCTAGCAGAATGGAAGGAAGTGGGGGTTAATTCGTTCGCCAAAGAATTCTCAGAAAGTTGCCCGCCCTCTGGCACCTTTTTCTCTGCATCCTCTTCACGCAAATCATGGGGATCTGGGCCTCTTCCCGAGAAAGCAGTATATCGTCCGCGTCGGGCTCGTCAGACTCGTTAAAGGAAAAAAACGATTCTGCCAGTCCGTGGTGAGTAATTGCAGTCCTGATCTCCAGAAGTTATATTCGGTCATAAGAGACGGTAGCGGAAACATTATTTACAAAATTAGTAAAAAAAAAAAGAAAATGTGTAAAATTTTGGGAAATTAGCTTTAAAACTGCTAAATAGTCTCTGCACCTCATGACAAAATGTGTAGAATATTTTATTTATTTCACCTTTATTTAACCAGGTAGGCTAGTTAAGAACAAGTTCATTTACAACAGCGACATGGCCAAGAATAAAGCAAAGCAGTTCGACACATAAAACAACACAGAGTTGCACATGGAATAAACAAACATACAGTCAATAATACTGTAGAAAAAGTCTATATACAATGTGTGTAAATGAGGTAAGATAAGGCATATAAGGCAATAAATAATTACAATATACCAATAAAACACTGGAGTGATTGATGTGCAGAAGTTGAATGTGCAAGTAAAGCTACTGGGGTGCAAAGGAGCAAGATACATAAATAAATACAGAAAGGGGATGAGGTAGTTGGATGGGCTATTTACAGATGGGCTATGTACAGGTGCAGTGATCTGCTCTGACAGCTGGTGCTTAAAGCTAGTGAGGGAGATATGGGTCTCCAGCTTCAGTGATTTTTGCAGTTTGTTCCAGTCATTGGCAGCAGAGAACTGGAATGTAAGGTGACCAAAGGAGAAATTGGCTTTGGGAGTGACCAGTGAGATATACCTGCTGGAGCACGTGTTACGGGTGGGTGCTGCTATGGTGACCAGTGAGCTGAGGAAAGGCGGGGCTTTACCTAGCAAAGACTTGTAGATGACCTGGAGCCAGTGGGTTTGGCGACAAATATGAAGCAAGGGCCAGCCAACGAGAGCGTACAGATCGCAGTGGTGGGTTGTATATGGGGCTTTGGTGACTAAATGGATGGCACTGTGATAGACTGCATCCAATTTGCTGAGTAGAGTGTTGGAGGCTATTTTGTAAATGACATCGCCAAAGTCGAGGATCGGTAGGATGGTCAGTTTTATGAGGGTATGTTTGGCAGCATGAGTGAAGGAGGCTTTATTGCGAAATAGGAAGCCAAATCTAGATTTAATTTTGGATTGGAGATGCTTAATGTGAGTCTGCAAGGAGAGTTTACAGTCTAACCAGACACCTAGGTATTTGTAGTTGTCCACACATTCTAAGTCAGAACCGTCCAGAGTAGTGATGCTGGACGGGCGGCAGGTGCGGGCAGCGATCGGTTGAAGAGCATGCATTTAGTTTTACGTGCATTTAAGAGCAGTTGGAAGACATGGAAGGAGAGTTGTATGGCATTGAAGCTCGTCTGGAGGTTAGTTAACACAGTTTCCAAAGAAGGGCCAGAAGTACAGTCGTGGCCAAAAGATTTGAGAATGACACAAAAATTAATTTCCACAAAGTTTGCTGCTTCAGTGTCTTTAGATATTTTGGTCAGGTGTTACTATGGAATAGTAAAGTATAATAACAAGCATTTCATAAGTGTCAAAGGCTTTTTTTGACAATTACATGAAGTTGATGCAAAGAGTCAATATTTGCAGTGTCTTCTTTTTCAAGACCTCTGCAATCCGCCCTGGCATGCTGTCAATTAACTTCTGGGCCACATCCTGACTGATGATAACCCATTCTTGCATAATCAATGCTTGGAGTTTGTCAGAATTTGTGGGGTTTTGTTTGTCCACCAGCCTCTTGAGGATTGACCACAGGTTCTCAATGGGATTAAGGTCTGGGGAGTTTCCTGGCCATGGACCCAAAATATCGATGTTTTGTTCCCCGAGCCACTTAGTTATCACTTTTGCCTTATGGCAAGGTGCTCCATCATGCTGGAAAAGGCATTGTTCGTCACCAAACTGTTCCTGGATGGTTGGGAGAAGTTGCTCTCGGAGGATGTGTTGGTACCATTCTTTATTCATGGCTGTGTTCTTAGGCAAAATTGTGAGTGAGCCCACTCCCTTGGCTGAGAAGCAACCCCACACATGAATGGTCTCAGGATGCTTTACTGTTGGCATGACACAGGACTGATGGTAGCGCTCACCTTGTCTTCTCCGGACAAGCTTTTTTGCAGATGCCCCAAACAATGGGAAAGGGGATTCATCCGAGAAAATGACTTTACCCCAGTCCTCAGCAGTCCAATCCCTGTACCTTTTTGCAGAATATCAGTCTGTCCCTGATGTTTTTCCTGGAGAGAAGTGGCTTCTTTGCTGCCCTTCTTGACACCAGGCCATCCTCCAAAAGTCTTCGCCTCACTGTGCGTGCAGATGCACTCACACCTGCCTGTTGCCATTCCTGAGCAGACTCTGTACTGATGGTGCCCCGATCCCGCAGCTGAATCAACTTGAGGAGACGGTCCTGGCGCTTACTGGACTTTCTTGGGCGCCCTGAAGCCTTCGTCACAACAATTGAACCGCTCTCCTTGAAGTTCTTGATGATCTGATAAATGGTTGATTTAGGTGCAATCTTACTGGCAGCAATATCCTTGCCTGTGAAGCCCTTTTTGTGCAAAGCAATGATGACGACACGTGTTTCCTGCAGGTAACCATGATTGACAGAGGAAGAACAATGATTCCAAGCACCACCCTCCTTTTGAAGCTTCCAGTCTGTTATTCGAACTCAATCAGCATGACAGAGTGATCTCCAGCCTTGTCCTCGTCAACACTCACACCTGTGTTAACGAGAGAATCACTGGCATGATGTCAGCTGGTCCTTTTGTGGCAGGGCTGAAATGCAGTGGACATGTTTTTTGGGGATTCAGTTCATTTGCATGGCAAAAAGGGACTTTGCAGTTAATTGCAATTCATCTGATCACTCGTCATAACATTCTGGAGTATATGCAAATTGCCATCATACAAACTGAGGCAGCAGACTTCGTGAAAATTAATATTTGTGTCACTCAAAACTTATGGCCACGAATGTATACAGAATGGTGTCATCTGTGTAGAGGTGTATCAGAGAATCACCAGCAGCAAGAGCAACATCATTGATGTATACAGAGAAGAGAGTCGGACCGAGAATTGAAGCCTGTGTCACCCCCATAGAGACTGCCAGAGGTCCGGACAATGATATCATAACCACCAATGATGAGACATTACTGTGCAGCCGTATTCATCGACCTGGCCAAGGCTTTCGACTCTGTCAATCACCACATTCTTATCGGCAGACTCAACAGCCTTGGTTTCTCAAATGACTGCCTCGCCTGGTTCACCAACTACACTGAACTCTCTGATAGAGTTCAGTGTGCACCCATGACCAGCTCTGAAACCAGATTGCATAGTGGAAAAGGTATGGTGGGATTTGAAATGGTCAGTGATCTGTTTAACTTGGCTTTCGAAGACCTTAGAAAGGCAGGGTAAGACAGATATAGGTCTGTAGCAGGTTGGGTCGAGAGTGTCTCCCCCATTGAAGAGGGGGGGGGTGTTCGTGACAGCTTTCCAATCTTTGGGAATCTCAGATGATACAAAAAGAGGTTGAACAGGCTTGTAATAGGGGTTGCAACAATTTGGCAAATAATTTTAGAAAGAGTGTCCAGATTGTCTAGCCCAGCTGATTTGTAGGGGTCCATATTTTGCAGCTCTTTCAGAACATCAGCTATCTGGATTTGGGTGAAGGAGAAATGGGGGAGGCTTGGGCGAGTTGCTGTGGGGGGTGCAGGGCAGTTTACCGGGGTAGGGATAGCCAGGTGCAAAGCATGGCCAGCCGTAGAAAAATGCTCATTGAAATTCTCAATTATAGTGGATTTATCAGTGGTGACAATGTTTCCTAGCCTCAGTGCAGTGGGCAGCTGGGAGGAAGTACTCTTATTCTCCACGGACTTTACAGTGTCCCAGAACTTTTTTGAGTTTGTGCTACAGGATGCAAATTTCTGTTTGAAAAAGCTAGCCTTAGCTTGTGTATATTGGTTACTAACTTCCCTGGAAAGTTTCATATCACGGGTTCTATTCGATGATAATGCAGTACACCACCAGATGTTTTTGTGCTGGTCAAGGGCAGTCAGGTCTGGAGTGAACCAAGGGCTTCATCTGTTCCTGGTTCTACATTTTTTGAATGGTGTATGCTTATTTAAGATGGTGAGGAAGGCACTTTTAAAGAATAACCAGGCATCCTCTACTGACGGGATGAGGTCAATATCCTTCCACGATACCCGGAATTGAGTGGATTGCATGAAATAAACTTCTCAAATAGTGCAGTACTGCAGTGCTTGTTTCATTTGCCTTTCATGCACAAGCACACGCTTACGAATAAGCATACACTCACACATGCATGTGTGTCTTTGATGAGCTAAACTTTTTTTGTGGAAAGGTACTACACCACGCACAGACCCCCTCACGTACTAGTGGCCTCCCGAGTGGTGCAGTGGTCTAAGGCACTGCATCTCAGTGCTAGCTGTGCCACTAGAGATTCTGGGTTAGAGTCCAGGTTCTGTCGCAGCCGGCCACGACCGGGAGACGCATGGGGCGGCGCACAATTGGCCCAGCATCGTCTGGGTTAGGGGAGGGTTTGGCCAGCTTGGATGTCCTTGTCCCATCGCGCACTAGCGACTCCAGTGGCGGGCTGGGAGCAGTGAACGCTAACACGGTCGCCAGGTGTACAGTGTTTCCTCCGACACATTGGTGCGGCTGGCTTCCGGGTTAAGTTGTGTCAAGAAACGGGGAAGGACTGCCCGTTCCATGATCTCGCCATCACGGTTGACAACTCCATTGTGTCCTCCTCCCAGAGTGCTAAGAACCTTGGCGTGATCCTGGACAACACCCTGTCGTTCTCAACTAACATCAAGGCGGTGACCCGTTCCTGTAGGTTCATGCTCTACAACATTCGCAGAGTACGACCCTGCCTCACGCAGGAAGCGGCGCAGGTCCTAATCCAGGCACTTGTCATCTCCCGTCTGGATTACTGCAACTCGCTGTTGGCTGGGCTCCCTGCCTGTGCCATTAAACCCCTACAACTCATCCAGAACGCCGCAGCCCGTCTGGTGTTCAACTTTCCCAAGTTCTCTCACGTCACCCCGCTCCTCCGCTCTCTCCACTGGCTTCCAGTTGAAGCTCGCATCCGTTACAAGACCATGGTGCTTGCCTACGGAGCTGTGAGGGGAACGGCACCTCCGTACCTTCAGGCTCTGATCAGGCCCTACACCCAAACAAGGGCACTGCGTTCATCCACCTCTGGCCTGCTCGCCTCCCTACCTCTGAGGAAGTACAGTTCCCGCTCAGCCCAGTCAAAACTGTTCGCTGCTCTGGCACCCCAATGGTGGAACAAACTCCCTCACGACGCCAGGTCAGCGGAGTCAATCACCACCTTCCGGAGACACCTGAAACCCCACCTCTTTAAGGAATACCTAGGATAGGATAAAGTAATCCTTCTAACCCCCCCCCTTAAAAGAGTTAGATGCACTATTGTAAAGTGGTTGTTCCACTGGATATCATAAGGTGAATGCACCAATTTGTAAGTCGCTCTGGATAAGAGCGTCTGCTAAATTACTTAAATGTAAATGTAAATGTAAGAAGCAGTGCAGCTTGGTTGGGTTTCGAAGGACGCACGGCTCTCAACCTTCGCCTCTCCAGAGTCCGTACGGGAGTTGCAGCGATGAGACAAGACTGTAACTAACAATTGGGGAGAAAAAGGGGTACTCAACGTCATCGAGATTTGTCAAGTTTTCTTGTAGGCCTATTTGGCAGGGAAACTGTGAAGCCAGCTATATAGCCTATTTCCGTTTGAGTCTTATTAAAGAACGTGAAACAATTTTCATTAAATCATGCATTGCTTTTCTTTATATGTCCTAAAATGAATGTGTTCATATGGGCAGAATATTATTTAATAGGTTATAGCATACCGAATTGTTATCAGTTATGAAAATAAATCATTTAAAATGGGGGGAAAAATTGATCTGGTAAAAGGCCGACATTTCAATTAAAAAGACTGGATGGATGGCTTCAATAGTCCAGAAATCAAATTGCAAGTCATTCATATGCTAATAATCAAAATATTCTGCTTAAAAAGATCTTACACTGCTACCTTCAACATGCATTATTCTCAGAGGAGCAGAACAATCAATGGAACCCAAATGTATCCTTTCTGTGTGTAGAAAAAATATCCTGGCACATGAAGGCTACACCTACAAACGGGAACGACAGGCCACAAATAAGTCCTCCTGGAAGTGAACCGTATATGATGCTTCGAATGCCGAGGTCGCATAACCCACACTGGAGGGGTTATCTCCAAGTTATCTGGAGAACACAACCATAACAACGCTCGGATTCGGATCCAAAAAAGTGATGAATGGCCTGAAGGAGAGAAGCCTGCGGACCCAGGATGAAACGGACCAATTTTCCAACATTTTCCTGTTTTTTTTTATGGTAAGGTATGCGTTTTCTTTCTACGAAATGTATTGGTACGTCATTGTATTTAAACTTCAAAGTACTTAGGAGTGAGTGGTCTGCACACAGGCAGCTTGAGATAATTTGGTTGACAGTTTTGGTTGCCTAGTGATGGACTTTAGCCCATTCAGTGGCGGTTCTAAACTATCTCCAGAGAAGGTTACGTGGGGGAATTTAAAAAGGCATAGTGTACCGTTTCAGACAAACAAACATGCTGTAGCTGATGTGCTTTCAAGGCACCACACTTTATATACCCAGATGAACAACTTTTATTTTAGGCCATGACCATATTTGTAGTCATACATGATTTAATGAAACGCAGTCAAAGTACCCATGTAATAGACTCATGAACACAATCGTGCAATAGTTAACACATTGTTTCACATTCTTTAATAACAGACTCAAACACATTCAATCGCATACGGCTGGCTTCACAGCTTCCCTGGGAAACGCGATGTATTGTAGCCTCACGCGGATTAAAGAGTAGCGGAGAAGGGGCTTGCTTCTGCTGCACTGTTCGTGGTAAAATATTACGCGTTGTGGCGGTGCTTCGCTCACGGCTCTCATGAAACAAAAAATGACTGTCAGAGCCTAGCGCTGAGAGCCGCTCACCCTCTCTTTCTCTTGCCCTCACACACACACACACACACACACACACACACACACACACACACACACACACACACACACACACACACACACACACACACACACACACACACACACACACACACACACACACACACACACACACACACACACACACACACACACACACACATAATCCCTTTATTACAAATTCCCTACTCAGCAGCAAGCAGCAATCTGGAAACATCAAACTAGATTTTAAGAGTCTCTCACTAACCCACTTCCAACCTCCTACACCCCCTCTCTCCCCCTTCCCTCCCTCCCTCCCTCCCTCCCTCTCTCTCTCTCCCCCTTCCCTCCCTCCCTCTCTCTCTCTCCCCCTTCCCTCCCTCCCTCTCTCTCCCCCTTCCCTCCCTCCCTCCCTCTCTCTCCCCCTTCCCTCCCTCCCTCTCTCTCTCTCTCCCTTCCCTCCCTCCCTCTCTCTCTCTCTCCCTCCCTCCCTCTCTCTCTCCCCCTTCCCTCCCTCCCTCCCTCTCTCTCTCCTTGGCCAGGCCTGAGGCTCCTTACCCACTCTCCCAGGCCCTGTAAGACAACCATCAAAGCTGTGGTTTGGAGGACTGGCAGGTCCGTTGGTCCCACGGGTCTCTCTCTCTCACACACACACGCACGGAAGCACACACAATAAAGGCAGTTAAAGACAGGGCAGGGCAGGCTGAGGCTCTGGAAGGCTACAGTACAGTAAGGGGGGTGGAGGTGGTGTGTATGTATAATATAGCTGTTTCAGTATACATAACCATGAATACTGGTTCCTGTCAGTGAGAGAGTGTGTGTGGATGTTCCTCCAAAGGTTCAGCCAGTAACCCAATCACCAGCCTGAATAACCCTGATGGAGGTACTACAAGTCCCTATCACATGAGGTGGAAAAGTATCAAAACTTCCTTCCAATCCCGCACACATACTATCCTAGGAACAGATACTCCCTCTGGCTTTCCCGTGAAGTTGTGACATTGGCCTGGATAACTCTGGCTGGATTGAGTCATTCCTCGTGACAGTCAGGCCCTGTTGTAACTAACCATCTCTCTCGTCGACTTGTAGTGTTGGGGTTAACGTGGAGGGAGGCAGATAGAAGGTAGAGTGAGTGATGTGATGAGTCATCACAGTGACGCATGACGATGACAGAGGGTTACGCCATTAAGTAGGTTAACTCAGTCCGTCTCTACATTTTGACGAAGTTATAGGGTTTAAGTCCATGATGGATTTGATATACATGCACGCAGGGTACATGCACGCACACACCCACACACAAAGACGAGTTCATTTGATCAGCCAAAGATGATATCTGCTGACATGATCTCAGTACAAGTGATTGATCCAGCCAGGGTGACTGATATTGTCCCTCTGATGCAAATAGAACAGGAGCCAGCCCAGGTCCATTCATACACTGTGACTCTATCAAGGGTGGCCATGTCCATTCTAACACAGTGCTGACAGCAGGCTTTACTGCTAACCTCTGCTGATGGATGGCCCACAGATAACAGAGTGGTGGTGGGGGGGGGGGGGGGGAGTGAGAGAGCGATACAGAGAGAGAGAGAGAGAGGGTGGGGTAGGGGGAAGAGAGGTACAGAGAGAGAGAGGGGGTAGGGGGAAGAGAGATACAGAGAGAGGGGGGGGGGGCGATACAGAGAGAGGGGGTATGGGTGAAGAGAGATACAGAGAGAGATACAGAGAGAGAGAGGGGGTATGGGTGAAGAGAGATACAGAGAGAGATACAGAGAGAGAGAGGGGGTATGGGTGAAGAGAGATACAGAGAGAGAGAGGGGATGGGGTAGGGGGAAGAGAGATACAGAGAGAGAGAGGGGGTAGGGGGAAGAGAGAGATACAGAGAGAGAGAGGGGGGGGGTAGGGGGTAGGGGGAAGAGATACAGAGAGAGATACAGAGAGAAAGAGAGGGGGTAGGGGGAAGAGAGATACAGAGAGAGAGAGAGATACAGGGGGGTAGGGGGAAGAGAGATACCGAGAGAGATACAGGGGGGTAGGGGGAAGAGAGATACAGAGAGAGATACAGGGGGGTAGGGGGAAGAGAGATACAGGGGGGTAGGGGGAAGAGAGATACAGAGAGAGATACAGGGGGGTAGGGGGAAGAGAGATACAGAGAGAGAGAGAGGGGGGGGGGGTAGGGGGAAGAGAGAGATACAGAGAGAGAGAGAGGGGGTAGGGGGAAGAGAGATACAGGGGGGGTAGGGGGAAGAGAGATACAGAGAGAGATACAGGGGGGTAGGGGGAAGAGAGATACAGAGATAGATCTTCTCAACCACTAGGCCTATATCCCCTGCACACTGCAGCAAATACAGAAGTATGTATGTGGACACCCCTTCAAGTAAGTGGGTTCGGCTATTTCAGCCACGTCCGTTGCTGACAGCTGTATAAAATCGAGCACACAGCTATGCAATCTCCATAGCCAAACACTGGCAGTAGGATGGCCCTAACTGAAGATGTCAGTGACTTTCAACGTGGCACCGTCATAGGATACCACCTTTCCAATAAGTCAGTTCGTAAAATTTCTGCCCTGCTAGAGCTGCCCCTGGTCAACTGTACGTGCTGTTATTGTGAAGTGGAAACGTCTAGGAGCAACAACGACTCAGCCGCGAAGTAGTAGGCCACACAAGCTCACAGAGCTCGCGTAGCGCGTTAAAATCATCTATCCTTGGTTGCAACACTCACTACCAAGTTCCAAACTGCCTTTGGAAGCAACGTCAGCACAAGAACTGCTCGTCGGGAGCTTCATGAAATGGGTTTCCATAGCCGATCACCAATGCTCAAAGCTCGCCGACATCGGACACTGGAGCAGTGGAAACGCATTCTGGAGTAATGAATCACGCCCCACCATCTGGCAGTCCGATGGATGAATGCCCGATCTCACTAATGCTTGTGGCTGAATTGAAGCAAGTCCCCGCAGCAATGTTCCAACATCTAGTGGAAAGCTTCCCAGAAAGGTTGAGACTGTTATAGCAGCAAAGAGGGGCCCAACTTATATTAATGCCCATGATTTTGTGATGAGATGTACTTTTGGCCTTGTAATGTACTTCTTCCAGTGGAACAGATATGACTCAGGCTAAGAACATCTTTGTCTCATTACTGAGTGATTCAGTTTCAGCAGTATGACAGAGGAGGAAACGGGGAAAGTAGTTGGAAAAGAGATAGGAAATGAGAAGTGTCTCTTACCTTCACAGATCCTGTCTAGTCGTTGGCGTTTCACTTTGTGTTTGTCAGGCAGAGCCATGCTAACACTCCTCTCCTCCTCTTCTCCTCTGTTCTCTTTCCTGCTGTCAGCCAATCTTCAGGAAGCTAGCACTCTACCCAGAATTGCCCACGAGTCATGCCGCCACACCACACACACCTGTAAAACACACAGAGGAAAAAGTGAGAAGGTTACACACACACACACTAACCTAACGTTGCAGGCATAAGAGAAAAGCCTGAGCAGAGTTCCCACATCCGGTTTTCAGCAGAAAAGGAAGCTAGGTTGAAAATAGCTATATCCCTAAAACCAAGAACATCCGGTTGTTGGCAACTCGGCAAAGGCTACAAACACACCAATCATCATCAGATCCATCCAAAACACATTCAAACATGTGGACACTAAATGTGGAACAAGAAATTAAAGCACGGAAGGAAAAGTTGCTATTCATTTATTTGCATTTTCACCTTCAAAATTAAGGAACCACAGCCCATATTAAATTGTTTCGTGATAAAAGGGAATGTTCTCGTTATTGTAAAAAGATTGGATTTTTTTCATTAGAAATATTCCAAATGATAGTACCCTGCAAGGAAATATGGTGACCAGTAGAGGGAGAGCTGTGCAAAATATCTCACCGTCCCAGCCAGATACCAAAAGCAAACAAAAAAAAACACATGCATACACACCAATTATCTCTCATTGGTCAGATATTTCCCAATCCAGAGATACTGCAGAATCCCCTTCAAAACCTTGAGGCTGAACACAGACACCCCACCGTACACACAAAGACACAGACATGCAAACATGTGCTCTCACCCTCTCACACACTTAGAAGCACTTCCCGTTAAGGGCATCCAGTCACACTGTCTGAAATGTGGGTCAGTTATAGTCAGTAGAAATATAGACAGGGGGAGGAAGAGATCGTGGCCAAGTGAGAAAGATGTGCTAAACCACACTTTGAAAAGCTAAATGAAACAAGGAAGAAGAAATGAGTGAAGAGCAACTAACAGCATCAGTCAGCCAGGTATGTGACGTGTAAAGTTCATCCATCTCTCTACAGTGATTAGGTTTGACATTTAAACCCTGCGCGCACACACACACACACACTCTCCTCCACAATTTTCTCACTCCCACCGCTTCACGACCTTTCTCTTCCCTTTACCCTAATTACTGTCTCATTAAATCACTCCATATCGCCCAGCTCATCTCCTTCACATCTAAAGTGTTGTCTGGGATAATAACCTTCAACCGTGTGTCCTAACTGACCAGTGGTTTTGTGCGTGTTATATCTGGGGTCTCCCAGAGAAGCCATAGTGAAAAATTGGCATCTAGTGCTGACAGGCCAAGCTTTCCTGGCTTCCCTTACAAAAACAGTTTAGCTAAAAAGTTGACAATGGAACAAATTCTGCTCTGTTCTCCGTCTCCCTGTCATCTAGTAAATCTTTCAGCAGTTGGTCAAAACAAGAAAAGAGGGAAGGAGTGAGAGAGAAACCCGAGAGAGAGAGAAACCCGAGAGAGAGAGAAAGAGAAAAACTGAGAGAGAAAGAGAAGGAAGCCAAAAAGTGTAGTGCCATAGAGACTATAGTGTATCAGGTGGTGGTCATGAGCCTTCCCTGGGATCACAGCGGTGTATAAGGAGGTGATGCTATACACACACTATATTATATGGCGAATGGATGAAAAATCATGCCATATCCCTTTCACTGACATAATGTTACACCCACTCTACTGAAAAAGCTGAAATGTCAACTCCGTTGAGAAGGGTGAAGAGTCAACATCAACAACATTTGAGTGGAGAACTAACAAGGAGAGTGCAAGAGGCAACCGTCACTCAAGAGGCCCTTACAGGATACACTGGTGAGTTGTAACTAAGTGAACTTAGGTAATGTAACTAAACAATTACAGGGGCTTGTTCTGACAGAAAAACACAGAGGTGCAGGCTGGGAAAATAGTGATGACCCCCCCTGAAACCGCTCCACAAATACACAAGTGTCCAAGCACACACACAACAAGTCATACAGAAGTGTCCAAGCAAGCACATACAGTATACAAAAACGCATAGAGCCTCAGGAGTTGTCAGACTCTACAGCCAAGCGCTCAGCAACAATTTCCTGTGTGTGCTCACAGGAAGAGCTCCTTTAAAAAGACCTGAGAAAATGATTCAGGGACAACACCGGTTTCTGGCCCATAAAAACACACACACTAGGGTTTTCGTTAGGAAAATGTGGCACCGGACATTCAATAAATGTATTGGATTCATATTGCAACCTGATTAGGGTGTCCACCCACGGTGCTCAGAATGCCAGAAATCACATTCATGGTAATTCACCTTAACAGAGCATGCAACGGAGTGCGTCATTCTTACCGAATTCCAATGAGCAATTTGAAGATGTTGGAATACATATGCGGCACGTCCATAAGGCTAGGGTGTTAAACTTTCCCTAACGCAAATTTAATTGCCAAAAGTATAGAGCATTATTAGCTTACTCATGTATATACAGAAATAAAATAATTCAAAATAGGCTACTACACCAGAAAGCATGAGTTGGCCAGAGGATCATTAGCTTCTTAAAAAAAATTGTAGATTGTTTTAAATCGCATAGAATACAGGCTGAAGGAGCGCGCAGCAAATACCAAATAGATAGTTGTTGAGTTGCGACTGTCGGTGAAAAGCAGAGACCCAGCCAGGCATATAGCAATATAAAAAATACAAATCACGGAAAAACTGTTTGGAAAGTAAAATTACTATTGCTGTATATAGAAGACAAAGACTCCAATCTGTTTTTAACTATCAACATTCTCAATTTAATTGAGCAAAAAGTATCTCAACGCACTGCATTGAACAGTCTTTTTTGCGAACAGTGATTGAGTTATATTATTAGCCTAAATGATGTAGTAAAACGTTCAGGTTTCAAACAATCAAGTATATGTTTTCAGAATGTGACGCGCTGAAGCCTGCCTAGTTGCCTATGCACTTAAATGGCGAATGGGAAGCGCGCTTTAATGAACCATTTGTGAAAAAATATATGTTGTAGGCCAAGTGATTTTTAATCATGGCGATGTTTTTTTTTTTTACACTAAATTGTATTTAGAATTGTTATGCAATGACTTGGCATATTAAAGCACTTTTCACTCCAGCAGCAACAAACAGTTGTTTGATGGGCTGTAGGAGCATCTCTCGCGCTACATCGACTGGTATTTCAAATCAATGAATAGGCTAAAATGTATTATTTCGCAATGGGATTTTTTTTCTTCTCTCGGACAATTGACCGGCAGCAATTTTATTTATCAGCGTATCATTTTATTTATTTTTTGGGGGGGGGCAAAAATGCTGGTCCCACGGTCTCTCACACACACATCACATTGGTTGTTTCTGTTCTAGTCCCGTTGAACTAACATACCAGTAACTACCTCTCTCAGTACCTCCATTAGAGTGAGCCAAGAAGAAAATGGCAGGGATAGAAAAACAACAAAGAACTGGGCAATACGACAATACACACATCATGTTGGAGTTGCTAGAGGTGCAGTCATTTGTTTTGGCACCTTCACCATTAAAACATTTGACCGTGTCAGATCGCACACGTTGTCCTGGTTTGGCACCGTGGCTCTGCGCGTGTTCCCACACTTATTAGGAAGGAATGTACGGTTTCTTTAACCAGGGAGGTACCGAGCAGGTGGATGTAAGGTCATGTAAAATCAACCACACAATGCACACGTTTACACAAACATGTCTGTCATCATAGGGGAAGTTGACACACAAGCATAAAACGGATGTAAGGATACAACATGGATGGGGAGGTTCTAAGCAGTGGTGCAATGTCTCTCACACACATTTTGGCACCCTTAATAAATATGAGCAAAAAAAGTATAAAATAAATCATACAAATACTGAGCTATATTGTATACTCCCAAAAAAATGTGAAAATGATATTGTTTTATACTTACTAATACAATTGCTCAGAGAAAGAGAGAGAAACAAATCTAAAAAAGATAAGGGGCAAAATTATTGGCACCTCTGTTGTCAATACTAGTGCACCCTCCCCTTGTGAAGACAATGACACTGAGCTTTTTTCTCAAATGTTCTATGAGATGGGAGAGAAACGTTCAGAGAAATCTTACACCATTCCTTCATACAGAATCTTTCCAGATCCTTAATATCATTTGTCTTTGCTTATGGACTGCCCTCTTCAATTCAACCACAGGTTTTCAAATGGGGTTCAAGTCCAGAGACGGATGTTGATTTTCGTGGTCAATTAACCATTTCTTTGTGGATTTTGATGTGTGCGTGGGGTTATTGTCTTGCTGGAAGAGCCACTTGCAGCAAGCATTTTCTTGGGCTCAAATCTCCTGGTACTTGGTAAAGTTCATGATGCCGTTTACCTTAACAAGGGCCCCAGGACCAGTGGAAGCAAAATAGCCCCTTAACATTAAAGATCCACCCCCATATTTTACCTTAGGTATGAGGTACTTTTCTGCATATGCTTCTGTTTTTCAACGCCAAACCCACCACTGGTGTGCATGGCCACAGAGCTCTATTTTCATGTCGTCTGACCATAACACCAATTCCAATCCAAGTGCCAATGCCATTTATCAAACTTCAGGCAGCTCTATGGTCAGACATGTTCTCCAATGTCTCAAAACATTTTCCAAAAAGTCTGTCATTATCCTCACAAGAGGAGTGTGCCGGAATATTGAAGAGGTGCCAATATATTTGACACCTATTGTTATTGCTTGTTAAACAAAATCTCTTTCTCTGAGAAATTATATTAATATAAAATAATAGAATGTACCAATTATTTTAAACATGCAATATAGATCTGTATTTGTATTATTTATTCTATACACCATTTTCTGCTCCTCTATATCAAGGGTGCCAATAATTAAGGACCTGGCTGTGCATACATACATGCATACATACACAGCGTGTGTAGTATTGCAGATGCGTCATTGTGACCAATACAAACAGCTGCTAACTTTAAAAGATCCACATGTGACAATCATAATTAGTAGGTAGGTCACCACAACTAATAGAGCAACATTTATATTCACTTTCATTCTGATTTCGATTTTACAGAGAATGTGTTTAACAGGGAGACACCAACTCTGGGAGAAACATTTCAATCTCTCATTTCATGTTGGTATCAAAAGGGTGATGTCAAGTTTTCCTCAAACTACTACACACTAAAACATAAAATGTTGCATGTCTGATCTCTGCCTCTCTTTCTTACACATACACTCTCTCGCTTTCGCTTTATGAGAGACTTAAGATGAAAGCTATCTGCCCAATGTCAGGGGAGACAAGGCACAGAAAGAAGTCTTTGTGAATATAAAAAAAAGAGGTTGAGAAGAGAGAAAAAAACCTGTGAAAGCTAGACTACCCAGGAGGCCTAGTCCGTGTGGGCGATATTACAGGCTCAACACAGCACCAGACTCTGAGAGAGAGAGAGAAAATGAGAGAAGAGAGCAAGCGAGCGAGAGCGCGCGCGAGGGAACAAGAGAGAGGGGGTAGATTGAGGGAAGGGTAGAATCTCGTGGGACTAGTTCTCCATAAGAAACATCTAGAATGTCTGTGGGTTTTGACTAAGTCAGTGAACACATCAGGGGAGAGTTGAAGGATGAAATAAAACTACTACAACTAACTTTGTAGTGCAGCTCATGACCGAAAAGACCAATCCTTTTCTGCCTTGATATATCTGCCTAGTTAGTGGCGAGTATATTCCTGAAAGTACAAGATGGCAGGAAAAGCAAAAATAGTAGAGAGAAAAGAAAAATGCAGTCAAGGTTTCTATCTGGTCTCATTAAATGGTGGCAGTGGAGGCTCTGAGGGCCACATAAAGCTGTCATTCAGACCAGTGATTTAAACCTCTCTCTCCTGCCTCCTATCCCAACTACTATAGCCTCCAATTACTGCTCTACACGGTTGCTCTCTTTATCACCCTCAATCTCCCTCCTCTCCTTGTCCTGTCATCATCTGGCCACATCTCTCTTTCATTTCCTTTTTGTATTCCTCCCTTCTTTAATCCCCTTGTTCTTTTTATCTTTCCTTTTCTGAAATTCTCTCATTTCATTATTTCTCTTGGTTTAACAGAGGGCTTTCTCCCCATCTCTCTCTTATTCTCTCCCTCCCTGTCTCGCCATCCTCATGATTCTAATGTAATGGGACTGCAGCATACAAACTGCTGACTCGGGCTAATGCGCAATTTTCTAATAATGCCTATTCGTTTAAGTCACACAGGAAATGCATAAAGGCGGCGTTATTTTGTAAAGCCTGTTAGGCCAAAAAAAATCACTTGAGGCATTAGATGCGCTTGTTCTTCCTCAGTGCAACTGATAAACAAAAATAAAACACCCTCTTGAGAAAAATTACATTTCCACATGCCTTGACTTTTCAGCCAACGCAAAGTGGGTATGTTATATGTTAACTAGGGGTATTCACAATTGGTTCTATTCAGAAACCTGACAGAGGGATGATGTATGGCTTTTACATATTTAACTGATAACAAAAGTCAAGCAGACAGCCTTCATGGAGCCCTCAACATGGACGGAGATGAAGATGGAGCTGACAAAAGAATTACACACCTAATGAGAAAGTGTTGATCAGCATCATGAATTTGTGCTTGTAGGAGAGGCTGTGCTGTGCTGACATGTAGGAAAGGCTGTGTTGACATGTAGGAAAGGCTGTGCTGACATGTAGGAAAGGCTGTGCTGACATGTAGGAAAGGCTGTGCTGACATGTAGGAAAGGCTGTGCTGACATGTAGGAAAGGCTGTGCTGACATGTAGGAAAGGATGTGGTGACATGTAGGAAAGGCTGTGCTGACATGTAGGAAAAGCTGTGCTGACATGTAGGAAAAGCTGTGCTGACATGTAGGAAAGGCTATGCTGACATGTAGGAAAGGATGTGCTGACATGTAGGAAAGGCTGTGCTGACATGTAGGAAAAGCTGTGCTGACATGTAGGAAAAGCTGTGCTGACATGTAGGAAAGGCTGTGCTGACATGTAGGAAAGGCTGTGCTGACATGTAGGAAAGGCTGTGCTGTGCTGACATGTAGGAAAGGCTGTGCTGTGCTGACATGTAGGAAAGGCTGTGCTGTGCTGACATATAGGAAAGGCTGTGCTGTGCTGACATGTAGGAAGGGCTGTGCTGACATGTAGGAAAGGCTGTGCTGACATGTAGGAAAGGCTGTGCTGACATGTAGGAAAGGCTGTGCTGACATGTAGGAAAAGCTGTGCTGTTGATGACTTTATTACAGTTAAACCTTTTCGGGCAATTTTCCTCTAGAATATTTTCCTCACATAGAAAACCAAGTTCTCCTCCCTGCACAGTGCACACTGTGCCGCTCAAAATCAAAGTATATTAGTCGCATACACATATTTAGCAGATGTTATTGTGGGTGTACCGAAATGCTTGTAGAGAGGAGTATCAGGTGGCTAAGTCTACAGCCCAGCACATTAATGGAGGCTAACGGTGCCTGGTTAAAGCCTGAGTAGAGGAGATATTCAAGCTCAAATCTCTTAAGTCACCAGGGGATAGGAGAAGTGCAATTCTTAGAAGCCTTAGTATAATGGCAGTCGACTCGACCCAAGGGGTCTGTTTACGCTAAATGGAAGGCCAGATGAGGAGTGAACTGTTTGCCACCGACCTAGATTAATACCAACCAACCAGACATTGCCATGACAACTCTCCACACTCTGATTTCCTGTTTTCTTTGTGTGAGATTACTCTGTCAGGTTCAGCTGGGCTGTGAGAATAGCTGCTGGCACAGACACACACATGCAGATAGACAGACGTGTCAGCTGGGCCGGGTTCTGGGGATAAGGTAGGTTTAGCTCATGGGAGGAAGGGGATAGTCTGAGGAAAAAAAGAGAGGTGTTAAGGCTGGGGAGGGTAACTCTGCGAGGAAGGTGGTGCTGGTGCTGATGGAAGAAAATCAGTGTACCATGAGGCTGAATCAGCTGTATTCACTTACAGTATGACCAGCACGGTTTTGTTTCTCCCGAATCAAGCTCTCCTCTTGATTCAGAGAATAAAGGCTTTGTTTCAGCTACACTTGTAGGCGAGTGCTCATATTTTTCTTTTTTCCTGTATGTTGTGTGTGTGCATGCATGTGTCTTTCTCCTGGCCAGTTGGCAGATTAGCAGAGCACAGTGACCTCTCTCCAATAGCGTGCATTTGCGCAACTCTGTGTGTGTGTGACGAGGTGTGTATTGTAGTGGAGTGTCAGGGCACAATGCCCTCTGTGTGAGCTGATTAATGAACCCTCGTGGATGGTGTATGTTATGTAGCAGGCAGGTTAATTACACTGGAATGCTTCCCTGACCAGCAACAGAGAATGAATTCAACAGATACCACAGAGAATACCACATAGAATGCCTGGGAAGGACAAGGTGAACTGCCCCTGAACAAGGCAGTTAACCCACTGTTCCTAGGCCGTCACTGAAAATAAGAATTTGTTCTTAACTGACTTGCCTAGTTAAATAAATAAAGGTAAATAAAACTTTAAAAAAAAAATTTAACCACCTGCAAACGAACAGAGATAAAGAGCAACAGAGAGAAAGTAGAAGTGAAACAGACAAAAGAGCAACCAAGAACACATAATTGTGAAAATCTTAAGTCAGGGGTCAAGGAGGGGACAGATAAACAAAGAGAAAGAGAGAAGAACACCTTGCCTTAATTCCAATAAAGAGTGAGAATTAGAAAGACTGACAAAGTTGAACAGGTAAGAGATGGAGAGAGGAAAATAAAAATACATGATTGATTCAAATAAGAGTAAGTGGTATTTCTTCAGTCTCCATTTCCAACAAGATGTGCTATGTTTCTCTTCCTTTGCCCAAGCAAAGTGGCACTGCTCCATACCTCATGATAGTACTCCTGCACTAACAGCACAATAGAAATCCTTTCCCAATCAGAAAGTGTTTTTGACTATGATTTACAACCTAGCTAAAGACTCTAAGAACCTTGTGCTTCTAAGCTAATGGCTGTAACAATGTAACTTACATTATAGGCCATGTTACAATGGCTGAGGCTACTGCCTTCAAGCAGGCGACAAACTCAGTTACCATACTTTGTAACTGTCAGTAGGGATAGGGGTCAGTAATATTATGTACACTACCGTTCAAAAGTTTGGGGTCACTTAGAAATGTCCTTGTTTTTGAAAGGAAAGCAGATGCCTCACAAGTCCTCAACTGGCAGTGTCATTAAATACTAACTGCAAAACACCAGTCTCAACGTCAACAGTGAAGAGGCGACTCCGGGATGCTGGCCTTCTAGGTATTCTAGGAGTTCCTCTGTCCAGTGTCTGTGTTCTTTATCCCATCTTTAATCTTTTATTTTTATTGGCCAGTCTGAGATATGGCTTTTTCTTTGCAACGCTGCCTAGAAGGCCAGCATCCCGGCGTCACATCTTCACTGTTGACGTTGAGACTGGTGTTTTGCGGGTACTATTTAATGAAGCTACCAGTTGAGGACTGGTGAGGCGTCTGTTTCTCAAACTAGACACTCAGGGCCTCCCACTCCTCTTTCTATTCTGGTTAGAGCCAGTTTGAGCTGTTCTGTGAAGGGAGTACTACTCAACGTTGTACGAGATCTTCAGTTTCTTGGCAAATTCTCGCATGGAATAGCCTTCATTTCTCAGAACAAGAATAGACTGATGAGTTTCAGAAGAAAGATATTTGTTTCTGGCCATTTTGAGCCTGTAATCGAACCCACAAATGCTGATGCTCCAGAGACTCAACAAGCCTAAAGAAGGCCAGTTTTATTGCTTCTTTAACCAGAACAACAGTATTCAGCTGTGCTAACAATTGCAAAAGGGTTTTATAATGATCAATTAGCATTTTCAAATGATAAACTTGAAATAGCTAACACAACGTGCCATTGGAACACAGGAGTGATGGTTGCTGATAATGGGCCTCTGTGCGCCTATGTAGATATTCCATTGAAAAACAGCCGTTTCCAGCTACAATAGTCATGTACAACATTAACAATGTCTACACTGTATTTCTGATCAATTTGATGTTATTTTAATGGACAAAAAAATTTGCTTTTATTTCAAAACATTTTTAAGTGACCCAAAACAGTTTAACAGTAGTATATATATATATATATATGTAAAATACAGTTGAAGTTGGAAGTTTACATACACTTAGGTTAGAGAATTAAAACTCGTTCTTCAACCACTCCACAAATTTCTTGTGAACAAGCTATATTTTTGTCAAGTCGGTTAGGACATCTACTTTGTGCATGACAAGTAATTTTTCCAACAATTGTTTACAGACAGATTATTTCACTGTATCACAATTCCAGTGGGTCAGAAGTTTACATACTCTAAGTTGACTGTGCCTTTAACCAGCTTGGAAAATTCCAGAAAATGATGTCATGGCTTTAGAAGCTTCTGATAGGCTAATTGACATCATTTGAGTCAATTGGAGGTGTACCTGTGAATGTATTTCAAGGCCTACCTAAAACTCAGGGCCTCTTCGCTTGACATCGTGGGAAAATCAAAAGAAATCAGCAAAGACCTCAGAAAAACAATTGTAGACCTCCACAAGTCTGGTTCATCCTTGGGAGCAATTTCCAAATGCCTAAAGGTACCATGTTCATCTGTACAAACAATAGTACGCAAGTATAAACACTATGGGACCACGCAGCCGCCATACCGCTCAGGAAGGAGACGCGTTCTGTCTCCTAGAAATGAACGTACTTTCGTGCGAAAAGTGCAAATCAATCCCAGAACAACAGCAAAGGACCTTGTGAAGATGCTGGAGGAAACAGTTACAAAAGTATCCATATCCACAGTAAAACAGGTCCTATATCAACATAACCCGAAAGGCCGCTCAGCAAGGAAGAAACCACTGCTACAAAACCGCCATAAAAAGCCAGACTACCGTTTGTAACTGAACATGGGGACAAAGATCGTACTTTTTGGAGAAATGTCCTCTGGTCTGATGAAACAAAAATAGAACTGTTTGGCCATAATGACCATTGTTATGTTTGGAGGAAAAAGGGGGAGGCTTGCAAGCCGAAGAACCCCATCCCAACCGTGAAGCACGGGGGTGGCAGCATCATGTTGATGAGGAAAAAAAGTATGTGGATATATTGAAGCAACATCTCAAGACATCAGTCAGGAAGTTAAAGCTGGGTCGCAAATGGGTCTTCCAAATGGACAATGACCCCAAGCATACTTCCAAAGTTGTGGCAAAATGGCTTAAGGACAACTAAGTCAAGGTATTGGAGTGGCCATCACAAAGCCCTGACCTCAACCTATAGAACATTTGTGGGCAGAACTGAAAAAGCGTCTGCGAGCAACAAGGCCTACAAACCTGACTCAGTTACACCAGCTCTGTCAGGAGGAATGGGCCAAAATTCACCCAACTTATTGTGGGAACCTTGTGGAAGGCTACCCGAAACATTTGACCCAAGTTAAACAATTTAAAGGCAATGCTACCAAATACTAATTGAGTGTATTTAAACTTCTGACCCACTGGGAATGTGATGAAAGAAATAAAAGCTGAAATAAATAATTCTCTCTACTATTATTCTAACATTTCACATTCTCCTAACTGACCTAAAACAGGGACTTCTTATTAGGATTAAATGTAAGGTATTGTGAAAAACTGAGTTTAAATGTATTTGGCTAAGGTGCATGTAAACTTCCAACTTCAACTGTATATAAACTCAGCAACAACAACAAAAAACGTCCCTTTTTCAGAACCCTGTCTTTCAAAGATAATTTGTAAAAATCCAAATAACTTCAAAGATCTTCATTGTAAAGGGTTTAAACACTGTTTCCCATGCTTGTTCAATGAACCATAAACAATTAATGAACATGCACCTGTGGAAGGGTCGTTAAGACACTAACAGCTTACAAACGGTAGGCAATTAAGGTCATAGTTATGAAAACTTAGGACACTAAAGAGGCCTTTCTACTGACTCTGAAAAACACCAAAAGAAAGATCCCCAGGGTCCCTGCTCATCTGCTTGAACGTGCCTTAGGCATGCTGCAAGGAGGCATGAGGACTGCAGATGTGGCCAGGGCAATAAATTGCAATGTCCGTACTGTGAGACGCCTAAGACAGCGCTACAGGGAGATAGGACGGACAGCTGATCATCCTCGCAGTGGCAGACCACGTGTAACAACACCTGCACAGGATCGGTACATCCGAACATCACACCGCGGGCAGGTACAGGTTGGCACAACAACTGCCCCAGTTACACCAGGAACGCACAATCCCTCCATCAGTGCTCAGACTGTCTGCCATAGGCTGAGAGAGGCTGGACTGAGGGCTTGTAGGCCTGTTGTAAGGCAGGTCCTCACCAGACATCACCGGCAACAACGTCGCCTATGGGCACAAACCCACCGTCGCTGGACCAGACAGGACTGAAAAGTGCTCTTCACTGACGAGTCGTGGTTTTGTCTAACCAGGGGTGATGGTCAGATTTGCGTTTATCGTCGAAGGAATGAGCGTTACACCGAGGCCTGTACTCTGGAGCGGGATCGATTTGGATCAACATCCTCCTCCCTCATGAGGTACCCTTCCTGCAGGCTCATCCTGACATGACCCTCCAGCATGACAATGCCACCAGCCATACTGCTCGTTCTGTGAGTGATTTCCTGCAAGACATAAATGTCAGTGTTCTGCCATTGCCAGCGAAGAGCCTGGATCTCAATCCCATTGAGCACGTCTGGGACCTGTTGGATCGGAGGGGGAGGGCTAGGGCCATTCCCCCCCAGAAATGTCTGGGAACTTGCAGGTGGGGTAACATCTCACAGCAAGAACTGGCAAATCTGGTGCAATCCATGAGGAGGAGATGCACTGCAATACTTAATGCAGCTGGCGGCCACACCAGATACTGACTGTTACTTTTTGATTTTACATTTACATTTACATTTAAGTCATTTAGCAGACGCTCTTATCCAGAGCGACTTACAAATTGGTGCATTCACCTTATGACATCCAGTGGAACGGCCACTTTACAATAGTGCATCTAAATCTTTTAAGGGGGGGGGGGGGTGAGAAGGATTACTTTATCCTATCCTAGGTATTCCTTAAAGAGGTGGGGTTTCAGGTGTCTCCGGAAGGTGGTGATTGACTCCGCTGTCCTGGCGTCGTGAGGGAGTTTGTTCCACCATTGGGGGGCCAGAGCAGCGAACAGTTTTGACTGGGCTGAGCGGGAACTGTACTTCCTCAGTGGTAGGGAGGCGAGCAGGCCAGAGGTGGATGAACGCAGTGCCCTTGTTTGGGTGTAGGGCCTGATCAGAGCCTGGAGGTACTGAGGTGCCGTTCCCCTCACAGCTCCGTAGGCAAGCACCATGGTCTTGTAGCGGATGCGAGCTTCAACTGGAAGCCAGTGGAGAGAGCGGAGGAGCGGGGTGACGTGAGAGAACTTGGGAAGGTTGAACACCAGACGGGCTGCGGCGTTCTGGATGAGTTGTAGGGGTTTAATGGCACAGGCAGGGAGCCCAGCCAACAGCGAGTTGCAGTAATCCAGACGGGAGATGACAAGTGCCTGGATTAGGACCTGCGCCGCTTCCTGTGTGAGGCAGGGTCGTACTCTGCGGATGTTGTAGAGCATGAACCTACAGGAACGGGCCACCGCCTTGATGTTATTTTGACCCCCCCCTTTGTTCAGGGACACATTATTCCATTTCTGTTAGTCACATGTCTGTGGAAGTTGTTCAGTTTATGTCTCAGTTGTTGAATCTTGTTATGTTTATACAAATATTTACACGTTAAGTTATAAATGCAGTTGACAGTGAGAGGACATTTATTTTTTTGCTGAATTTATATTATATGCTTCATCAGCAGATTCCTGCAAACATAGACCCCATCCAGAGAGAGCTATCATGGATACTAATGGACTCTTCTGTCTCACATCATCCTATAGTTAATGGAGTTTACTTTGAGAACAACATAGAAAGGGGTCCTACTATAAGTATTGAGCTACAGTACTGTAGGCCTATATTTAGTAAATGTGGAGACTGGAGAGTACAACCTATATTGTCAAAAATAGAAAGTAGAGCTAAATCTGTTTTCATAAAATGTGGACAACTCAACCCACTTCATTAAAAAAAAGAGCAAGAAATTATGTTTAGGAAAGAAATTATACCATAACGGCAAGCATCTTATCTTAGATCTGGCACTGTATAAAACAAACTCTTGAAATACATTTTGGTATGATCCCTAATATAAACTCTTAGATAAGCCAAGATGGCTGAGTAGGAGGTACTAGAGGAGGGTGAGTCTGTGGGGCCTTAGCTCCTTGTTATGCTAGCTCAGAAACACATTCCCTACACTTTTGTTCCAGATTATAAATCAAACATCTCCATTTGAGGGAAATCAAACATTGCCAGATGGACAAGCAGACAAGTTAAAAGTCAACCATCCCACTGTGCTGTCCAAAGCTAAGTATGAAAGGATTACCTTGTAGGCATGCCAAATACGCCTATCTATCAATATTCATGCAGGAAACGGGGCAATAACATCCATCCATTCTGTTACATCAACCACTCTGGCAGCACTTCTGTCACTTTGTTGACAAGGAGATATGCTATGCTTTCAGAGGGGAGATGAAACATTTTGCGAGTGGCAGTTTTCTAGTCTTTCATACTTCTCGGCAACAAGCAATACATAGATAACCAGTGCTCTGTAAAGATGTTTGACAGACAGCTATGCACTGTGGACTGATGCTTGCTCTCTGTCAGAGATACACTGATGTTCACATAGTAGGAAATAGAGTATTTCACCCCACAGCGATTCGTTTCTGTTGCATCTTCTGTTGGTATTCTTTTATGGTCGGTAAACAGTTCAAGTAATGGGGAGTTTCTCAAGAAAGTATTCCACCAACAGGTCAAAGTCCACAGATTATGTGCTCTGGTTTCCCTTGGTGTTATCCCACCTAGGCCATTAAACAGCCAGAGCCTGGTGTTTCACGACAGGATTGCCGACCCAAAACCCCAGGGGCCTCCTGGGAGTCAGCACAATGTGCCACACAGCAACAGCAGACTAGTAAAACAAGCTGCAAAACTTCCACTACGACATACAGTGGGGTCTGGAATTATTGGATCCCTTGATAAAGATGAGCAAAAATGACTGTATAAAATAAACAATACAAATACTGAGCTATATGGTATGCCAACAAATTTGAAAAGTTATATTATTTTATACAAACACAGTTGCTCAGAGAAAGAGATTTTGTTTAACAAGTAATACAATCTAAGGGTCAAAATGATTGGATAGCCTGTTTTAAATAATCCAGCACCCTTCCCTAGTGAGGATAACAACAGGGTCATTAAAAGTCATTTCAGCAAGCCATGATACCCACCATCTCAAATTGTTCTGAAATAGTTTCTGTAAATAAAAACAGATAAGATAAGCATTCCTGGAAACATTATTTTGTTGAAATATAATTTGATCTCTGAGAAATTAAGCTTATTGCATCCAAATTGGCCATTTTAAATGTATGCATCCAAATTGGCCATTTTAATTTATAGTACTCATATAATATTCAATAATTATAGTATCTAGAGGAGACCAAATAAATACTGGGTACGCTAGTTTTGTATGTCTAGGGTTTTTGTATGTCTATGTTGGCCTGATATGGTTCCCAATCAGAGACAGCTGTTTATCGTTGTCTCTGATTGGGGATCATATTTAGGTAGCCATTTTCCTTGTTTGTGTTGTGGGATCTTGTCTACGTATTAGTTGCCTTTTTACATTTCAGTTGCGTCACATTTCGTTTGTGCTTTTTGTTGTTTTGTTTATGAGTTTCTCTTCATTAAATATGTGGAACTCTACTCACGCTGCGTCTTGGTCTCCTCTTTATGACAATCGTGACAGTATTTTGTTGTAGGTGTACAGAATCTGATTCTACCAACATGCGCTTCCAACCTCGAGCGCTGGACAAGGTGAAGGTAAGTTGGCAAAAACATTTACAAGCTGACGGCTAAGATAGCTACATTTAGAATAAGCATGGTATAAACATGAATTGGGTAGTGATATGGGTTACAGGTGGTTAGATGTAGCCTGAGGACCAAAGAATAACTTCCAGACCATGTAATCAATTTAGTCTATCCCTTTTCACCTTTTTCTTTTCCTGAGTCATTCCACAGTGCCCTGATGAAAAATACCCCAAAGCAGGGGCATTATGTGTACACAAGCATAAGGTAGCAGACACACCTTGCGGTTATGGAGCACAACAAGGTTGTGGGACAGAAACCAGAAAGGAACACTAAAAGGTATGAAATCAAGACTACAACAAGGAATGATAACCTCCTCATTCTTCTCTCTGCAGATTCTCAAAGCACAATACAAAAACATGTCTACAGAATGTGCCTGCATGTGTACAGTATGAGAGCGATTGACGTGCCATTTCTCCTCAATCTCCCATACAACAATTCATACTGTGTAAGAACTGCCTTCGAGACAGGATATTTCTGCAGCATAAATTTAAGAAGTTTGGAACCACCAAGACTAGAGCTGTCCGCCCGGCCAAACTGAGCAATCGAGGGAGAAGGGCCTTGGTCAGGGAGGTGACCAATAACCCGATGGTCTCTGACAGAGCTCCAGAGTTCCTCTTTGGAGATGGGGGAGAACCTTCCAGAAGGACAACCATCTCTGCAGCACTCCACCAATCAGGCCATTACGGTAGAATGGCCAGACGGAAGCCACTCCTCAGTAAATGGCACATGACAGACCGCTTGGAGTTTGCCAAAAGGCACCTAAAGGACTCTCAGACCATGAGAAACAAGATTCTCTGGTCTGATGAAACCAAGATTGAATTCTTTGGCCTAAGCGTCATGTCTGGAGGAAACCTGGCATCATACCTAAGATGAAGCATGGTGGTGGCAGAATCATGCTGTGGGGATGTTTTTCAGCAGAAGGGACTGGGAGACTGGGGATTGAGGCAAAGATGAACAGAGCAAAGTAGAGAGAGACCCTTGATGAAAACCTGCTCAGGACCTCAGACTAGGGTGAAGGTTCACCTTCCAACTGGGCAACTACCCTAAGCACACAGCCAAGACAACACAGGAGTTGCTTCGCGACAAGTCTCTGAATGTCCTTGAGTGGCCCAGCCAGAGCCCGGACTTGAACGCAATCGAACATCTCTGGAGAGACCTGAATATAGCTGTGCAGCGACGCTCCCCATCCAACCTGACAGAGCTTGATAGGATCTGCATAGAAGAATGGGAGAAACTCCCCAAATACAATTGTGCCAAGCTTGTAGCGTCATACCCAAGAAGACTCATGGCTGTAATCGCTGCCAAAGGTGCTTCAACAAAGTACTGAGTAAAGGGTCTGAACACTTATGTAAATGTTTGTTTAAAAAAATTGCTAATAAAAAAAAAAAAAGACCTTTTTGTTTTGTCATTATGGGGTATTGTTCGTAGATTGTTGAGGAAAAAATATATTTAAATCAAATTTTATTAGACACATGCGCAGAATACATTTACAACCTTATAATGAAATGGTTACTTACGAGCTCTTAACTGACAGTGTCGTTTCCAAAAATACGGATAAGAGATAAAAGTAACAAGTCATTAAAAAATAACAATATATACAGGAGGGTACAGAGTCAATGTGTGGGGGCACCGGTTAGTTGAGGTAGTATGTACATGTAGAGTTAAAGTGACTATGCATAGATGACAACAGAGTGGCAGTGGTGTGGAGAAGGGGGGGGGGGGGGCAATGTGAATAGCCTGGGTAGCCATTTGACTAGATGTTCAGGAGTCTTATGGCTTGGGGGTAGAAGCTGTTTAGAAGCCTCTTGAACCTAGACTTGGCGCTCCAGTACCGCTTGCCGTGTGGTAGCAGAGAGAACAGTCTATGACTAGGGGGGCTGGACAATTTTCAGGGCCTTCCTCTGACACCACCTGGTATAGAGGTCCTGGATGGCAGGAAGCTTGGCCCCAGTGATGTACTGGGCCGTTCGCACTACCCTCTGTAGTGCCTTGCGGACGGAGGGCGAGCAGTTGCCATACCAGGCAGTGATGCAACCAGTCAGGATGCTATCGATGGTGCAGCTGTATAACCTTTTGAGGACCCATGCCAAATCTTTTCAGTCTCCTGAGGGGGAATAGGTTTTATTGTGCCCGCTTCACGACTGTCATGGTGTGCTTGGACTATGTTAGTTTGTTGGTGATGTGTACACCAAGGAACTTGAAGCTCTCAACCTGCTCCACTGCAGCCCTGCCAATGAGAATGGGGGCGTGCTCTGTCCTCTTTTTCCTGTAGTCCACAATCATCTCCTTTGTCTTGATCACTAAGAGGGAGAAGTTGTTGTCCTGGCACCACACAGCCAGGTCTCTGACCTCCTCCCTATAGGCTGTCTCGTTGTTGTCGGTGATCAGGCCTACCACTTTTGCGTCATCTGCAAATTTAATGATGGTGTTGGAGTCGTGCCTGGCCGTGCAGTCATGAGTGAACAGGGAGTACAGGAGGGGGCTGAGCACGCACCCGAGGGGCCCCTGTGTTGAGGATCAGCGTGGCGGATGTGTTGTTACCTACCCTTTATCCACTTTAGAACAAGGCTGTAACGTAACAAAATGTGGAAAAAGTCAAGGGGTCTGAATACTTTCCCGAATGCACTGTACTTTTGGTCATGTAGCGTATCTTTACTTTTATGACAATTTGGTACTTTTTCCACCACTGAAAACCATCACCAAATTCACTGAGAATACATTATAGGAAGAAAAAAAACGTACTCCGAGCCGCAGCTCCATACTTTCTTTTCAAACATAGAGAACTGATACTATACACTTGTTGTTGAGCTGGGATTGGCGTGGGGGTCCATGAGTGGCTTTGATCATTTCTTTGGATTCCTCATGTCTAACTCATTGTTAGAAAAAGGTTTGTCCAAATCGGATGTTAGGTACTATATTTATTGAAAATTATGTGAATACTATAATTTAAAAAGGCCAATTTGGGTATTGATACCTTCATTTCTCAGAGGTCAAATTATATTTCAACAAAATTATGTTTTGGAGAAATGCTAATCTGTTTCTAACAACAGAAACGATTTCAGAACAATCTGAAAAAGGTGGGTGTTGAAATCCTCTTGTGCTTTGAGGTGGAACACAGCCTTTTTCTAAAATGTTGTATGAGATTGGAGAACACATTGGGAGGGATCTTACACCATTCCTGCATACAAAATCTTTCCAAATCCTTGGCCTTCGAAAGAAACATGCATATGCTGAAAATACATAATCCCTCCTGTAAAATATGGTGATGGATCTTTGATGTTATGGGGCTATTTTGCTTCCACTGGTCCTGGGGCCCTTGTTAAGGTCAACGGCATCATGAACTTTACCAAGTACCAGGAGATTTTAGCCCAAAACTTTGTAACCCCAAGCAAACATCAAAATCCACAAATAAATGGGTAACTGATTACAAAATCAACATCTTGCAATAGCTATCGAAGTCTCCAGACTTGAACCTCATTAAAAACCTGTGGTTTGAATTGCAGTCCATAAGCGCAGATGAAGGAGACGTATGGAGCAAAGGTCAAAGATCCCTTCCCATGTGTTCTCTAATCTCATAAAACATTCTCGAAAAAGGCTCAGTGTCGTTATCCTCGCAAGTGGAGGGTACTGGAGTATTGAAAATAGGGCGTCCAATCATTTTGACACTTATCTTTTTTACATTTATTTTGTATTACTTCTCTTAGCAATTGTATTAGTATAAAATATAGCTCAGTATTTGTAATATTTATTTTATAGTCTTTTTTTGCACATATTTATCAAGGAATCCAATAATTCCGGACTGTAACTGTCAAGATAATATAGTACATGGGTGCCAGCAGACCTGATTTCCATGATTTCTAAGAGCACTCCAACACAGTATTTTTCCTTCACAATGAATCATTTTATTAGACTGCACATTCACAAAAACGACTTTGCATTTAAATATGCAGGAGCTGTTATCCTTTCATAATACAATTTATATCATGCTGCTAGAAGTTCTGGAGTTGACATAAACAGCCTTTTATTCAAAGACCTTTTCAAATGTCAGGTCCCATCAAACACTGTGACAGGTCTTTCGGAAAACTACTCCAAGAAATAAAATAAAAGAAGGCTTATCATGCATATTCATGTGCCTTTCAGACAGCTACTTCAACTGCTCTGATTTTACAATTGGCAGCACAGAAGAGTGAAGTGTAAGGTGAAATAAAATAGCTTTTACTTTTCTGCAAATAACTCAACAGGATATTTGCACTGGGTATTTTGCTTCTCTGCAAAGATGGACTGTTTGCTTGTTATTTATTTACAATCATTGCAATTTGGCCAAATCTGTAGGATTAGCCAAGTTCATGCACTAAATTACACAATTGTAGACACTACAAATATAATGAATGATTGTATATAAAGCATGTAATCACTTTGCACTAGCCTTGGCATGACCGATCAGCTATGTTGATACCATGATGTAACCACTGGCAGACAGCATCCCTTTCCCTGAAACAGTTGACCAAAACATCTTTCCAAACCATACTTTGTGGGAGAGAAATGCCAAACATTTGAATTCCCACAATGAATAGTGCTGTATCGAAGAATGACTAACAAACAATAAGAGTAAGTCATTTATTTTCTCATAGTCAGCACAATTCTCTTGAAGTGAAGTAGAAAATACAGCCATTGCCTTCGCCTCAGCCTCCCAGACACCTCAGCCTTTTATCTCACAGTTGACTCGTCCCTACATCAGCAGGAAACATCCTCCTGACTCCATGTCAGCTGAACTGAATGAGGCCCATCTATGGCACAAAAGAGCCCTTCCTCCTAGCTTCAACTCACCCCAGAGATGCTGAGACAGGAGTGAGGAGATCAAAAAAGAAAAAAAATCGCAAAAAAAGAAAAAATCCTGTTTTGCTTCTTGGTGAAAGAAACACAAGACAGTGTTTCTTGTGTCATTGGCTGTTTTTTTCCCCACCAAAGTTGAAGGCTGTGTCAGCACATTCTCTCCCTCCCTCTCTCCTCCAGTTAGCAGATAATGGACTTTATCAGATATTTATGTAGTTCGCTTCTTATGGCTGAGATCCCGTTAACGGGATCGACTTGACAACAGCCAGTGAAAGTGCCGGGCGCCAAATTCAAACAACAGAAATCTCATAATTAACATTTCTCAAACATACAAGTATTTTACACCATTTTAAAGATAAACTTGTTGTTAATTCCACCACAATGTCCGATTTCAAAAAGGCTTTACGACGAAAGCACACCATCTGATTATGTTACGTCAGTACCTAGTCACAGAAAAACACAGCAATTTTTCCAGCCAAAGACAGGAGTCACAAAAAGCAGAAAGAGATAAAAATGTATTACTAACCTTTGATAATCTTCATCAGATGACACTCATAGGACTTCATGTTACACAATACATGTATGTTTTGTTCGATAAAGTTCATATTTATATCCAAAAATCTTAGTTTACATTGGCGCGTTATGTTCAGTAATATTTTGCCTCCAAAACATCCGGTGATTTTGCAGAGAGCCACATCAATTTACAGAAATACTCATAATAAACATTGATAAAAGACACAAGTGTTTTACATGGAACTTTAGATAAACTTCTCCTTAATGCAACTGCTGTGTCAGATTTCAAAAACACTTTACAGAAAAAGCACACCATGCTATAATCTGAGTACGGCGCTCAGACACAAAAACAAGCCATACAGGTACCCGCCATGTTGTGGAGTCAACAGAAGTCAGAAATAGCATTATAAATATTCACTTACCTTTGATGATCTTCATCAGAATGCACTCCCAGGAATCCCAGTTCCACAATAAATGTTTGTTTTGTTCGATAGTCCATAATTTATGTCCAAATACCTCCTTTTTGTTCACGCGTTTAGTTCAAAAATCCAAAATCACAACGCGCAGGCACACTTAGTCCAGACGAAAAGTCAAAAAAGTCCATTACAGTTTGTAGAAACATGTCAAACGATGTATAGAATCAATCTTTAGAATGTTTTTAACATAAATCTTCAATAATGTTTAAACCGGAGAATTCCTTTGTCTTTAGAAACTAAAAGGAACGCACCTACCTCTCACGGGGGTGCGCCTGAGTGAGCGCGTGGCACTCTGCCAGACCCCTGACTCAATCAGCTCTCATTCCCCCCTCCTTCACAGTAGAAGCATCAAACAAGGTTCTAAAGAATGTTGACATCAGTGGAAGCCTTAGGAAGTGCAATATGACCCCAAAGACACTGTATATTGGATAGGCAAACCTACAAACCTCAGATTTCCCACATCCTGGTTGGATTTTTTTGTCAAGTTTTTGCCTGCCATATGAGTTCTGTTATACTCACAGACATCATTCAAACAGTTTTAGAAACTTCAGAGTGTTTTCTATCCAAATATACTAATGATATGCATATCTTAGCTTCTGGGACTGAATATCAGGCAGTTTACTCTGGGCACCTGCCCCCAGCCATAAGGTAAACAGCTTGGAAAATTCCAGAAAATTATGACATGGCTTTAGAAGCTTCTGATAGGCTAATTTACATCATTTGAGTCAATTGGAGGTGTACCTGTGGATGTATTTCAAGGCCTATCTTCAAACTCCGTGCCTCTCTGCTTGACATCATGGGAAAATCAAAATAAATCAGCCAAGACCTCAGAAAGAAAATTGTAGACCTCCACAAGTCTGGTTCATCCTTGGGAGCAATTTCCAAACGCCTGAAGGTACCACGTTCATCTGTACAAACAATAATACTCAAGTATAAACACCATGGGACCACACAGCCGTCATACCACTCAGGAAGAGATGCGTTCTGTCTCCTACTGATGAACGTACTTTGGTGCGAAAAGTGCAAATCAATCCCAGAACAACAGCAAAGGACCTTGTGAAGATGGAGGAAAAAGGTACAAAAGTATCTATATCCACAGTAAAACGAGTCCTATATCGACATGACCTGAAAGGTCTCTCAGCAAGGAAGAAGCCACTGCTATAAAACCACCATAAAAAAGACAGACTACAGTTTGCAAATGCACATGGGGACAAAGATCGTACTACACCATCCCAACCGTGAAGCGCGGGGGTGGCAGCATCATGTTGCTTTGCTGCAGGAGGGACTGGTGCACTTCACAAAATAGATGGCATCATAAGGGAGGAAAATTACGTGGATATATTGAAGCAACATCTCAAGACATCAGTTAGGAAAGTTAAAGCTTGGTCGCAAATGGGTCTTCCAAATGGACAATGACCCCTAGCATACTTCCAAAGTTTGGGCAAAAATGGCTTAAGGACAACAAAGTCAAGGTATTGGAGTGGCCATCACAAAGTCCTGACCTCAATACCTATAGAAAATGTATGGGCAGAACTGAAAAAGCGTTTGGGAGCAAGGAGGCCTACAAACCTGACTCAGTTACACCAACTCTGTCAGGAGGAATGGGACAAAATTCCCCAACTGATTGTGGGAAGCTTGTGGAAGGCTACCCAAACGTTTGACCCAAGTTATACAATATAAAGGCAATGCTACCAAATACTAAGTGCATGTAAACTTCTGACCCACTGGGAATGTGATGAAAGAAATAAAAGCTGAAATAAATCATTCTCTCTACTATTATTCTGACAATTCACATTCTTAAAATAAAGTGCTTATCCTAACTGACCTAAGACAGGGATTTTTTTATGAGGATTACATGTCAGGAATTGTGAAAAACAGTTTAACTTCTCTGCGCTACAGATCCCTTTTACGGGATCATTTTCCTAAACAACCGCTGAATTGCAGGGCGCAAAATATGACAAAAAATATTTATAATCATGCAATCACAAGTGAAATATACCAAAACACAGCTTAGCTTGTTGTTAATCCACCTATCGTGTCAGATTTTGAAAATATGCTTTACAAAGAAAGAAATCCAAGCTTTTGTGAGTGTATCAATCAATGCTAGAACAGCTAGCCCCAAATTAGCATGGTCACGAAAGTCAGAAAAGCAATAAAATTAATCGCTTACCTTTGATAATCTTCGGATGTTTGCACTCACGAGACTCCCAGTTACACAACAAATGTTATTTTAGTTCAATAAATATTACTTTTATAACAAAAAAACGCTATTTGGATTGCGCGTTATGTCCAGAAAACCAAAGCCTCATTCCGTTCGACGAAAATTCCAAAACGTATCCGTAATGGTCGTAGAAACATGTCAAATGTTTTTTATAATCAATCCTCAGGTTGTTTTTAACAAACATAATCGATAATATTTCAACCGGACCGTAACCTATTCAATAAGAGAGAAAAAGAAAATGGGGAGCTACCCCTCTTTACAAGTAATCAGAGGACACCTGACTATTTTTGAAAAATCTCACTCATTTTTCAAAATAAAAGCCTAAAACTATGCCTGGTCACAGCCTGAGGAAGCCATTGGAAAATGAATCTGGTTGATACCCCTTTAAATGGAAGAAAGACGGGCCAGGAAACACAGATTTAAAAAGAAAAAATCACTTCCGGGTTAGATTTTCTCAGGTTTTTGCCTGTAGAATCAGTTTTGTTATACTCACAGACAATATTTTGAAAGTTTTGGAGTGTTTTCTATCCTAATCTGTAAATTATATGTATATTCTACGATCTGGACCTGAGAAATAGTCTGTTTACCTTGGGAACGTTATTTAAAAAAAATTATAATAATCTGACCCCTAGCGTCAATTGGTTAAATGTATTTGGCTAAGGTGTATGTAAGCTTCCGACTTCAACTGTAAACTTGTAAACAAACCAATAATTTTTCAATTTAACAATTTGGCATTCCCACATATAAAAACCACAAAGACGGCCGGAAAACCCCGAACGGAAGATCATAATTTATATGACTCACAAGGTGGAGGAACATTGCCTGTACATGGTAAACTGTTGAGCACCAAGTGGCACTTCCATTTTAGTATAGTAAACATCAGTGAGGAATTTTCTACAATATTCACAACATAGACACAATTGAAAATCTTTATATAATAAAAATAACAATTTTATTATGACAAAAATATAATTGAGTGAACATTTGGAAGCCATCCAGCAGCAGATTAAACAGATAGTGAATTCTCTCCTCCCGCTCCCTGGTTTTAGCTTGTAGCTAGAATTGTCTAACTGGCTAGGTTTAGGATATTTACTAGCCAGTACCAGTAACAAACGTAGCTATGTTATAGACATACGGCACTACACAAACAAAATCTAGTTCACTTATTTTGCCAGCTAGAAAGAAAGGCAAATCCATTCAACAACTATTTTTAAATTATGTTCCAGCCCCCTGACTATCTGCTCAAGAAATAAAATTGGCCCGTGGCTGAATGTAGTTCATGATCCCTGCCCTAGCCCATAGCAGATGTCAGAATAAAATACTGTTGGAGGTGTCACATCAACCAGAGCGGATCCATCCAACAAACCATCCACACACAGACACACAGAGCCCGAGTGCAGACAGCCAGCAACTCCCATAACACAACTCACGCGAGCTTTCCCATTGACCAAACTCCACAATCCACCCCTCGGAAGAATGCCTGGCTCCAGGGCTTCCCTGAAATGGCTCTTGGGCTTCTCTGATTGGATCCACGGATGAAGCGTCACACTCGGCAGCCCATATAGAAAACTCCCCCAGAGCCACAGAACGACAGAATTATCACAACGCAGCCCCAACAAACACCTTGAAAACTACTCTTTCCCATAGTCTTGTACTATCTATGACAGCATCAGCAGTTAGCTAACAACAGCTGGCAGTCATGTTAACATTTGGTTAGTTTTAGATGGAAGACGTGAGCTAAATGTCTGCCACCTAGCTCATTCACTCAGGGATGAAATGTGCCACGCCTCATTCTCACAAACATAACCCACTTTTTAACAAAGTTTTTAATTCACCATGTGACGCTGACCGCAGGGCGTTGTGGGATTGTTTCCGAAGTTAAAGTTGATTTGGAGAAAACCTCAAACCCAACTTTTAGAACAAGATTACAATATTATAACAATTGATTTAAAATTTAATAATTTGGGAATGTTTTCTTTGGGTGCTATAAAAGTTACTATTATATGCGTTTCTGGCATTGAGAAATAGGTGCTACACTCCCTTTAACACAGCATAGAACAGAAAAGCTATACCATACTGCCCAGTACAGCACAGCAACATTCAGGAAAGAGCAGCATTGCCCTCTGCCATTGAGCAGACACCTCTTTCTTTGTGCTCTGGTCTTTTACATTCTATTTTACAGTCTGTGTAGCGGGCAGCAGTGTTTTCATAGCTAATGGTTAGCCTCTCCCTGCCCCCTGCATGCATATAGCAAGCCAGTCAGGAACCCCACTGGGTGCAGATGGCGCTTTGTCTGTTTGCTCCCAAAAGCACACATACTGTATACCCAAAAACTGTTTGATGTTGTTGGACGGCTGTGCTGCTACTGATTCATAATCCTCCATGGTATATGAACGTTTATAAAAGGTCTTGAAATAGCTAACTTTGCCAAGTGAGGGAAGGACAGAGAGAGAGCGTGCAAAAACAGAGAAGGAAAAGCTTGACACGCATCTGCTGGTAGGACATACGGTTGTGTGACTGAGTTTGTGTGTGCTTGACAATGAGACATAGACAGACAGACAAATTGATAGTGAGTGAGAGAGAGAGAGACAAATTGATAGTGAGTGAGAGTGAAAGAGAAACAAATAGATAGAGACAAATCAGTGGAAACAATGTCCTGAGCAAATGTCAAATTTGGCTTTTTACCAAATTATTATACGACAGACCACATATTCACCCTGCACACCCTAATTGACGATCAAACAAACAAACCAAAACAAAGGAAAAGTCTTCTCATGCTTTGTTGATTTCAAAAAAGCCTTCAACTCAATTTGGCATGAGGGTCTGCTATACAAATTGATGAAAAGTGGTGTTGGGGGAAAAACATACGACATCCATGTACACAAACAACAAGTGTGAGATTAAAATAGGCAAAAAACACAAATTTCTTCCCACAGGGCCATGGGGTGAGGCAGAGATGCAGCTTAAGCCCCACGCTCTTCAACATGTATATCAATGAATTGGCAAGGGCACTAGAAAAGTCTGCAGCACTCGACCTCACCCTACTAGAATCTTAAGTCAAATGTCTACTGATGATCTGGTGCTTCTGTCACCAACCAAGGAGGGCCTACAGCAGCACCTAGATCTTCTGCACAGATTCTGCCAGACCTGGGCACTGACAGTAAATCTCAGTAAGACCAAAATAATGGTGTTCCAAAAAAGGTCCAGTCGCCAGGACCACAAATACAAATTCCATCTAGACACCGTTGCCCTAGAGCACACAAAAATAGCCTCCAACACTCTACTCAACAAATTGGGTGCAGTCTATCACAGTGCCATCTGTTTTGTCACCAAAGCCCCATATACTACCCACCACTGCGACCTGTACGCTCTCGTTGGCTGGCCCTCGCTTCAAGCTCGTCGCCAAACCCACTGGCTCCAGGTCATCTACAAGTCTATGCCCCACCTTAACTCAGCTCACTGGTCACGATAGCAGCACCCACCCGTAGCACGCGCTCCAGCAGGTATATCTCACTGGTCACCCCCAAAGCCAATTTCTCCTTTGGCCGCCTTTCCTTCCAGTTCTCTGCTGCCAATGACTGGAACGAACTGCAAAAATCACTGAAGCTGGAGACACATATCTCCCTCACTAGCTTTAAGCACCAGCTGTCAGAGCAGCTCACAGATCACTTTACCTGTGCATAGCCCATCTGTAAATAGCCCATCCAACTACCTCATCCCCATACTGTATTTATTTATCTTGCTTCTTTGCACCCCAGTATCTCTACTTGCACATTCATCTTCTGCACATTTACCATTCCAGTGTTTAATTGCTAAATTGTAATTACTTCGCCGCCATGGCCTACTTATTGCCTTACCTCCCCTACCATACCTCATTTGCACACAATGTATATAGACTTTTTTTCTACTGTATTATTGGCTGTATGTTTGTTTATTCCATGTGTAACTCTGTGTTGTTGTATGTGTCAAACTGCTTTGCTTTATCTTGTCCAGGTCGCAGTTGTAAATGAGAACTTGTTCTCAACTAGCCTACCTGGTTACATAAAAGGTTAAATATTATTATTTATTTTTTTAAATATAAACTATACATACCTTGGCCTAAACATCAGCACCACAGGTAACTTTCACAAAGCTGTGAACGATCTGAGAGACAAGGCAAGAAGGGCATTCTATGCCATCAAAAGGAACATAAAATTCAACATACCAATTAGGATCTGGCTAAAAATACTTGAATCAGTTATAGAACCCATTTCCCTTTATGGTTGTGAGGTCTGGGGTCCGCTCACCAACCAAGAATTCACAAAATGGGACAAACACCAAATTGAGACTCTGCATGCAGAATTCTGTAAAAATATCCTCAGTGTACAACGTAGAACACCAAATAACGCATGCAGAGCAGAATTAGGCCGATACCCGCTAATGATCAAAATTCAGAAAAGAGCCGTTAAATTCTACAACCACCTAAAAGGAAGCGATTCCCAAACCATCCATAACAAAGCCATCACCTACAGAGAGATGAACCTGGAGAAGAATCCCCTAAGAAAGCTGGTCCTGGGGCTCTGTTCACAAACACACCCCACAGAGCCCCAGGACAGCAACACAATTAGACCCAACCAAATCATGAGATAACAAAAAGATAATTACTTGACACATTTGAAAGAATTAACAAAAAAACAGAGCAAACTAGAATGCTATTTGGCCCTAAACAGAGAGTACACAGTGGCAGAATACCTGACCACTGTGACTGACCCATACTTCAGGAAAGCTTTGACTATGTACAGACTCAGTGAGCATAGCCCTGCTATTGAGAAAGGCCGCTGTAGGCAGACCTGGCTATCAAGAGAAGACAGGCTATGTGCACACTGCCCACAAAATGAGGTGGAAACTGAGCTGCACTTCCTAACCTCCTGCCCAATGTATGACCATATTAGAGACACATATTTCCTTCAGATTACACAGATCCACAAAGAATTAAAAAACAATCCTAATTTTGATAAAGTCCCATCTACTGGGTGAAATACTGAGGTGTGCCATCACAGCAGCAAGATTTGTGACCTGTTGCCACAAGAAAAGGTCAACCAGTGAAGAACAAATACCATTGTAAATACAACCCATATTAATGTTTATTTATTTTCCCTTTTGTACATTGTTACAACACTGTATATTTACATAATATGACATTTGTAATGTCTTTATTCTTTTGGAATTTCTGTGAGTGTAATGTTTATTGTTCATTCTATTGTTTATTTCACTTTTGTATATTATCTACTTCACTTGCTTTGGCAATGTTAACATATGTTTCCCATGCCAATAAAGCCCCTTGAATTGAATTGAGACAGACAAATAGACAGAGAGACAGAGAGACAGAGACAATGAGACAGAGACAATGAGAGAGAGACAGAGACAATGAGAGAGAGACAGAGACAATGAGAGAGAGACAGAGACAATGAGAGAGAGACAGAGACAATGAGAGAGAGTCAGAGACAATGAGAGAGAGTCAGAGACAATGAGAGAGAGTCAGAGACAATGAGAGAGAGTCAGAGACAATGAGAGAGAGTCAGAGACAGACAGACAGACAGACAGACAGACAGACAGACAGACAGACAGACAGACAGACAGACAGACAATGAGAGACCGACAAAAAATGAGAGAGAGAGAGAGAGACACAGAGACAGAGACAGAGACAATGAGAGACAGAGACAGAGACAATGAGAGACAATGAGAGAGAGACAGAGACAATGAGAGAGAGAGAGACAATGAGAGAGAGACAGAGACAATGAGAGACAATGAGACAGACAATCAGACAGACAGACAGACAATGAGACACACAATGAGAGACAGAGAGACAGAGACAATGAGAGAGAGACAGACAATGAGAGACAGAGACAATGAGAGAGAGACAGAGACAATGAGAGACAGACTGACAAAATGACAATGAGAGACATACAGACAGACAGACAATGAGACAGACAGACAGAGTTGTGGAGCAAAAATAAGAGCTTGCTTTATGACCTGAGATTATATTTAATAGAATAACAATGTCTCCCTCACTCCTCCTCTTTGTGCATAATCAATCAACACACAACTCCTCTCACCTCCATCTCCTCCTACAATAACACTTTCCTTAGCAAACCCACTCACCCAGCCCTGGCAAAGCCTCCATGATGTTGAGAGCAATTGAGTGCTCGTTTAGATTAAAATCACCTGTCATTAAGGAGAGGAGTGGAAATCTACAGAGCAGCATTTTTCACAAGGTAGGAGGCCATTACCAGGCCCAGTGGCATGGCATGCTGATCCTCCTACTGTAATACACTGAGAAGGCTGTAAAAGCCTCCCACTGCTGTCTGAGTTCTCCATCTCACAGTGAAGTTGAATCTCCTTGATTTTCCTTGATCCTTGAATCCGTTCTCCTCCATGCCGGAAACAAGACCCCCTCCAACCCCCACACAGCACCAGGTCCACTTACCTTGGCAAATAGGTTATCAACAGGCATGCAGAACCAGAATCTGCAGGGTAGTCTATTCCAGGGTTCCCCAATTAGGTGGCCCAAGGGCTAATTTAGTCCCCCCCCAAGTTTTATTTGTCCCCCCCCTAAGTTTTCTAAACAAAATAAATAAACTGAGTACACCAAACATTAGGAACACCCCCCTCAGAACAGCCTCAATTCGTATGGGCTCTACAAGGTGTCAAAAGTGTTGCACAGTGATGCTGGTCCATGTTGACTACAATTTTTTATTATTATTATTTATTTTTATTTCACCTTTATTTAACCAGGTAGGCTAGTTGAGAACAAGTTCTCATTTACAACTGCGACCTGGCCAAGATAGAGCAAAGCAGTGCGACACAAACAACAACTGAGTTACACATGGAATAAACAAGCGTACAGTCAATAACACAATAGAAAAAAAAGAAAGTCTTTATACAGTGTGTGCAAATGGCTTGAGGAGGTAAGGCAATAAATAGGCCATAGTAGCGGAGTAATTAAAATTTAGCAAATTAACACTAGAGTGATAGTTTAGCAGATGATGATGTGTAAGTAGAAATACTGTTGTGCAAAAGAGCAGAAAAGTAAATAAAAACAATATGGGGATGAGGTAGGTAGATTGGGTGGGCTATTTACAGATGGGCTATGTACAATCGTGGCCAAAAGTTGAGAATGACACAAATATTCATTTTCACAAAGTCTGCTGCCTCAGTTTGTATGATGGCAATTTGCATATACTCCAGAATGTTATCAAGAGTGATCAGATGAATTGCAATTAATTGCAGTCCCTCTTTGCCATGCAAATGAACTGAATCCCAAAAAAAACATTTCCAGTGGATTTCACAAAAGGACCAGCTGACATCATGTCAGTGATTCTCTCGTAAACGCAGGTGTGAGTGTTGACGAGGACAAGGCTGGAGATCACTCTGTCATGCTGATTAAGTTCAAATAACAGACTGGAAGCTTCAAAAGGAGGGTGGTGCTTGGAATCATTGTTCTTCCTCTGTCAATCATGGTTACCTGCAAGGAAACGTGTGCCGTCATCATTGCTTTGCACAAAAAGGGCTTCACAGGCAAGGATATTGCTACCAGTAAGATTGCACCAAAATCAACCATTTATCAGATCATCAAGAACTTCAAGGAGAGCGGTTCAATTGTTGTGAAGAAGGCTTCAGGGCGCCCAAGAAAGTCCAGCAAGCGCCAGGACCGTCTCCTCAAGTTGATTCAGCTGCAGTACAGAGCTTGCTCAGGAATGGCAGTAGGCAGGTGTGATTGCATCTGCACGCACAGTGAGGCGAAGACTTTTGGAGGATGGCCTGGTGTCAAGAAGGACAGCAAAGAAGCCACTTCTCTCCAGGAAAAACATCAGGGACAGACTGATATTCTGCAAAAGGTACATGGATTGGACTGCTGAGGACTGGGGTAAAGTCATTTTCTCTGATGAATCCTCTTTCCCATTGTTTGGGGCATCCGGAAAAAAGCTTGTCCGGAGAAGACAAGGTGAGCGCTACCATCAGTCCTGTGTTATGCCAACAATAAAGCAGCCTGAGACCATTCATGCGTGGGGTTGCTTCTCAGCCAAGGGAGTGGGCTCACTCACAATTTTGCCTAAGAACACAGCCATGAATAAAGAATGGTACCAACACATCCTCCGAGAGCAACTTCTCCCAACCATCCAGGAACAGTTTGGTGACGAACAATGCCTTTTTCAGCATGATGGAGCACCTTGCCATAAGGCAAAAGTGATAACTAAGTGGCTCGGGGAACAAAACATCGATATTTTGGGTCCATGGCCAGGAAACTCCCCAGACCTTAATCCCATTGAGAACTTGTGGCCAATCCTCAAGAGGCGGGTGGACAAACAAAACCCCACAAATTCTGACAAACTCCAAGCATTGATTATGCAAGAATGGGCTATCATCAGTCAGGATGTGGCCCAGAAGTTAATTGACAGCATGCCAGGGCAGATTGCAGAGGTCTTGAAAAAGAAGGGTCAACACTGCAAATATTGACTCTTTGCATCAACTTCATGTAATTATCAATAAAAGCCTTTAACACTTATTAAATGCTTGCAATTATACTTCAGTATTTCATAGTAACATCTGACAAAAATATCTAAACACACTGAAGCAGCAAACTTTGTGGAAATTAATATTTGTGTCATTCTCAAAACTTTTGGCCACGACTGTACAGCTGCAGCGATCGGTTAGCTGCTCAGATAGCTGATGTTTAAAGTTAGTGAGGGAAACATAAGTCTCCAGCTTCAGCCCTTTTTGCAAATCGTTCCAGTCATTGGCAGCAGAGAACTGGAAGGAAAGGCGGCCAAATCAGGTGTTGGCTTTGGGGGATGACCAGTGAGATATACCTGCTGGAGCGCGTGTTACGGATGGGTGTTGCTATCGTGACCAGTGAGCTGAGATAAGGCGGAGCTTAACCTAGCATAGACTTATAGATGACCTGGAGCCAGAGGGTCTGGTGACGAATATGTAGCCATGCTTCCCACACTTGTGTGAAGTTGGCTGGATGTCCTTTGGGTTGTGGGCCATTATTGATACACAAAGGAAAATGTTGAGCATGAAAATCCCAGCAGCGTTGCAGTTCTTGACACAAACCGGTATGCCTGGCATCTACTACCATACCCTGTTCAAAGGCACTTACAGCGTTTGTCTTGCCCATTCACCCTCTAAATGGCAGACATACACAAGCCATTTCTCAAGGCTTAAAAATCCTTCTTTAACCTGTCTCTTCCCCTTCATCTACACTGATTGAAGTGGATTTTACAAGTCACATCAATAAGGGATCATAGCTTTCACCTGGATTCACCTGGTCAGTCTGTCATGGAAAGAGCAGGTGTTCCTAATGTTTTGTACACTCAGTGTATAACCATTGTATGATCATAGTCTCCATGACAACACCCAGTCATTCCATTATCGCTCCAAAAATAACCTGAAATACTTTTCATCATATAATCCCTATATTAGATCAGGGTTTCCCAAACTCTGTCCTGCTTCCACTATCCCTAGCACTACACAGCTGATTCAAATAATCAAACCTTGATGATGAGTTGGTTATTTGAATCAGCTGAGTTTGGGAAACCCTGTCTTAGACCACACTATTGCATACCACGGTCACATCTCCTGAACAGTAAGAGTGTAGATGTTTTTATATCTAACCATAAATCAATCGTTATTTAAGGGATACAGCTCCTGGAACAGTACTTGTGAAAAGCTGTGAGTGACATCAGGCTATAAAATGTCCTCCCTAAGCAGAAGGGGTATATTGTAATTTCACACCAACTTATCTTATAAAAACCAATCAATCAATCAATCATAATCACTAGTTAACTACACATGGTTGATGATATTACTAGTTTACCTAGTGTGTCCTGCGTTGCATATAATCGATGCGGTGCGTATCGTTGCTCCAATGTGTACCTAACCATAAACATCAATGCCTTTCTTAAAATCAATACACAGAAGTATATATTTTTAAACCTGCATATTTAGCTAAAATAAATCCAGGTTAGCAGGCAAAATTAACCAGGTGAAATTGTGTCACTTCTCTTGCGTTCATTGCACGCAGAGTCAGTGTATATGCAACAGTTTGGGCCGCCTAATTTGCCAGAAATGTACGTAATTATGACATAACATTGAAGGTTGTGCAATGTAACAGGAATATTTAGACTTATGGATGCCACCCGTTAGATAAAATACGTAACTGTTCCGTATTTCACTGAAAGAATAAACGTTTTGTTTTTGAGATGATAGTTTCCGCATTCGACCATATTAATGACCTAAGGCTCGTATTTCTGTGTGTTATTATGTTATAATTTAAGTCTATGATTTGATAGAGTAGTCTGACTGAGCGAGGGTAGGCACCAGCGGGCTCGTAAGCATTCATTCAAGCAGCACTTTCGTGCATTTTGCCAGCAGCTCTTCGCAACGCTTTGCATTGCGCTGTTTATGACTTCAAGCCTATCAACTCCCAAGATTAGGCTGGTGTAACCGATGTGAAATGGCTAGCTAGTTAGCGGGGTGCGCGCTAATAGCGTTTCAAACGTCACTCGCTCTGAGACTTGGAGTAGTTGTTCCCCTTGCTCTGCATGGGTAACGCTGCTTCGAGGGTGGCTGTTGTCGATGTGTTCCTGGTTCGAGCCCATGTAGCGGCGAGGAGAGGGATGGAAGCTATACTGTTACACTGGCAATACTAAAGTGCCTATAAGAACATCCAATAGTCAAAGGTATATGAAATACAAATCGTATAGAGAGAAATATTCCTATAATAACTACAACCTAAAACGTCTTACCTGGGAATATTGAAGACTCATGTTCTCATGTTCTGAGCAAGGAACTTAAACGTTTTTCTTACATGGCACATATTGCACTTTTACTTTCTTCTCCAACACTTTGTTTTTGCATTATTTAAACCAAATTGAACATGTTTCATTATTTATTTGAGGCTAAATTGATTTTATTGATGTATTATATTAAGTTAAAATAAGTGTTCATTCAGTATTGTTGTAATTGTCATTATTACAAATAAATAAATAAAAATTGGCCGATTAATCAGTATCGTCTTTTTTTGGTACTCCAATAATCGGTATCGGCGTTGAAAAATCATAAATCGGTCGACCTCTAGTTGGTAATAAAGCATAATTTGTTTGACCGCAACTTCTGGGGTAACTAGCTATAGCTTGCTACAATGACCTGTAGAAACTGCAGTCATTTTCATTATTCTTAGCAATGATTTAGGAATCCTTGTGAGAAAGCTAGGTTGCCACTTGTTCGCCTACTGAAATTGAACTTCAATTCATGAAAATAAAAAGCTAACCAGCTACTTAACCCTGTTCCCCAAAGCTAATGTTATAAGCAGCCAGCTAGCTTCATCTGGCTAATGAGGGTCGACCGGACCGGGGTACATATTGTGAACCTAGCCACAATAAGGATTAGCAACAATAGTGGACTTTGTGGTTAGCATTCAAAATAACAGTATGTCATTGACAGTGATGCAAATGAATACAAATAGCAGAACTATGCCATACTTTATTTTGAAGGCTAACCGCAAAGTCCACTATTGTGGCTAATCCTTATTGTGGCAAGCTTCACAAAGCTGGTTCCGACCACCATTAATCAAATAATAACTGTCTTATAAATTAGGGTTATTTTAGATGATGACACCTAGCTATATAGTTAGCTAGCTAACTATAGCTACTGAAACAGATGTCGTTTTGCTATGTTTTGGGGGAAGAACATTGTTTGCATCCATGAGCTAGCTAGCTTTTTTTATGACCAGCAATGTAGAGACAACTTTACCAGAATCATAGCATACGTATCGATGAATCGTTGTGACTTATGAAATACGAGTGAAAGTGTAATCAATGTGTAATAACTACGTAAAAAATGAATGCACGTGTTAAAATATGTGACGTGCAGTCACATTCAGGTCTTGATTGGTCAACAAGCTTCTTTTTTTTTTTTTTTTATACATGCAAAGACCCAAACGGCGTTCCATAGAAATCCAGGTTGAGAATGAAACGACTGAACAAATGAAAAACGAAACAGCACAGCAAGTAAGTGAAAGAAATAGGTTTTGATTATGTTATACTGGTAATGGAGTCATAGGTAAACGCCAACAAAATAACTTTCTGGTCAGTGTGTGTGTGTGTGTGTGTGTGTGTGTGTGTGTGTGTGTAACCTTCATTTAACTAGGCAAGTCAGTTAAGAACAAATTCATATTTACAGTGACGGCCCGGACGATTGGCAATTGTCAAATCAAATTTTATTAGTCAAATGGGGCAAATAAATCAAATCAAATGTATTTATAAAGCCCTTCTTACATCAGCTGAAATCTCAAAATGCTGTACAGAAACCCAGCCTAAAACCCCAAACAGCAAGCAATGCAGGTGTAGAAGCACGGATACAACCGGTGTAGACCTTACAGTGAAATGCTTACTTACGAGCCCCTAACCAACAATGCCATTTAAAAAAATATAGATAAGAATATGAAATAAAAGTAACAAGCAATTAAAGAGCAGCAGTTAAATAACAATAGCGAGACTACAGTTGAAGTCGGAAGTTGACATACACTTAGGTTGGAGTCATTAAAACTTGTTTTTCAACCACTCCACACATTTCTTGTAAAACAAACTATAGGTTTTGGCAAGTTGGTTAGGACATCTACTTTGTGCATGACAAGTATTTTTTCCAACAATTGTTTACAGATTATTTCCCTTATAATTCACTATATCACAATTCCAGTGGGTCAAAAGTTTACATACACTAAGTTGACTGTGCCTTTAAACAGCTTGGAAAATTCCAGAAAATGATGTCATGGCTTTAGAAGCTTCTGATACGCATATTAACATAATTTGAGTCAATTGGAGGTGTACCCGTGGATGTATTTTCAAGGCTTACCTTCAAACTCAGTGCCTCTTTGCTTGAAATCATGGGAAAATCAAAAGAAATCAGCCAAGACCTCAGAAAGAAAATTGTAGACCTCCACAAGTCTGGTTCATCCTTGGGAGGAATTTCCAATTGCCTGAAGGTACTACGTTCATCTGTACAAACAATAGTACGCAAGTATAAACACCATGCGAGCCGTCATACCGCTCAGGAAGGAGACGCGTTCTGTCTCCTAGAGATGAACATACTTTGGTGCGAAAAGTGCAAATCAATCCCAGAACAACAGCAAAGGACCTTGTGAAGATGCTGGAGGAAACAGGTACAAAAGTATCTATATACACAGTAAAACGAGTCCTATATCGACATAACCTGACAGGCCGCTCAGCAAGGAAGAAGCCACTGCTCCAAAACTGGCATAAAAAAGCCAGACTACGGTTTGCAACTGCACATGGGGACAAAGATGGTACTTTTTGGAGAAATGTCCTCTGGTCTGATGAAACAAAAATAGAACTGTTTGGCCATAATGACCATCGTTATGTTTGGAGGAAAAAGGGGGATGCTTGCAAGCCGAAGAACACCATCCCAACCATGAAGCACAGGGTGGCAGCATCATGTTGCGGGGGTGCTTTGCTGCAGGCGGGACTGGTGCACTTCACAAAATAGATGGCATCATGAGGCAGGAAAATGGTGTGGATATATTGAAGCAACATCAAGACATCAGTCAGGAAGTTAAAGCTTGGTCGCAAATGGGTCTTCCAAAATGGACAATGACCCCAAGCATACTTCCAAAGTTGTGGCAAAAATGGCTTAAGGACAACTAAGTCAAGGTATTGGAGTGGCCATCACAAAGCCCTGACCTCAATCCCATAGAAAATTTGTGGGCAGAACTGAAAAAGCGTGTGCGAGCAAGGAGGCCTACAAACCTGACTCAGTTACACCAGCCCTGTCAGGAGGAATGGGCCAAAATTCACCCAACTTATTGTGGGAAGCTTGTGGAAGGCTACACAAAACGTTTGACCCAAGTTAAACAATTTAAAGGCAATGCTACCAAATACTAATTGAGCTCAACTTCTGACCCACTGGGAATGTGATGAAAGAAATAAAAGCTGAAACAAATCATTCTCTCTACTATTACTCTGACATTTCACATTCTTAAAATAAAGTGGTGATCCTAACTGACCTAAGACAGGGATTTTTACTTTGATTAAATGTCAGGAATTGTGAAAAACTGAGTTTAAATGTATTTGGCTAAGGTGTATGTAAACTTCCGAATTCAACTGTACATACAGGGAGGTACCAGTACAGAGTCAATGTGCGGGGGCACCGGTTAGTTGAGGTAATATATACATGTAGGTACAGTTATTAAAGTGACTGTGCATAGATGATAACAACAGAGAATATCAGCAGTGTAAAGGGGGGGATGCAAATAGTCTGGGTAGCCATTTGAGTAGGTGTTCAGGAGTCTCATGGTTTGGGGGTAGAAGCTGTTTAGAAGCCTCTTGGACCTTGACTTGGCGCTCCAGCACCGCTTGCCATGCTGTAGCATGACTAGGGTGGCTGGAGTCTTTGACAATTTTCAGGGCTTTCCTCTGACACCGCCTGGTATAGAGGTCCTGGATGGCAGGAAGCTTGGCCACAGTGATGTACTGGGCCGTTCGCACTACCCTCTGTAGTGCATTGCGATCGGAGGCCGAGCAGTTGCCATACCAGGCAGTGATGCAACCAGTCAGGATTCTCTCGATGGTGCAGCAGTAGAGCCTTTTGAGGATCTGACGATCCATGCCAAAGTTTCCTAGAGGTGGAATAGGTTTTGCCCTCTTCACGACTGTCTTGGCGTGCTTGGACCATGTTAGTTTGTTGGTGATGTGGACACCAAGGAACTTGAAGCTCTCAATCTACTCCACTGCAGCCCCATCGATGAGAATGGGAGCGTGCTCAGTCCTCTTTTCCTGAAGTCCACAATCATCTCCTTTGTCTTGATCACATTGAGGAATATGTTGTCCTGGCAACACACGGCCAGGTCTCTGACCTCCTCCCTATAGGCTGTCTCGTCGAAGTCGGTGATCAGGCCTACCACTGCTGTGTCATCGGCAAAACTTAATGATGGTGTTGGAGTCGTGCCTGGCCGTGCAGTCATGCGTGAACAGGGAGTACAGGAGGGGACTGAGCACGCACCCCTGAGAGGGCCCCATGCTGAGGATCAGCGTTGTGAATGTGTTGTTACCTACCCTTACCACCTGGGGACGGCCCGTCAGGAAGTCCAGGATCCAGTTGCAGACGGAGGTGTTTAGTCCCAGGGTCCTTAGCTTATTGATGAGCTTTGAGGGCACTACGGTTTTGAATGCTGAGCTGTAGTCAATGAATAGCATTCTCACATAGGTGCTCATTTTGTCCTGTTGGGAAAGGGCAGTGTGGAGTCTAATGGAGATTGCATCATCTGTGGATCTGTTGGTGTGAGCCATGACCAGCCTTTCAAAGCACTTCATGGCTACAGACATGAGTGCTACGGGTCGGTAGGTTACGTTAGTGTTCTTGGGCACAGGCACTATGGTGGTCTGCTTAAAACATGTTATTACAGACTTGGACAGGGAGAAGTTGAAAATGTCAGTGAAGACATTTGCCAGTTGGTCTGCGCATGCTCGCAGTACACGTCCTGGTAATCCGTCTGGCCCTGTGGCCTTGTGAATGTTGACCTGTTTAAAGGTCTTACGTCGGCTGCGAAGAGCGTGAGCACACAGTCTTCCGGAACAGCTGGTGCTCTCATCTATGTTCCAGTGTTATTTGCCTTGAAGCGAGCATAGAAGTAGCTTAGCTTGTCTGGTAGGCTCGTGTCACTGGGCAGCTCTCGGCTGTGCTTCCCTTTGTAGTCTAATGGTTTGCAAGCCCTGCCACATCAGACGAGCGTCAGTGCCGGTGTAGTACGATTCGACCGTAGTCCTGTATTGACACATTGCCTGTTTGATGGTTCGTCGGAGGGCATAGCAGAATTTCTTATAAGCTTCCGGGTTAGAGTCCCGCTCCTTGAAAGCGGCAGCTCTAGCCTTTAGCTCAGTGCGGATGTTGCCTGTAATCCATGGCTTCTGGTTGGGGTATGTACGTAGGTCACTGTGGGGACGACATTGACATTGATGCACTCATTGATGAAGCTTGGGGGTAGAGGTCAAGGTCCAAGTCAAGGTCCAAGAGGCTTCTAAACAGCTTCTACCCCCAAAGCTGTTGTGTACTCCTCAATGCCATCGGAGGCATCCCAGAACATATTCCAGTCTGTACCAGCAAAGCAGTCCTCTAGCTTAGCATCTGCTTCATCTGACCACTTTTTTATTGATCTAGTGCATCCTGCTTTAATTTTTGCTTCTAAGCAGGAATCAGGAGGATGGACTTATGTCAGATTTGCCGAATGGAGGGCAAGGGAGAGCTTTGTATGCGTCTCTGTGTGTGGAGTAAAGGTGGTCCATAGTTTTTCCCCCTCTGGTTGCACATTTAACATGCTGAGAGAAATTTGGTAAAACGGATTTAAGTTTCCCTGCATTAAAGTCCCCGGCTACTGGGAGCGCCGCCTCTGGGTGAGCGTTTTCTTGTTTGCTTGTGGCGGAATACAGCTCAATCAATGCTGTCTTAGTGCCAGCCTCTGACTGTGGTGGTATGTAAACAGCTTCAAAGAATACAGATGAAAACTCTCAAGGTAGATAGTGTGGTCTACAGCTTATCATGAGAAACTCATAGTAATAGTTTCAGACTTCCTTAGATATCGTGCACCAGCTGTTGTTTACAAAAATACATAGACCGCCGCCCCTCGTCTTACCAGACACCGCTGTTCTTCCTGCTGCTACAGCGTATAACCAGCCAGCTGTATGTTGATATTGTCGTCGTTCAGACACAACTCCGTGAAGCATAAGATATTACAGTTTTGAATGTCCCTTTGGTAGTTTAATCTTGCGCATAGGTCATTGATTTTATTCTCCAAAGATTGCACGTTTGCTAGCAGAATGGAAGAAAGTGGGGGTTTATTCAATCGCCTACAAATTCTTAGTAGGCAGTGCGCCTCCTGGCTCTTTTTTCTCCGCCTCCTCTTCACGCAAATCACGGGGATCTGGGCCTGTTCTCGAGAAAGCAGTATATCATTGGCGTCGGGCTCGTCAGACTCGTTAATGGAAAAAAAGGATTCTGCCAGTCCGTGGTGAGTAATAGCAGTCCTGATGTCCATAAGTTATTTTCGGTCATAAGAGACGGTAGTGGCAACATTATTTACAAAATAAGTTTAAAAAATAAGTTACAAACAGCGCAAATAAACGGGGCCATTTTTCCTTCAATTGTGTGCCGCCCTATGGGACTCTCAATCACGGCCGGATGTGATACAGCCTGGATTCGAACCAGGGACTGTAGTGATGCCTCTTGCACTGAGATGCAGTGCCTTAGACCGCTGCGTTCATGTGTGTGTGTGTTAAGTAGATCCTTACATTCACGACCACCATGTCCAGACATGTTTTGTGTGTTACACGCCTATTAGGTGTGTTGGAACCATCTGCATCTAAATACAACTACAAATCTCCAGTGCCTGAAAGGCATCCAACTACACAAATTCCCAAGTAGAAATTCTGGTGAACAGAGTTTTATTTTAGAGCTGTGCATTACAGCAATCACTCTTCAGTGGATCCAAATTAGTCAAAATACAGTGATCTTAATTTTACGTGAAATAGTGGCACACTGGTACTTGGCCTATTGCCTTCTCTACTTCAGTTTTTACAATATGCATCATGTTCACTCTTGACTGTGCCTTCACATCCACCTGAGATCAGTTCCAACACAGCGACTCCATGGCTCCCCTTCACGCATAACTCTTCATCTCCACCAATAGGCACACATGCTGCAATGGGATGTCAAAAATACAAAATCGCTGGTTTGCAGTGATAAATCAAACACCCTGATATTAAGTGCCATGTGCATTTTGATTCTGCATGTGATGCGTCTGCCGGGAGGGGCAAAACACTCCTTTTGTATCCGAATATATAAATGCCAGGGATACGTGAGCGGAAGTTCTACCCCCAACAGGCAGGATGGGTAGAGGTAGGGAGGGGTGAAAGAGAGAGTATGGGAGAAGGAGAGACTGTACACTCTGTTTAGCACACATTTGCTAAGAATAACAGTAGGAATATGTAGGTTAAAGAAAGGCAGACACTTCAATGAAAAGTCAAATTTAGCAACTTTGAAATCAAAACATTCTAATACCACGGGTCCCCAATTACAATTCGCTGTGGGCCGATTTTTCCTTGAGCGGATGTTTGGGGGGCCAGAACTTAGTTATAAATCATTTGTACACTGCAAATTGAACGCTATAATTTCAAACAGATATAGCATTTGACAAAAACAGAATAATTTCAAACCTTGATTAAATTGGGATACAATCATATATGCCTCTCTATTTATGAGAGCAAATACTTGGGAACAGACTTCCTAAATTAAAGTAACTTTGAGATGATTTCGTGGTGATTTTACAGTCTTATGTCCAACAACAAAAACTATATACAGTATACTGTATATACAATGCATTCAGAAAGTTCACAGCCCTTGACTTAAATTTAAAATGGATACAATTTTGATTTGCCATCAATGGCCTACACACAATACTCCATGTCAAATTGGAATTATGTGTTTTGAAAATTGTACAAATGAATTACAAATGGAAATCTCAAATGTCTTGAGGCATTAAGTATTCAACCCCTTTGTTCGGCAAGCCTAAATAACTTCAGGAGTAAACATTTGCTTAAAAAGTCACATAATAAGTTGCAGGGACTCTGTGTGCAATAATAGTGTTAAACATGATTTTTTAATGACTACCTCATCTCTGTACCCCACACACACAATTATATTAAGGTCCCGCAGTTGAGCAGTGAATTTCAAACACAGATTCAACCACAAAGATCTGGGAGGTTTTCCAAAGCTCGCAACGAAGGGCACCTATTGGTAAATGGGTCAAAATAAAAAAAACAGACATTGAATAAAATATCCCTTTGAGCAAGTTACTAATTACTAGGGTTGGGCGGTATCCAGATGTTCATATAGTCATATCATCCTTCTCTCATACCGGGATTTACGGTATTACCGGTTTAGTACACAAGTGAGCGCCAATAAAATGTAAAAAGCCCATTGGCCATCTATTACCAGAATGCTAACAAAATTTGCACAAGTAATATCAAATTTGCATGGAGGCTGCTAGCTAAATATGCAAACGAGGTGCAAACAAAAATAAACTAATTGCAAAGACAGGCTATCCAGCTCATTAAATTACATATATATAGGTAGGTGCTACCGAATGTAATTTTTGTTGAGTTTGGACATTTACAAGCGAATGTGAACAATGTGTGCAAATGAACAAAGTTTTGACCCATGCAGTACTGGCTCTCCAGGAGCACGCTGTGTCTGTGTGGAGTCTGGAGTCGCTAGGGCAACAGGCCTGCCTGACCTGATTGGAGAAGAGGGAGGAGGAGCAGACGGGTGAGAACAGAGAGGAGAAAAAAACACAAGGAAATCAAGATAACAGTGGCAGCTGTACAAATAACTAATCCAAAATGGCTTTGCCTTCTCCAACACAGCAGAAAGCTACACAATATGATGCCCGTCACCTTATTACAATGAAAAAAATGTCAAGTGCAACCTGCAACAATTTCAAAGATCACAGTTCATATAATGAAATCACTCAATCAAAATAAATTCATTAGGTCCTAATCTATGGATTTTACATGACTGGGAATACAGATTGGTCACAGATATGACTTTGTCTCGGGCCTAACAACACCTGTGACAATATATCCTCCAAACACCGGCTTTGAGGGTATTATTACTTAACCTCTCTTGGGTAGGTGGCAGTATTTTCACATCCGGATGAAAAGTGTGCCCAAAGTAAACTGCCTGTTACTCAGGCCCAGAAGCTAGGATATGCATATAATTGGTAGATTTGGATAGAAAACTATAATGTTTCTAAAACTGTTAAAATAATGTCTGTGAGTATAACAGAACTGATATGGCAGGCGAAACTCCGAGGACAAACCATCCCCCCCAAAATATATTTCAGCCTACCACTATTTTCAATGGCTGTCACTTTTATTATAAGGCGAAGTCCTCCCAGATTGCAGTTCCTAGGGCTTCCACTAGATGTCAACAGTCTTTGGAAAGAGTTTCAAAGAGTTGCTGGTTTTTGGAAAAATGAGCCAGAAATTGTAGTTTTTCTAGGTGGCTCCCATTTTGGCTGTAGTGTTTCCAAGCGTGTGAATGAGAGGGCGTTCTTTGGTATTTTTCTCCGGGAAAGACAATAACGATTATCAGTCTTACATTTTATCGTTTATTTACGTATTAGGGTACCTAAGGTTTTATTATAAACGTTGTTTGACTTGTTTGGAAAAGTTTATTAGTAACATTTGGGATTCATTTTGTTTGCATTTTGATGGAGGGAAACTGGGTGGATTATTGACTGAAGCGCACCAGCTAAACTGAGTTGTTATGGATATAAAGAAGGACATTATCGAACAAAAGGACCATTTGTGATGTAACTGGGACCTTTTGGAGTGCCAACAGAAGAAGGTCATCAAAGGTAAGGCATTTTTTATATCGCTATTTCTGACTTTCGTGTCGCACCTGCCTGGTTGAAATATGTTTTTCATGGTTTTGTATGCGGGGCGCTGTCCTCAGATAATCGCCGTAAAGCCTTTTTGAAATCTGACACAGCGGCTGGATTAACAAGAAGTATAGCTTTATTTTGATGTATTACACTTGTGATTTTATGAAAGTTAAATATTTATAATTCTGTAGTTTGAATTTCGCGCTCTGCAATTTCACCGGATGTTGGCCAGGTGGGACGCTACCGTCCCACCTGCCCATAAGAAGTTAAACAAGTAACTGGCTCAACTGTGCTGGGGAACTAAGTAAGCTTCAAAATGTAAAATAATGTGACAGGTGAAATAAGAGCACGATCCGCTTTATCGCCTAATGCATTGCACATGTTGACTGCAGGTATTTACTTAAATTGCTACAAATAAGACAATGTATTTAAAAAACTTTTTATAAACTTTTTTAAATATTAAATAGTTTCAACTGTATTGACGGTACTGAAAAGGCTATTTTTTAAATACCCCGGTATACGGTATACCGCCCAAGCCTACTGATTACACTTTGGATGTTGTCCAAAGATATCGCTTGTAAACCAAAAAGTTATTTTGTTGGCATTTACGTATGTCCCCATTACCAGTAAAACATAATCAAAACCTATTTCTTTCACTTACTTGCTGTGCAGTTTTGTTGTTCATTTGTTCAGTCATTTCATTCTCAACCAGGATGTCTGTGGAAACCTGTTTGGGTCTTTGCACGTCAAAAAAGATACACGTCAAATAACACGATTTGACGTGTCAAATAAGCTTGTTGACCAATCAGGACCTGAATATGACTGCACGTCACATAATAATTTAACCCGTTCATAAAAATGTTTACTTAGTTATTACACATTGATTACACTATCACTCATATTTCATAAGTCACAGCGATTCATCGATACATATGCCATGATGCTGGTAAAGTTGTCTCGTGCACCTACAGTGCTGGTCATAAAAAAAGCTAGCTAGCTCATGGATGTAATCAATGTTCTTCCCAAAAACATAGCAAAATGACATAATCTGTTAGCTAGCTAACTATATAGCTAGGTGTCATCATCTAAAATAACCCTAATTTATAAGACAGTTCTTATTTGATTAATGGCGGTCTATGTCTATGTGAAGCTAGCCACAATAAGGATTAGAGATTAGCCACAATAGTGGACTTCGTCGTTAGCCTTCAAAATAAAAGTATATCATTGACAGGAGATGCAAATGCATAGAAATAGTCAAATTATGCCATAATTGAATATATCATGCTAAACGGGGTTGGAATGTTATATAAAATCAACAAAAGACAATGTTAATTTGACAAATCTGTTTAAATCCCACTATACTTTAGAATTGCATTGGGGCATACTTAGTAGGACGTTGGGAAAAAATAGCTTGGATATTGAGTAGACGGATACCCCATTTCATTGATCCCCTATCCTTAGGTAAAGCTGTACAGTGCAATATGAATGTCAATACACACAATTGGCTGACTGGAGAGGTTATTTCATACAGTCACAGTCCCGCGATAAGAGCTACAAAGCTAATATTTGCCTAAACTCTTCACAGTTGTGTTCTGTGGGTGTCACCAAGTAGACTGATACCCCATTTCATTGCTTCACCTTCCAACCTTGTTTAACATTATTTAGTCTAAATATGCATCACTTTGAAATAAGTACTTTTATTTTGAAGGCACCCCCGCAAATTCCACTATTGTGCCTAATCCTAGCTTCACAACACATAACCCGGTCTCACTAGCCAGATGAAGCTAACTGGCTGCTTATAACGTTAGCTTTGGGCAACAGGGTTAAGTAGCTGGCCAACTATTTATTTTCATGAACTGAAGTTCAATTTCAACAGGCGAACAACAAGTGGCTACCTAGCTAATACTTACTCACAAGGATTCCTAAATCATTGCTAAGAATAGTGAAAATTACTGCAGTTTCTACTGGTTTCTTGCTGGTTGTATTGGTGCAAGCTAGGTACCAAGCTAGAGCAAGCTAGCTACCCCAGAAGTTGCGGTAGAACAAATAATCCTTTATTACCAACACGGTATTGTAAATACATTGTTCGTGGCCAGTGTTTGCAGAATTTTTTGTACAGCTTTGACAGTGCTACTGATAGTAGTGGTGGTGCTTGGCTTGCACGTGCAAATTCAGAACACACAACATTCTATAATATAACTGTGTTATTTGACGTGTCAAATTAAGAGCTTATTTAACACGTCAAAGTGTCATTTTTGACACGCAAAGATCCAACCGGCGTTCCATAGTATGTCATGAAGCTAATAGCAGTGAAGCAATTGCTGTGTAACTCCGGTAGGAGTTGTTGTGTTTGTGTTTTTTTGTTTGTGTTTTTTTGTAACTTGTTTTTTTTAAACTTATTTTGTACATAAATGTTGCCGCTACTGTCTCTTATGACCAAAAATAACTTCTAGACATGAGGAGTGCGATTACTCACCACGGACTAGCAGAATCCTTTTTATTCCTTTCATGACTGACGAGCCCGACGCAAAGGATATACTGCTTCCTTGGGAACAGGCCCCGATCCCCATGATCTGCGTGAAGAGGAGGCGGAGAAAGAGGGACCGAAGGTCAGGCTGCGTTCTGAGAATTCGTAGGCGATCGAATAAACCCCCACTTCCCACCATTCTGCTAACAAATGTTTCATCTTTGGAGAATAAAATCGCAGAGTTATTGGGAAGATTAAACTACCAACGGGACATTAAAAACTTTAACATCTTATGCTTCACAGAGTCGTGGCTGAACGACGACAATATCAACATAGAGCTGGCTGGTTATATGATGTACCGGGCAGGATGGAACAGAGGCGTCTGGTAAGACAAGGGGTGATGGTCTATGTATTTTTGTAAACAACAGCTGGTGCACGATATCTCAGGAAGTCTCGAGCTATTGCTCATCTGAGGTAGAGTATCTCATGATAAGCTGTAGACCACACTATCTACCTAGAGAGTTTTCATCTGTATTCGTTTAAGCTTTTTTACATACCACCACAGTCAGAGGCTGGCACTAAGACAGCATTGAATGAGCTGTATTTCGCAAAAAGCAAACAATAAAACGCTCACCCAGAGATGGCGCTCCCAGTAGCCAGGGACTTTAATGCAGGGAAACTTAAATCAGTTTGACCAAATTTCTATCAGCATGTTAAATATGCAACCAGAGGAAAAAACTCTGGACCACCTTTACTCCACACACAGATACGCCTACAAAGCTCTCCCTCGCCCTCCATTTGGCAAATCTGACAATAATTCTATCCTCCTGATTCCTGTTTACAAGCAAAAATTTAAAAAGGAAGCACCAGTGACTAGGTCAATAAAAAAGTGGTCAGAGGAAGCAGATACTAAACTACAGTACTGTTTTGCTAGCACAGACTGGAATATGTTCCGGGATACACCACATCAGTCATTGGCTTCATCATAAGTGCCTCAATGATGTCATCCCCGCAGTGACCACACGTACATACCCCAACCACAATCCATGGATTACAGGCAGCATCCGCACTGAGCTAAAGGCTAAGGCTGACACTTTCAAGGAGTGGGACCCTAACCCGGAAGCTTATAAGAAATTCTGCTATGCCCTCCAATGAACCATCAAACAGGCAAAGCATCAATACAGGACTAAGATCGAATCATACTACACCGGCTCTGACGCTCATTGGATGTGGCAGGGCTTGCAAACCATTACAGAGTACAAAAGGGAAGCACAGCCAAGAGCTGCCCAGTGACACGAGCCTACCAGATGAGCTAAACTACTTCTATGCTCAATTCGAGGCAAATAACACTGAAACATGCATGGGAGAACCAGCTGTTCTGGAAGACTGTGTGATCACGCTCTCCGCAGCCAATGTGAGTAAGAGCTTTTAACAGGTCAACATTCACAAGGCCGCAGGGCCAGACGGATTACCAGGACGTGTACTGCGAGCATGCGCTGACCAACTGGCACGTGTCTTCACTGACATTTTCAACCTCTCCCTGTCAGAGTCTGTAACACCAACATGTTTCAAGCAGACCACCATAGTGCCTGTGCCCAAGAACACTAAGGTAACCTGCCTACATGACTATAGCACTCACGTCTGTAGCCATGAAATGCTTTGAAAGGCTGGTCATGGCTCACATCAACACCATCATCCCAGAAACCCACTACAATTTGCATACCGCCCCAACAGATCCAGAGATGATAAAATCTCCATTGCATTCCATGCTGCCCTTCCCCAACGGGACAAAATGAACACCAATGTGAGAATGCTATTCATTGACTACAGCTCAGCGTTCAACACCATAGTGCCCTCAATGCTCATCACTAAGCTAAGGACGCTGGGACTGAACACCTCCCTCTGCAACAGGACCCTGGAGTTCCTGAAGGGCCGCCACCAGGTTGTAAGGGTAGGTAACACATCCGCCACACTGATCCTCAACACAGGGGCCCCTCAGGGGTGCGTGCTCAGTCCCCTCCTGTACTCCCTGTTCACCCATGACTGCACGGCCAGGCACCACTCCAACACCATCATTAAATTTGCCGATGACATAACAGTTCCTTGGTGTCCACATCACCAACAAACTAACATGGTCCAAGCACAGCAAGACAGTCGTGAAGAGGGCACGGCAAAACCTATTCCCCCTCAGGAGACTGAAAAGATTTGTCATGGGTCCTGAGATCCTCAAAAGGTTATACAGCTGCACCATCGAGAGAGGTTCTCACCTTCTGTAGTCATCTATGCATATGCACTTTAATAACTCTACCTACATGTACATTCTACCTCAACTAACAGGTGCCCCCACACATTGACTCTGTATCGGTACCCCCCTGTTTATAGTCTCGCTATTATTATTTTACTGCTGCTCTTTAGTTACTTTTATCTCTAATTCTTATCCGTATTTTTTTGAAACTGCAATGTTGGTTAGGGGCTCGTAAGTAAGCATTTCACTGTAAGGTGAAAGCACCGGTACACAGTAACGTTACCAAGTGCGCTATTGTTCAGATCAAATTTTATTGTATGTTGTACTCGGCACATGTGACTAATAAAATTTGATTTGAACAATAGCACACTTGGTAACGTTAGTGTGTACCGGTGCTCGACCAGTCGCGAAAGACAACATCACCCTCGACAGAGAACGGTTGATTGTCAAGGAAAATTAATTCCATTATCTTGGCATTAATGGATTTCGCCTGAGTTGTCTCGCTGAAATGTTCTTACTCTTTCAAATGACTGCTCGATTTGTTGACTGCTCGATCCACACAGCAGACATTGTGGGCTAGGTTAGGAATGCTGTTGCAGGTGTAGCGACAAATTTTACGTGGAGTCATTACGTCATGTACCTACGTTATATACAGTTGAAGTCGGAAGTTAACATACACCTTAGCCAAATACATTTAAAACCTGTCTGGCTCCGGGGTTCCGCTAGCGGAACTCCTCCCACATTCCACTGAAAAGGCAGAGCGCGAAATTCAAAAAATATTTTTTTGAAATATTTAACTTTCACACATTAACAAGTCCAATACAGCAAATGAAAGATACACATCTTGTGAATCCAGCCAACATGTCCGATTTTTAAAATGTTTTTCAGCGAAAACACCATGTATATTTATGTTAGCCCCCCACCAAATACAAAAAAGGACAGACATTTTTCACAGCACAGGTAGCATGCACAAAACCAACATAACTAACCAAGATCCAACCAAACTAACCAAGAAACAACTTCATCAGATGACAGTCCTATAACATGTTACACAATAAATCTATGTTTTGTTCAAAAAATTTGCATATTTGAGGTATAAATCAGTTTTACATTGCAGCTACCATCACAGCTACCGTCAAAAATAGCACCGAAGCAGCCAGAGTAATTATAGAGACCAACGTGAAATACCTAAATACTCGTCATAAAACATTTCTGAAAAATCGATGGTGTACAGCAAATTAAAGACAAACATCTTGTGAAGCCAGCCAATATTCCCGATTTTTTAAGTGTTTTACAGCGAAAACACAATATAGCATTATATTAGCTTACTACAATAGTCTACCACACTCATTCATCAAGGCACGTTAGCGATAGCAATAGGCGCGATAGCGAATAAACCAGCAAAATATATTAATTTTCACTAACCTTCATAAACCTTCATCAGATGACAGTCCTATAACATCAGGTTATACATACACTTATGTTTTGTTCGAAAATGTGCATATTTAGAGCTGAAATCAGTGGTTATACATTGTGCTAACGTAGCATCTTTTTCCCAGAATGTGCGGATATTTTTCTAAAACTCACCTATTCTGACCAAATAACTATTCATAAACATGACTAAAAAATACATGTTGTATAGGAAATGATAGATACACTAGTTCTTAATGCAATCGCCGTGTTAGAATTCTAAAAATAACTTCATTACGACATCCAGCTTATGTTATAGCGAGAGCGTGCCCAAAATCTGGGCGCTACCTAATAGTACACATGTTCGACAGATATATGAAATAGCATCATAAAATGGGTCCTACTTTTGATGATCTTCCATCAGAATGTTGTACAAGGGGTCCTTTGTCGTGAACAATCGTTGTTTGGTTTTAGAACGTCCTCTTCTCCAGTCAATTAGCACGGAAAGCTAGCAAAGTAGCGCGAAGCTCTCCTTCCTGAACAAAGGCACACAACGCAACACGCCTAACGTCCCAAAAAAATTTCAATAATCTAATACAACTATATTGAAAAAACATACTTTACGATGATATTGTCACATTTATCAAATAAAATCAAAGCCGGAGATATTAGTGGTCTATAACAACAGCTTTCCAGAAGGCAATCCCAGGCTCCTTCTCGCGCTTTCCAGAAAACAGGAAATGGGTGACACGTCATGCCAAGAGCTTTTATTCCACCTCAGACCAAGATAAACACTCAATTTCTTCTCTCACTGCCTATTGACATCTAGTGGAAGGTGTATGACGTGCATGTATACTAATACGTATCAAGCCCATTTATAGGCAGGCCCTAGAACAGAGCATCGTTTTCAGATTTTCCACTTCCTGATCAGGAAGATTGCTGCAAAATGAGTTCTGTTTTACTCACAGATATAATTCAAACGGTTTTAGAAACTAGAGAGTGTTTTCTATCCAATAGTAATAATAATATGCATATTGTACGAGCAAGAATTGAGTACGAGGCCGTTTAAATTGGGCACGATTTTCCCCCAAAGTGAAAACAGCGCCCTCTGTCCTCAACAGGTTAAACTCAGTTTTTCACAATTCCTGACATTTAATCAAAGTAAAAATTCCCTGTCTTAGGTCAGTTAGGATCACCACTTTATTTTAAGAATATGAAATGTCAGAATAATGGAAGAGAGAATGATTTATTTCAGCTTTTATTTCTTTCATCACATTCCCAGTGTGTCAGAAGTTTACATGCACTCAATTAGTATTTGGTTGCATTGCCTTTAGATTGTTTAACTTGGGTCAAACGTTTCGGGTAGCCTTCCACAAGCTTCCCACAATAAGTTGGATGAATTTTGGCCCATTTCCCCTGACAGAGCTGGTGTAACTGAGTCAGGTTTGTAGGCCTCCTTGCTCGCACACGCATTTTCAGTTCTGCCCACAAATTTTCTATGGGATTGAGGTCATGGCTTTGTGATGGCCACTCCAATACCTTGACTTTATTGTCCTTAAGCCATTTTGCCACATCTTTGGAAGTATGCTTGGGGTCATTGTCCATTTGGAAGACCCATTTGCGACCAAGCTTTAACTTCCTGACTGATGTCTTGAGATGTTGCTTCAATATATCCACATCATTTTTTCTTCCTCATGTTGCCATCTATTTTGTGAAGTTCACCAGTCCCTCCTGCAGCAAAGCACGCCCACAACATGATGCTGCCACCTCCGTTCTTCACGGTTGGGATGGTGTTCTTCGGCTTGCAAGCCTCCCTCTTTTAACTCCAAACATAACAATGGTCATTGTGGTCAAACAGTTCTATTTTAGATTCATCATACCAGAGGACATTTCTCGAAAAAGTACCATCTTTGTCCCCATGTGCAGTTGCAAACCATAGTCTGGCTTTTTTAATTGCGGTTTTGGAGTAGTGGCTTCTCCTTGCTGAGCGGCCTCTTGGGTTATGTCAATATAGGACTCGTTTAACTGTGGATATAGATACTTTGGTACCTGTTTACACCAGCAACTTCACAAGATATTTTGCTGTCGTTCTGGGATCGATATGCACATTTCACACCAGAGTACGTTCATCTCTAGGAGACAGAACGCGTCTCCTTCCTGAGCGGTATGACGACTACGTGGTCCCATGGTGGTTATACCTGCATACTATTGTTTGTACAGATGAACGGGGTACCTTCAGGCGTTTGGAAATTGCTCCCAAGGATGAACCAGACTTGATGAGATCTACAATTTTCTTTCTGAGGTCTTGGCTGATTTCTTTTGATTTTCCCATGATGTCAAGCAAAGAGGCACTGACTTTGAAGGTAGGCCTTTAAATACATCCACAGGTACACCTCCAATTGACTAAAATGATGACAATTAGCCTATCAGAAGCTTATAAAGCCACAACATAATTTTCTGGAATTTTCCAAACTGTTTAAAGGCACAGTCAACTTAGTGTATGTAAACTTCTGTCCCACTGGAATTCTGATACAGTGAAATAATCTGTCTGCAAACAATTATTTGAAAATTTTCTTGTGTCATGCACAAAGTAGATGTCCTAACCGACTTGAAAAAACTATAGTTTGTTAACAAGAAATTTGTGAAGTACTTGAAAAACTTGTTTTTTAATGACTGTCAGGATAAATAATCCTGACAGCCTACCCAACCGCTCGGAGGCGTCCGCATGGTCCTACAGCACACCATTGCTTCGTTTTGTATCACATTCCAATGATAAAAATGGGGGTGGGACATAAATGCAATTTCAGAATGTGGAAGCACCCAACCCCTCCATCAGACTATTCTTGATTTAATCTTGTGTTTACATATACTAAATAATATATGTGTGAAATTGATTTTGATTTAGAATAGATCATTATCATGCACCTGTCTCAAAACAGGGGCAGGGGGAAAAAATGAATGTCATCTATGCACTTAAATAGCGAATGAAGGATGCTTTTCCCGTGGTTATTTTCATGCCAGTCAGGTAGGCTACACTCATGTTGTAAAAATAAGCAATGTGCTTAATATTAGGAAATAAATATAGTAGGCCTATAAAAAGCTAATGGGATCCTCCTCTTTTTAATAGAGGCCATCACTCTGTTTTCTCACACAATTGTATAGCCTATAGAATTGTTTTGCAACATGAGCTCATGGGCTCTTATGAAGTGGCTCTTATGAAGTGTGTGATTAGATTTTCAATTTGCATTGATGTCAGAGCAATTAGAGGGGCAATAGAGTGCTGAGTACCAGGCAGTTAACAAGTTTGGTAGGCTTCTAATGACCAGCAGCATCAGAGCTTGGAGAAGCCGTGACTAAACGGTCACATGGAATTTGGCTGCCTTCATGACTCGTGACCGCCAGTGTGTCGGTAATACGGTCACCGCAACAGCCCTAGCCGAGTTACAGTTGACTTAATTCTGCTTGAATATCTATGGCAAGACCTGAAAATGGTTCTCTAGCAATGATCAACAACCAATTTGACAGAGCTTGACAATTTCTGAAAAGAATAATGGGCAAATGTTGCACAACCCAGGTGTGGAAAGCTCTTGGAGACTTCCCCAGAAAGACTCACAACTGTAATCGCTTCCAAAGGTGCTTCTACAAAGTATTGACTCAGGGGTTAGCATACTTATGTAAATTAGATATTTATATTTAATACATTTGCAAAAATGTCTAATAATACATTTCACTTTGTCATTATGGGGTATTGTGTGTAGATGGGTGGAACAAAAATATATTGAATCCTGTAACAACAAAATGTGGAATAAGTCAAGGGTTATAAATACTTTGTGAAGGCACTGTATTTAAAAATAAAAACTTGCTCAGAAAACTTGGGGGGCCAAATAAAATCACAGGCCCGCGGGCCGCATATTGCAGAAATCTGCTCTTGACCCACCCTAAAAGACTTAAATAGGGCAAGGTAACAGAGGTCTCAAGTTCATTCCAAAGTGCTTCCCCTAGAGAGGAGAGGGCAGCAGGGTCATTAGGGCTTTACTGACAGGGCCTTTTCACCACAGGCTGGCGCCATGACAATGCCAACAGGGAGAGCAGATGTTGTTACCAGCAGCACATCTGCATTCAGCCACAGTCCCCACTCCTTCCACGCCAAAACAAAAGAACCCTCTCCCAAGGACCTTCCTTCCACTTAAGCCTCCAAATTGAAAAAAGGTTATCTTTTCATACCAATCCCCACCAGGCCCTTTAACACGATAATGACAAATTGTGAAGTAGAGGGAATGGAGAGAGACTAGAGCTCCTGTTGCTTTGCACATATAACAGTAATCATTGTATGAAGAGAGTGAATTCCTTACATGATTAGTTGTCAGTGATTATGTGGGATACTTTTGTAATATCAATGACAAAAGCTGAATCCAGGGGCCTTGGAAGAAGAGATGTGGCCCTCTAAAATCAAACCACCTGCTTCCATCTGTGAAGTATGCAGTAGATGCATGCTATAAAACTGAGAGACAGAGTGGGAGGGAGAGAGAGATCTAACTTGTAAACCTCAAGTTAAAGGGCCAATCAGCAGCTGAAACAATAAAGCGGCCTTCCCACCATGGTTTCTGTAAAAAGCTGAGGGATGAGGCTGGAGAAATGTAACCACTCTAAAATTCATAGACAGAGCTATAGATGCAAGGATTCATGGTATAAAAAGTATAGTTTTTACCATGTTGAGGCTATACAGTGTTTGTTTATATTAGCATTTTTTACCAATGGAGTAAAACAAGCTTATATTTTGGTTTCTGATGGGGAACGACAGTTGAACTAAGCTCATGAGGCATGTATAACTTATATTCTTCAAGAATCAATGGGTGCATATTCATTTATAATCCAAAAATGTATGTAGCAACTTCTGATTGCCCCTTTAAAGTAAAGCTCAACCACTGCAATGGTGACACTTATCTGTTTTCATGGACTACTGAAATGATTTGAGATATTAACTTTTTTGTATCTAAATAACTTTTTTTCTATCCAATCATATAATGTGAAACGTCTAAAACAGACTTCCTCAACGTGTTGAAATTGGCACTGCCAATTAAAATGGAATCCTTCTTCTGTTCTCTCTTATTCACCTATTCTTCTATTAAATCTGTTGGGAGTTCCAAAGTTGGTTGTTGTGTTGGTATGACTGAGGGTCATAGTTGATTACTTTATTGACAGGACGTAGCCACAATAGCATTATGCCTTTACTAATGCAATTTTTTTCCCTTTCACTAAAGATGTCCTCGGAATAGCCCACCCCACAATTCCCTCCCTAGTCACTCCACTTCTTGATGGCGCAGACACACATGGGCACCAACAAGCGACAAAGATCGCTTTCAAAACTACACCGGTTGAACAACTGAGGTTTTCGAAATCATTAGAAAATTATTTCGTCCTACCTCGATTAGATGTTTATTGAGAAGTTCAAACGGTGGCTTTATGCGTCCGAAAATAGCATCATACGCTTTACAAGACCGCGTCCTGTTCGATATTAATGGATCCACCTTTAGATGCCACAAAAACTTAAATCCTAGAGCAACGGGACCGATCTCCGTCGCAGGAATAATTGATTCCTAATGTCGCTTTTTCCTCTAAACTATCCTATGCTTGATTGCGGCACCGTTTGTAAGGCTACACACTCCTTCCTATTATAACCCTCCTGCAAGAATTGAGAGAGGGGTGTGTGTCAGTTTCTTTTCATTTTTTTCTCTCGCTTTTTTAATGAGGCGGGGCTTTGGCCCATACCAACCAATGGCGCTTACGCGCGCGCCTCGCCTCCCTTAACACACACACTCACACAGGTCAATGGATCACCCATATATCAGATAAGGACAGATACATTTCTAACCAATGTGAACAAACAAATAGCCATAAAGACAATGCTCCAAATCAGTTTGATGACATCATCCCTATTGGCCCTCAATCTCAGTGTCATGTGAGGGGCGAGTATGGACATGTCTGCATCCAAGCAGATTAATCAGTGTTAGTATTAATGAATTAGATTAGCGGACATTTATTTCCCAGTCCTGTTGGACTGATCAGATGAATACAAAAGAAGAAGTAGAAGGGGGGTGTACATATCACATAGGCTTAATGTTTGACCAATAACGCAGCTATTGTATTATCTATGCATAGCCACTTTAATAATTCTACCTACATGTACATATTACCTCAATTACCTCGACACAGGTGCCCCCCGCACATTGACACATTGACTCTGTACCAGTACCCCCTGTATATAGCCCTGCTATTGTTATTTACTGCTGCTCTTTAATTATTTGTTATTCATATCTGTTACTTTTTTAGGTGTTTTCTTGAAACTGCATTGTTGGTTAAGGGCTTGTAAGTAAGTGTATTGGGCGCATGTGACAAATTCCATTTGATTTGATTTTGATTTGATTTATTGCCAGGGATTTTGAGCAGATGTGTTTGTTTTACACTAGAGCCCATGGAAGACTGACTGCTCTCTCCTCTTTCTCTCTTATCTGAGTCTAACCTTACCCCAAACTCACCCAGCAATGGTGTGTTTTCTTCATCTGCACGGTCTCTCTACTGTGGTGTGTGTGTGTGTGTGTGTGTGTGTGTGTGTGTGTGTGTGTGTGTGTGTGTGTGTGTGTGTGTGTGTGTGTGTGTGTGTGTGTGAGAGTGTGAGTGAGAGTGAGAGTGAGAGTGAGAGTGAGAGTGTGAGAGAGAGAGAGAGAGAGAGAGAGAGAGAGCAACTGTGAGCTCAGCATCTCTCTGCTCCACTCATTGCCTGCAACTTGTATGGCATCCACTGCAGCTGCAGTCATGTCTATGTCATGTTTTAAACATGCAATCTGTAGTTTCCTGTTCATTTCCTGTAGGTAGACACTTTCTGCATTAAAATAGAATTCTAGAACATTTGCATTGTTACATGGTACGGATGGATGGATGGTAGAGGGCATTTACAGTGAGGGCAATTAGTCCGCTTGTGAAATACAGTGAGCTCAAATTAATTTCCCAATTTGACAGCAGCACCAAGACATACCCGATCCACCCCAGAGGCAGCGAGGAATCAGCCCTGCTAATAATGTTGGTTATTTAAGGGTCTAATGATATGCTCTCTGAGCTGGAATATTATGTTCAGAAATATGTTTTTACAATCAAAAGGGGAATAAGAGCAGATCAAGGCCCGTGAACCTTTTAACCACTGTGCATTTCATTAATGTCATAATTTAATGACAGAGAGCTGGTGTAGGCCCATTGGCTAAACCACATTTTAGTGTTCTAATACTATATTAGCATAACATTTTCCTTTAACATTTAAGATATTTAAAAAGGAAAGGTAATACAAACGAAAACAATCTATTCTTGAACAGTATTTGTCCCAGACGTCATAAAATACTTGACACATGACTCAGCTAAAATGTTTCAGAGGATAAAGAAATATACAGAGTGAGAGAGTGAGAGAGTGAGAGAGAGCTAGTGAGAGAGAGAGAGAGAGAGAGAGAGAGAGAGAGAGAGAGAGAGAGAGAGAGAGAGAGAGAGAGAGAGAGAGAGAGAGAGAGAGAGAGAGAGAGAGAGAGAGAGAGAGAGAGAGAGAGAGAGAGAGAGAGAGAGAGAGAGAGAGAGAGAGAGAGAGAGAGAGAGTTTGAGTTTTAAATAATCTTTATTAGGTCTGGGAGCCCACTACACAATAAATACTCATACAAAACTACAGTTACACATCAATTAAAAACACAACTCCAATTCCTCCTCCACAGTAACTATACACAACAGCCTCTGAATACCCCATATACTCTTAAACAGATCAATATTGTTGACAAGTTTATAATAGGCAAACTCAACCCTTAGTCTCGCTGCCAACATTCCCTCCAGCATTCCCACCACATCCACAGACCCCTCTCCACGAATACTGTTCTTTCGGGTCTTCCATATCGCAAATTTTGCTGCCCCTAACACAAAATTAAGCAACACAACTACACCCTTTTGACTGAACCTGTACTTTGGTGTCACGTTCCTGACCTTATTTTCCCTTATTTTGTATTTAGTTAGTATGGTCAGGGCGTGAGTTGGGGTGGGTTGTCTATGTGTGTTTTCTATGTTGGGTTTTTTGTGTTCGGCCTGGTATGATTCTCAATCAGAGGCAGCTGTCAATCGTTGTCCCTGATTGAGAATCATACTTAGGCAGCCGGGGTTTCACGTGTGGTTTGTGGGTGTTTGTATTTCGTGTCAGTGTTCGTGCCACACGGGACTGTTGTTCGGTTAGATTATCTTTTGTTATTTTGTTTCGTGTAGTGTTCAGTTTATTGTGAATAAAACATGGACACTTTCCACTCTGCGTTTTGGTCCGATCCCTACACCTCCTCTTCAGACGAAGAGGAGGAAATCTGCCGTAACATTTGGCCCAAATATATACAGCTGGGAAGAGAAAACCTCTCCCAACGTTGAGAACCAATTAGTGATCAGGTCAATCATCCTGACCAACCTGGGACACAGTAAAAACAGATGTGCCAGAGTTTCAGACTCAGCACAGAATGGACACCCCTCCCCAACTGTAGGATCCAGGTGTACCAGATGCATGTTGGTGGCTATGGCTCCATGTATGATCCTCCATTGGAGGTCAGCTGTCCTCTTATCAATAGGCAGTTTGTATAATGATCGCCAACAGCCTTTTGGAGAGGCACCTGGACCAAGCACACCCGCCCACCTCGTCGATTTTACCCCTTCCAGGGAAGAGGCATGGGACAAAGAATAATATGGGATAGGCATGGGATAAAGAAAAATACAGAGAGTGAGAGTGAGAGTGAGAGTGAGAGTGAGAGAGTGAGAGAGAGAGTGAGAGTGAGATAGAGAGAGATAAATAAATATAAATATTCAATGAAAAGCACATTTTGAAAACGGGAACAACCCCCCCACCCCCTTACCCTCCTTCCTGCCTTAACAGCTGCAGCCTGTCCTGTCTAATTAGCCGTGGAGTGTGGTGATGCAGCTAATCGTGTACTACCCTTTAGGTGTGTAGGCCCTGCCCCTGAGTCTGTCTGTCTGTACCTCTGTACTTCACACCACTGCTCTGAACCACTGTCTGTCTGTCTGTCTGGCTGGCTGACTGTCTGCTCTGGGAAACAGCCCAAACATTTAGGCTGGCAAAACCAACAGCAGAGCAGTCTCAAGGGGAGACTGAGCATATGTTTGTATTGAAAGGAGAGAGAGGGGGAGATGGAGGAGAAGAGGGGAAGAAGGCATAGGTATGCTAAAAAGGTGAGGGGAGATGTTTGGTGCTTTAGCCTCAAGCAAGCTGAGGTATATAGACCGCTAGGTCGATAATTGAGCCCATAATTGAGCCTAAGTCTATAGGGCTCAATTGCTGTTCCAATGCCACACCTACAGTTGAAGTCGGAAGTCATTTTTCAACCACTCCACAAAGTTCTTGTGAACAAACTATAGATTTGGCAAGTCGGTTAGGACATAGGACATCTTCTTTGTGCATGACACAAGTAATTTTTCCAACAATTGTTTGCAGACAGATTATTTCACTTATTATTCACTGTATCACAATTCCAGTGGGTCAGAAGTTTACATACACTAAGTTGACTGTGCCTTTAAACAGCTTGGAAAATTCCAGAAATTATGTCATGGCTTTCGAAGCTTCTGATACGCTAATTGACATCATTTGAGTCAATTGGAGGTGTACCTGTGGATGTATTTCAAGGCTTACCTTCAAACTCAGTGCCTCTTTGCTTGACATCATGAGAAAATAAAAAAAAATCAGCCAAGACCTCAGAAAGAAAATTGCAGACCTCCATAAGTCTGGTTCATCCTTGGGAGCAATTTCCAAATTCCTGAAGGTATCACGTTCATCTGTACAAACAATAGTACGCAAGTATAAACAACATGGGACCACGCAGCCGTCATACCGCTCAGGAAGGAGACGCGTTCTGTCTCCTAGAGATGAACGTACTTTGGTGCGAAAAGTGCAAATCAATCACAGAACCACAGCAAACGACCTTGTGAAGATGCTGGAGGAAACAGGTACGAAAGTATCTATATCCACAGTTAAACGAGTCCTATATCAACATAACCCGAAAGGCCGCTCAGCAAGGAAGAAGCCACTGCTCCAAAACCGCCATAAAAAAGCTAGACTATCGTTTGCATGGGGACAAAGATCGTATTTTTTGGAGAAATGTCCTCTGGTCTGATTAAACAAAAATAGAACTGTTTGGCCATAATGACCATGGTTATGTTTGGAGGAAAAAGGGGGAGGCTTGCAAGCCGAAAAACACCATCCCAATCGTGAAGCACGGGGGTGGCAGCATCATGTTGTGGGGGTGCTTTGCTGCAGGAGGGACTGGTGAACTTCACAAAATAGATGACATTGTGAGTAAGGAAAATTATGTGGAGACATTGAAACTACATCTCAAGACATCAGTCAGGAAGTTAAAGCTTGGTCGCAAATGGGTCTTCCAAATGAACAATGACCCCAAGCATACTTCCAAAGTTCTGGCAAAATGGCTTAAGGACAACAAAGTCCAGGTATTGGAGTGGCCATCACAAAGCCCTGACCTCAATCCTATAGAAAATGTGTGGGCAGAACTGAAAAAGTGTGTGCGAGCAAGGAGGCCTACAAACCTGACTCAGTTACACCATCTCTGTCAGGAGGAATGGGCCAAAATTCCCCCAACTTATTGTGGGAAGCTTGTGGAAGGCTGCACCAAGCGTTTGACCCAAGTTAAACAATTTAAAGGCAATGCTACCAAATACTAATTGAGTGTATGTAAACTTCTGACACACTGGGAATGTGATGAAAGAAATAAAAGCTGAAATAAATTGACATTTCACATTCTAAAAATAAAGTGGTGATCCTAACTGACCTAAAACAGGGAATTCTTACGAGGATTAAATGTCAGGAACTGTGAAAAACTGACTTTAAATGTATTTGGCTAAGGTGTATGTAAACTTCCGACTTCAACTGTAAATGCTAAAAATGTATGATGAATGTGCAATAATGTAGCACTTTATAAAAGGATGGTATGTGACAGACTTGATTAAATATATAAGAAATGTGTGCCTAATTTTGTTTTCAATGCATGTCACACTGACTCATCATGACCATCTACTTTTAATGTAAGGAGTTGTTAAATAGGGGTGTTTAATTTCAATTTGAGGAATAGAAGCATTTTAGCAGTTTAATTATTTACATTTGGTTAGAATGTGCTAGCATTCCATAGACACTTACCATGATTTTGCACAATTGTCATACAGTATCTACTCCCGCTCCCCCTCCCCGGCGTTTGATGTCGCCGGTCTACCAACCACTGGTCCTGGCAACCCATCTTTACGTATACCTGCGTCTCATCAATCACACCTGGACTTTTTTACTCCCTGATTACTTACCCTTTATATAGCACTCTTTTGTTATCAGTTATCAGGCAGTATTTGTTATGTTTCCTTGTCAGATGTTTCTCTTGTTTTGTATTGGTTTATGTTTGTTCATATTAAACGCAATAACTGTACCTGCTTCCTGACTCCCTGCGTCGGCGTTACAGAATTGAGAACAGGCCACCCAGGTCAGCGATGCCCGTTTGTCCCTCCCGGACTAAAATGATGCGTCTCCCTCCAAATGCTGTGGCTGCCTACTCCACTGATCCCTGTATTTCACTCATCAGATGGGAGCCCCTACCACAGAGAGGTCCAAGGTTGCCACAGTTATTTTCCTGCTGACCGGACGGGCGTTGGAGTGGGCTATGGCTGTCTGGGAGAGGAGAAGCTGGGTTCCTATGAGGGATTCATGGCTCTGTTCAGGGGGGTCTTCTACCATCCGCCGGAGGGCAGAGAGGGCGGTCAGTGCCTACTCCAACTACGGCAGGATGACCAGACCAGGGCGGAGTATGTGCTCACCTTTCGGACAGGGGCAGCATCCAGCGGATGGTATGAGCGCTCTGCACCTTATTCAGAAGAGGATTGCATGAAGAGGTCCAGACAGAGTTGGCATGCCGAGACGACAATCTAACCTTGGACACTCTCATCGCGATGGCCATCCATCTGGATAATCTTCTTCCGGAGCGTCTGCACCCCCATTGCCTCTCTCCCTCCTTCGTTGACCGTTCTGAGTCAGACCCTGAACACATGGAAGTAGGGGCCACACCTCACTGGCTTCAACAGTGTCTGGTACGTCCCAACCTGGAATCCACGAGAGCAGAGGGATGGCCCCGTGACCATCTGTCTTCCGGGTTAGGCGTGAGTACTCCATCATCATCATCACTTTCCGCCAAACCTTTTTTAGTATTGATTTCATTAGCTGGCTGTCCCTCATCTATTGTTTTTACAGCTCTAGTGGATTCTGGTGCGGCGGATAATTTTATTGACCAGGCCCTTGCATCCTCCCTGCACTATCACGTTTCAGGAGAAGACCCAGATGCAGTGTCGAAGTAACAAAAGTTTATTACTAGAACAGGGGCAGGCAAAACGACAGCTCAAGGGCAGGCAGAGGTCAGTAATCCAGATCAGAGTCCAAAAGGTACAGAACGGCAGGCAGTCTCGGGGTCAAGCAGACAGAGGTCAATAATCCAGGGTGGTGTGACAAGGTACAGAATGGCAGGCAGGCTCAGGGTCAGGGCAGGCAGAAATGGTCAAAACCAGGAAAACTAGAAAAAGACAGGAGCAAGGGGGAAAATGCTGGTAAGCTTGACGAACAAAAGAAACTGGCAACAGACAAACAGAGAGCATGGGTACAAATACACTGGGGAAAATGGGGAAGATAGACGACACCTGGAGGGGGGTGAAGACAAGCACAAAGACAGGTGAAACAGATCAAGGTGTGACATGCACATCACCTCATACCCTCTCTCCTCTCCGTTTCTGGTCCAAGTGTTGGATATGCGACTATTGGGATCTGGCACTATTACCACGTCACATCTCCACTCATCCTCACCGTGGAACCCAAGCACCAGGAAGGCCATTCCTTCCTCATCACCTCCGCACCCGTGCACAAAGTCATTCTTGGCCTCCCATGGTTCCAACTCCATAATCCCACTATCTCCTGGTCAGAGAGGAGGATTACCGCCTGGGGACCAGGATGTCGGAGGACCTGCTTTCCCGGACCCTTTGGTTCCACGTTAGTGGAGGGCCGTGTAAGTGTCTGCCAGCCTATCAATCGGTCCTCCCGTATTGTTGCGCCCGTGTTTTAGGATGTAGATGTGGACATCCGCCAGGCTCTGGAGAGGAAACCCGCTCCTGCCACCTGGCATCCGGAGCACATCTACGTCCTCAAGGGGGTCAGAGATCATTGGCTGACCTGGGCACACTCATCCCTCGCCGCTGAACATCAAGGTATCACCCGCACCACTCAATCCCTTTCTGAGAAATAATGGTGGCGCACTTTGGCGCAGCATGTTGCAAACTATGTCAACTTATGTTCAGTATGTACTCAATCTAAATCTCCTCTGCACGCTCCAGCAGGAAAACACCTTCCCCTTCCCGTGCCTCAGCCTGGTCTCATCTGTCCATTGGTTTCGTCACTGATCTGATGGTTTCACCAACATTTTGGTGGTTGTGGACAGATTCTCAAAATCATGTCGTTTCATCCCTCTCTCTGGTCTCCCTACCGCTCTCCAGGTCGCTGAGGCACTGCTCCAGCAGGTCTTTCGGCACTATGGCCTTTTGGAGGATATCGTCTCTGATCCCGGGCCCCAATTCACATCACGTGTATAAAAGGCTTTCATGGAGAAAATGTGGGTCACGGTCAGCCTCACTTCCGTGTACCGGCCTTAATCTAACGGGCAGGTGGAGAGGATGAACCAGGAGCTGGGGAGGTTCCTGAAGAGTCACTGCCAGGACCGACAGGGGAGTGGGCCCGATTCCTTTCCTGGGCAGAGTACACTAAGAATTCATTGCATCACTCCTCCACTGCCTGACTCCCTTCCAGTGTGTTCTGAGTTATCAGCTGGCCTTGGCTCTGTGGACTCCAAGCCAGACCGAAGCTCCTGCAGTGGACGAGTGGTTCAGGCGCGCAGAAGAGGTATGGAACGATGCCAACGTGAGACTTCTGCGCGCCGTCCACCATCAGAAAGAGCAGGCCGGATCGCCACCGCAGTGAGGCCCTCAGGTTCCATCCTGGTGATCGCATCTGTCTCTCCACCAGGAACCTCCCGCTTCGCCTGTCCTGTAAGAAGCTGAGTCCCTGGTTTGTGGGGCCGTTCAAGGTCCTCCGGAGGGTCAACGAGGTAATTTACAGATTACAACTCCTCGTTAACTACCAGATCTCACAATCTTTTCATGTTTCGCTCCTCAGGTCAGTGGTTCCTGGTCCTCTGGCTGATGCTGCCGTTGGGGGTGGGGGGGTGGATGTACTGTCACGTCTACTCCCGCTCCCCCTCCTGCACTCGACGTTGCTGGTCTACTAACCACAGGTCCTGGCAACCCATCTTTACGTACACCTGCGTCGCATCAGTCACACCTGGACTTCGTTACTCCTTGATTATTTACCCAGTATATAGCACTCTTTTGTTATCAGTTATCAGGCAGTATTGCTTATGTTCCTTGTCAGACATTTCTCCTGTTTTTTATTGTTCTATGTTCGTTCACATTAAACTCACTAACTGCACCTGCTTCCTGACCATCTGCGTCGACGCTACAACAATAATGCACCAGCAAAACAAAAAACACCAGCAAAACGAAAGCTAGGATTAATATTCAAGTACATATTGTTTCACACACCATAACCAGCATTATATGTGTAATATGAGGCTGGTTATCATGTCTCATAACAAGTATGTGCTGTGTTATTTAAAATAGGGCCTAGGTAATACAGTATCTTTAGCCCATACAAACCAATACCACGCGTCTTGCCTCCCTTAACACACACACAAACACACACACTCACACACACACTCACATACACACACACACACACACACACACACACACACACACACACACACACACACACACACACACTCACACACAGGTCAATGGATCACGTATATATCAGATAGGAAAAAAATATTATTGTTGACAAAGATTTACACTAACGTACTGCATCTGTCATCTTGTCTTCATTTGACAGAGCAATATACTGTAAACATGCCATTCAACACAACACTAAGCCCTACCCTTAGGATCTGTAACATGCAACTCCACATTTTTACGGATGACATGAATTTCTCCTTTTTTCTCTCCTCCTGGCAGAGAGCTGAGTGTTTCACCTTTTCAAAATGCAAAGCAAGTCTCTAACTTGGAGAGCGAATGGGTGGCTTGTGATTGTGGTAGTAAATTGAGGGACTATTGCAGTAACTCACAGAGAGGGATAATGGTTTTATGTCTGCCCAAGTCCTGACTTGGTTATGGGGATACAATAACACCTTCAAGGGTTATGTTAATCTTTAAAAACAGGCTTTTCTTATGCCGCCCCACACTTTACCTCATTTGAATGAGTATTTTACCTCAATCTAAGTCTCCCTCTGCAGCTTATATTGTGTTATCCTCTCCTTTCTCTTTTATTTGCACACAAAAAGGGAAGCCTGCAATCTATTTACTCTCTCCCATATAGAGCACTCGTTTGAGAAGAACATTAAAGTCCATAAAACAACCACTTTCTCAACCTCATTCCGTCTTCCTTTTTAATAAGCATTGTAGCTACATCAACATCAATAATTTCTGAGGGCAGTCAAACACCGTACATGACCTGGCTGGTATCCATTTTCCCATGTTGGCTTGTATCTCTCCCCACATCTCTTCATGAGTTTCAAAGTTTTACTATGAAATCCCTCATTATGAGATTGGGTAAAACTCTGCCTTAACCCCACTGCACTTCAGTAACACATTAAAGTCCCCACACACAAACACCCACACATGCATAGAATATAACAAGGATTAACTCATGGGAGAATAATTTAGATTCAATAGTTTAGCAGTAGTTTAACAGAATATAAACAATTAAAGTACCACCTTCACAAATGCATGTGAATGTGCTTGCCTGGGTGCATGCGTGCGCGTGCATGTATGTGTGTCTGTACCTTGTTTATCTTTTGCTTTGCAGGTGCTCATTAGAGTCTAAATCCAACAATATTATTATTCGGTCCACATCTCTCAACATTCATATTTCGACTGCACTATCTGGTGAGAAATGCAGGTTTACCACACTCCTTGTTTTCACGATTGGTTTCATGTCATGGAGTCCAATGCATGATAACTACAGATGTAGGATCTTCATTTGGTAACTCTTTTGTTGATGAGAATGCAAACTTGTAGTGTATTTGAGTTTTTAAAAGGCTTCCAAAGTTTGTCACTTCCACTTTGAACGAAAAATCTATTAACCCCTACAAAAATGTTTATTAATTATAATCAACATAATAATTCACATTTACTGTTGCTGCAGGATTATTTTCCTGCTGTAGCAAACTGGCTCAAATTAAGATCCTACATCTGAACTCTGACACTTTCAAAGAGCCTTCTAAGAGAATACAGACACATCCTCCTCCTCCCCATGTTTCTCTCTTTTGTTTTCTTGCCAAATGTGTTCCGTAGCCCCTCTCCCAAAACAGCAACCTGTTCATGCTCCTCCTTAAGATGAAACACTGACTGGGTTTCAATATTGACGTTTATGGCAGGTGTGAGAGAGAGTTCAGTTCCCACGTTAATGAGAGATAGATACGTTCCAAACCCAGTCTCTTTACGACTGTTAGATTAATACGTTTTGGAAACAGGATAAGTGCTGTTTAGAGTGAGGGTATCCTGTTCCTTTACTATGATTTCCACAATCCTGACTTTTAAAGAACAGAGGTTCTGAGGAATGGAGAACCCGATGAGAGAGGACATAATAAAGATGTGGAATATGTCCTTTCTTACTCAGAGAAAATTGCAATGACATTGTTTTGAAAGGAAAGTTACATTTTGTTTGTTTCTATTTTGAGGAAGATGTTCTCCGTGAGTGTTATTTCAAAGGAAGCCAACCAACTTTAAAGCTTGATTAAACAAATAACGTATTTGTTCAGGTTAATTGAACTATCAGGGGTGTTGCTCAAATGAGGTAAACAACTGAAAATGAGTCTAAAATAATTTCTGAGTCAAAGGATTCAGACAACCTCCATTTGTCACATACATCACAGGCAATATCTAGTAGGCCACAAGAACATTTGAAAAGGCTAAATAAAGCTTTGTTCCTCTGCCCAGTTGTCACTGAAACATGCCTGTGGAATTTTAAGTTTCAGCTAACCACATCATATGTTATAGCAATCTGTCAGTCGATGACACAGTCAATTGCGTGTCACGCAACCATTGGTTGATGCATGCGATGTCTGAGCAGGGGAACGTGACTGCCTACATCTGAGTTTGTGGGACATTTTGATCTGACTGTTTGAGACACTTCAAACGATGGTGGATAATTGAAGACAGTTCACCCCATGCCTTTATCATTGAAAAAAGAATGGTCAGTTCCAGTGTACTTAACTGGGTGTGTCTCCCATAGACACCCATGCAATAGCATCAGAATAGGGAGCAGAGTTGTGTTGCATTCCTAATCTGTAAAATTAGATAGGTTTAACAGTCTTGGGTAATAGGATTAAATTGTTGTGAGGCAGCGGTTTACTTAGGAGGGAGAGAGGTTCGAGGGAAGTAGAAATGTGGAAGTCTTCAGGGGTGCTCCATAAAATGAACACACGGAAATGGCCAGAAGCCATTGGCTGAAATAAGAAAAGAAAAGAAAAGCAGAGGGAACATCTATCTGTACAATGCTGTCAGGTCAATATGTGGAGAGACCATTGGCTTTGTTTAACAGTGTGTGGGGGGATAGTTTGTCTTGTCAAGAATTGTTTTGGAAATATTTTTTTGGATGAACATCTTGATACATTTTTATATATATTTTTAAATGGGTTTAAAAAAAAATATTCTTTGAATATTTATAAATGTATAATATACAGGAGTGGCAACGAATGCATAGTTAATACTAATGTAATTACATGCAATGTAATTTAGACATTCTCTATAACAAAGCCTCACACTCTTTGTCTAGCTGGACTGAGAAAGGTATGAGAATTAGAGAGATTTCCCCGATGTTATGTATAAAATCTCCATATTAGTGCATTTGAATATCTTAATTATCGTGGCAATGAGAAAAGATTACAGGCTGATTAAAGGCATATGCTGAGCACTCAACATGATGAACACACTGAAATAAACCATCTCCATTCACCTGAATAAAAGGGATCCTGTTACTTGATCACAGCGAATTGCATTCTCCGTTAACTAACAGGCTGCACACCTTTTGACATGTTTTTCCATATGCTGTGTGTTTGTGATGGATTAATCCATCCTTGAAATAGGTAGGTCATGTTTTTCTTTCTATTTTCCCCCTCAGGTTGAATAATGCATAGTATATGTATCTAGCTTTTACAGTGAACATAAAGCCATATTAGCCTACACACCCCCCACAAGTGATTTTGCATGCACAGCTGCTTCTTACTTACCTTAGTAAGAAGGAAATGGAGAGGAGTTATGAAAAACAAGTGGGTGTGTGATGTGCAGTAGGAGCCAGTGTTTTATCCCGCCTGGAGCAAACCCGCCAGACCAATCGGCCCTCCAACTGGGACATGAGGCACCAGCTCGGACAAGACCACAGCTAACAAGCCACACACGTGCACACACGGATGGTTACATCCACTCACGTGTGCATGCACGCACAAACTTGCACGCACGCACGTACGGACACACACACACACACACACACACACACACACACACACACACACACACACACACACACACACACACACACACACACACACACACACACACACACACACACACACACACACACACACACACACACACACACACACACACACACCTTCCGTGGGAGGCTAGCAATGTTACTGCCAGATAGAGGCTAGCTAGGGAGTTCTTAACTCGACTGGGCAAACTTCCTCCATGATGGGAACAGTTGCATGATTTATCGTGTCCTCTGGTCGTCTGTAGGAATGAGATAGCTGGTACTTTTATCCCCACAGCCTCTGGTGAGCTTAGGCATGGTAACAAGGACTTTTGGGTTGGCAGGGGACGCAGACTGACTGCCATGTCCAACAGAGAGCATAGGGATGGACAGAGTAGTGGGACCACATAGCACTGCTGTTAAATTACAGCTCTCTGAGTGGAGTGGGCTCTTTCTCATTTCAGCTTAAAATGAGCACTGTTTTTGTCTGGAGGATGAGACTGTAATGAACCAGTCTGAGCAGAAATTAACACGTCCTAATGTGAGCTCATTGCATCAGTTCAAATTTGTTTCATGAGAGAGAGTGGGGGGGGGGGGGATTTATAAGAATGGTAGGGAAGGACACAAAAAGAGGGTGAGGGTGCGGAAGAGCTGCGCGGGAGAGGGGAGGAGGGTGTAGTCTTGGCACCAGAGTAAACAGAAAACATTGATATAGGATGTTATGTGAATTTGCCTATCCATCTCCATGGCAACTCTATTTTCTGGTCGCAGCTTTAATGAATAGGTAATGAAAGAAATGCAAAGCGCAAAACTTCAGGGAATTACAGAGGATGTCGTTTGCCGAAACTGGCTTTCTGTTTTTGTCCGGCACAACATCAGGGTAAACTTGTGTCTAGCGGGGCTGGGAGAGGGGCAGTATTGGAGCTCTTTGTTAGTAATGTTAGAGGGTACGTACCTTCAAGGTAGCAGGTCAAGGTGGTGGTGGAGATAGCAGTATGAGGAAATAATATAGCTTTTTTTCCAGACAATAGCTATTCACTAAGACTACGCCAATTGAATCCTCGACGAAACAGACTCCAGATAATAACACCTTCCTTTACTTTAGCTCCAGGCCTTCATGCATGCTGGGATACAGGGGTCATTCCATGTCATTTCAGAAAGCCATGACACCCACTATCTCAGATTGTTCTGAAATAGTTTCTGTAGTTAGAAACAGCTAAGATTAGCATTCCTGAAACAATATTTTGTTGAAATATAATTTGATCTCTGAGAAATTAAGCTAATTGAATGCACCCAAATTGTCAATTTTTAAAATGATCAAAAGCCATCCTGTCACGCCCTGACCTTAGAGATCTTTTTTATGTCTCTATTTTGTTTTGTACAGGGTGTGATTTGGGTGGGCATTCTATGTTCTGTAATTCTAGGTTTTGTATTTCTTTGTTTCTGGCCGAGTGTGGTTCCCAATCAGAGGCAGCTGTCTATCGTTGTCTCTGATTGGGGATCATACTTAGGCTGCCCTTTTCCCTCTTTCTGTGTGGGATTTTGTTCGTTGTTTGTGTGCAGGGAGTTTGCACATCGAAGTTGTTCGGTCATTGTATTCGTTATTGTTTTGTCCTGTTTTGGTTTCACTTCGTGATTAAATTATGTGTAACTCTAAGAACGCTGCGCCTTGGTCTCTTCCTTCCGACGACACCGTTACACATCCACAGACTCCCCACACTCCTTGCCAATCCCACTCCAACAACCAGTATACAATATCAGTTCTCTACGTCTAATGGGATCTTGAGTGGCCCAGCGGTCTAAGGCACAGCATCGCAGTGCTAGATGCGTCACTACAGACCGGGGTTTGATCACAGGCTGTATCACAACCGGCCGTGATCGGGAGTCCCATAGGGCGGCGCAAATTGGCCCAGCGTCGTCCCGGTTTGGGGAGGGTTAGGCCAGGGTAGGACGTCATTGTAAATAAGAATTTGTTCTTTAACTGACTTGCCTAGTTAAATAAAAAATGAAATAAATAAAAATATGACAAGTAGTATGGAGCTGCTGCTTGGAGTATTGCTTCTTCAACCTTTGTAATGTACTCCCTGTGAATCGGGTGACTCCCCCCTCCGCGTTCAGAGAAATTATCAATTGAAGTCACTTGCGTTCTATCCCATACCTTAGTGTGAAAGTACCTGTTCCTGCTACTGCCACCACACCCTTTAATTCATTTTGCTGGTCTCTTTTGTATTTTAAATGGATCACAGCATGTTCTTTGCAACTTTGGGTTGAAAACCAATAGCTTTTGCTCATGATGAATATAAATTGTGTGGTCATGTGTGGTTTATTCCCACACACAGAGGGTCTGGATTAGTTAGACCATTCCTGGCAACTGGCGAACAAGCAAACCATTAGGCTACAGCAGTCTAATGGTTTCAATGGTAAAATGCCCAAACACACACTGTATAGTGTATTGCAATGGTAATGTTATTGGGTTGGGTTTAATGGTAAATGTCACTAGTCACACTACATATTGAGGTAGGATGTGTTTTTTAAGAATTTTATTGAAAAACATACGAATGCCAAGTCACTAGCCCATTTCTCCATCAAAGTTTTGGGCTTGTAGGAAAAGTCTTCATATGAGAATTGCACCATACGGATAGCCCTTTCAGAGAGCTGCCATTTTTGGGGGACTAGTCAAGGAGAGTTGGTTTGAATCATTAGGTTGCTAAGTGGAGGACAAACTGAAATGCTTTCATTGAGGACTGTCTTGACCACACAATTGACCACACAATTTATTTTCCTTATGAGCAAAAGCTATTGGCTTTAATAAACACAAGAGACGAGCAAAATTAAATAAAGGTTGTGGTTGCAGTAGCAAGAACAGTGGCATCTAGTGGGCAAGACTTGGTACTTTCACACAAATTTTTGGTAAAGAATGCAAGCAACTTCAACGGCTAATTTCTCTGAACAGGGGGAAAGAATATCACCAGATTCACAGGGAATACATTACAAAGGTTGAAGCAGCAATACTCCAAGCCGCAGCTCTATACTACTTGTTAGACGTAGAGAACTGGTACTGTATACTGGCTGTTGGAGTGTGATTAGCGTGGGGGGTCCGTGGGTGGCCTTTGGGTAATTGGGTAATTACAATTTTGGTAATTGTATTCCTTTTCTTACTCATTGTTAGGAAGAATTATGGTACAAATCGGTTTGTATGTACTATATTTATTGAAGATTATATGAATCCTATAAATTAAAATATCCAATTTGGGTGCAATAAATAAATGTAATATCTCAGAGATCAAACTATATTTCAACTAAATAATGTTTCAGGAATGCTAATCTTACCTGTTTCTAACTACAAAAACAATTTCAGGACAATCTGAGATGGTGGGTGTTGAAATCCTCTTTCTTGTGCTTTTTGAGGTGGAATGACTCACAAATTACTTTGGTTGTCTGGCAATCTTCATCACCTTATCAAAGCCTTTTCTCTCTAGCAGGTGGAGAACCTCTCAACTCGTCACATCAAAGAGACACACCTGCAAATAAATCACAGCAAACAGACACAGTGGATCCAGACTAGGGCCTCCACTACCAAAGAGGTACGATTAATTTCAGAGTCTAATTTAATATTCATGAAGGTACGCTTGGTTGAAAGGTTGTTTACTGAAATCTGCCTTTTGTCTATAAGAGACAAGAAGTGTGATGCGCCAGCTGGCATCTATGTTTGCACTTGTTGGTCCATATTTACACATCACAGTGTGCACACAAACATGCGCAAACATGCAAAAACGCACACACACAAACATTCATACGTGCACAAATACACACACGCATACAAACATAGTATGGGTTCTTCCACTTATCATCATTACGGCGGTGGGAATGGATTTTCCTGAGTGTTTGTAGAGTTAGGGTGGGGTGGGGGGTTGTTTTGACCTCTCAGTGAACTGAATAAATTAGGATGCTGTGCCACAGAGATTTAAAATATGTCACTACGTCAGAACAGAGGGTGTGTGGTGTGGGCTGAGCAAACAACAACAAAGCTACCTACAAAAATATAGGAAGAGGGAAGGAAGGAGAGAGGGGTCAAGTCATCTGTAATTAAGTTCATACAGAAGTCCCCCTGTGAGTTCTTCCTCCTCTATGAAGAATGTGTGTGTATGTATGTGTGTGTGTGTGCATGCTTGTGTGTATGAGTGTGTGTTTATGCTGAGCTCCTTGAGGCTGGGGTGTGGTGTATAGTCAATGCATCGAACAGGCATGTCGTGGCAAGTCCAAGACGAGCACTACAGTCTTACTATCCAGCAGGTGCAGACATAAAATACATTCTAAACAGTAACACACAGACAGATGGACAGACGGACTGCTAGACAGCGAGGCGCAGGTGTTACTTTGTAAGCAGCACCTGCTTCTAAATACGCTGGAGGCTCCTCTTCATGGCTACTGTATCGACAATTCTCTCCCCAAGCATTAATACAGTCCAAAGGAGGTTGGTGGCACCTTAATTGGAGAGGACGGATTCGTGGAATGGTATCAAGTGGAATGGTATCAAATACGTGAAAAACAAGGTTTCCATGTGTTTGATGCCATTCCATTTACTCCGTTCCAGCCATTACTATGAGCCGTCCTCCCCTCAGCAGCCTCCACTGATATAGTCTCACAATCTACCTGTTTATAACTTTCATCAATCCAAAGGCCACAGAAACACTTATACCGCCTCCATTCCTCTTACCTTATCCTTTCGGTTCAAGGCAAAGAAGAGAAAGGCCCTTCCAAAAATGCAAAAGACTCCTGTCAGCCTATCCATAGACTGTTCACTCTGCTACTGTCCGGCAAACGATACCGAATAATCATCTCTCGGACCAACAGGCTCAGAGACAGCTTCTACCCCCAAGCCATTAGACTGCTAAATAGTTAATTAACTATCTGCACTGACCCTAACTTGCACTGACTCTATGCACACTCACAAGACTACATATACACACGATATACGCACACTCACACACACTACACTGCACTGACATTCTCACACAAAACCCCCACACATAACACACACACGCATACCGACACAACACAAATACACACAAATACACATACACACACACATGTGCTGCTACTCTGTTCTTTATTTTACTGTTATTGTTATCTATCCTGATGCCTAGTCACTTTAGCCTGCATTCATGTACATATCTACCTCAAATACCTGGTACCCCTGCACATTGACCTGGTATTGGTACTCCCTGTATATAGCTCCATTCTTGTGTATTTTATTCCTCTTGTGCTACTATTTTTCATTTTATTATTATTATTTAGCTCTTTATCGTTGAAAGGGGCTCATAAGCAAGAATTTCAAGGTAAAGTCTACACCCGTTTTATTCGGAGCATGTGACAAATAAAATTTGATTTGATTCATGATGTGCAACTGCCTCTGTAGATAAGATATTTGATGGTGATTTGACGGTGCCATATGAATCGCGGATCCAGGTGGATCCATCTTTGCCTTTCTTTACCTCACTGTAAAGTTTGGTTATTTTTAACAAGTCTTCCATAGGGTGTAAGATTAAAAAAAGAGGACGATCTTGGAAGATAAATTACTATCTTTCTCTTTCTCTGTTCCTGTGGTTACTGAACACATGTTCTGTCAATCCACTGTCTCCAGCAGCAAACCTATTAACTGTGAGAGAACGGATGGTTCAAAAGGTCAGTTCATTGTCTAATTCATCTCTTCTTAATACTGTATGATCTAACAGTGAAGTAAAGGTCAGGCAAGATAGAAAGACCCTGGAGAGAAAGAAATTGTGAAAAACAATCTCCCTTGAGAGTGCTCAATGAAAGAGAGCAGCTGCTCCACAGCCCGCTTCTCTCTCTCTCTCTCTCTCTCTCCTTCTATCTCTCTCTCTCTTTGGCCACATAGAGAATATACAGACATCCCAAGCAGGTGTTCTCATTGCCTTACACCCGATCCTCCCTCCCTCTTCTCAGTGCTCCAGTACAGTCGGCCATGTCCTCTTTAAGTGATTACAGTGAAACAGATTGTTTCCGAAGGTAATCTGCCAGATTTTGGAACATGTTGTAGCATGTTTAATAGGCATCATCAAGCTCCCTTCCATGCAGATGCTCTAATTTGCCTGTCTCTGACATAAAGTTCAAACCCGATTTCTTTCCCTTTTTTCTTTTCCAAACCTGTCCCCCGATAGGTGACGTCTTTCTTGATGAGGTCATGCACAACATAACAGATAAGTAAAAGAACCGTTACTCACATAGCTGCCATCTGCTGGAGCTATGTGCATTTAGCCTTAAAACATTCTGTAGGTGCACTGCAGTGCTGAAGACAGAGCAGACCACATGCAGGCACGCACCCACACTTTCCATCTCAATCATGTTTGCCATTGAGCTGGTGTAAGTGCCTGAGATGGTCTGGATTGTAGCAGTATCAATTCGACCAAGTTCGAAATAACAAGCTTGCATTTTCATGGTGAATCTTAATCACGAAGGAGTATAATACCTTAATGTCCAACCTGGTCACAGAGCATTTCATATTATTTATTCAGTATGATACACTACATGACCAAAAGTATGTGGACACCAGCTCATTGACATTCTCATTCCAAAATCATGGGCATTAATATGGAGTTGGTCCCCCCTTTGCTGTTATAACAGCCTCTACTCTTCTGGGAAGGCTTTCCACTAGATGTTGGAACATTGCTGCGGGGACTTGCTTCCATTCAGCCACAAGGGCATTCGTGAGGTTGGTCACTGATGTTGGGCAATTAGGCCTGGCTTGCAATCCGCGTTCCAATTCATCTCAAAGGTCTTTGATGGGGTTGAGGCCAGGGCTCTGCGCAGGCCAGTCAAGTTCTTCTACACTGATCTCGACAAACCATTTCTGTATAGACCTCGCTTTGTGCACGGGGGCATTGTCATGCTGAAAGAGGAAAGGGCCTTCCCCAAACTGTTACCACAAAGTTGGAAGCAAACAATTGTGTAGAATGTAATTGTACAGTATGCTGTAGCGTGAAGATTTCCCTTCACTGGAACTAAGGGGCCTAGCCCGATCCATGAAAAATAGCCCCAGACCAATATTCCTCCTCCACCAAACTTTACAGTTGGCACTATGCATTCGGGCAGGTAGCGTTCTCCTGGCATCCGACAAATCCAGATTGGTATGTCGGACTGCCAGATGGTGAAACGTGATTCATCACTCCAGAGAACGTGTTTCCACTCCTCCAGTGTCCAATGTCAGCGAGCTTTATACCACTCCAGCCGACACTTGGCATTGCACATTGGTGATCTTAGGCTTGTGTGCAGCTGCTCGGCTATGAAAACCCATTTCATGAAGCTCCCGACGAACAGTTCTTGTGCTGACTTTGCTTCCAGAGGCAGTTTGGAATTCGGTAGTGAGTGTTGCAACCCAGGACAGACGGTTCCACGCTGAAAGTCACAGAGCTCTTCGGTAAGGCCATTCTACTACCAATGTTTGTCTAGGGAGATTGCATGTCTGTGTGCTCGATTTTATACACTTGTCAACGGGTGTGCCTGAAGTAGCCAAATCCACTAATTTGAAGGGGTGTCCACATACTTTTCTATATATAGTGTATATTATGTTTCATATGCTATGCATTAATTTGTGGATGTCCATCACCCATTTCTTATGATATGTTACGAATTACGATTCCTCTTATGTGTTATGACTTTGCAAAATGTATAATATGTTACGACTTCTAGCTAGGTCCCTAGGTTGCTAAAGTTTGCTAGCTGGCTAACATTAGCTAGGCTAGGGGTGAGTTAGGTTAAAAGGTTAAGGTTAGGGGAAGTCAGCTAAAAGGGTTGAGGTTAGGGTTAGTGGAAGGGTTATGTAGCATGCTAGGTAGTTGCAACATTTCAAAAAAGTAGTAAGTAGTTGAAAAGTTGCTAATTAGTTAAAATGCTATAGTTGTCCATGATGAGATTCGAACTCTCAACCTTTCGGTTGAAATACCTTTGTGTTATACCCTGCTTTCGTTTTTGCCTTAAGTAACCATCTGTCTTATGTAACCAAACATAACATATCATACTAATTTGAGTGTCCCGGATTTACCTTTACTATGTTCCGTCTAGTCTATGAGACTAGGCTGCAACGTCTCCTCAGTTTATTATTTTGTCTTTTGTACATCACATCTAATAATCTTTCTCATTTATGATGTAATTGATTTACACATTTTTTCTATCTAAATCTTGTGACAAATGGTGTACTTGAAAATAAATTGCCCTTCATTACGTAATTAATCTGAATGTGAATAATTAATGAGGAACAAAGGGGATGGTTGTCTGATCTGACTTTCCTTAAGAACCCAATTTTACTGTAAAAGGAGAAATGTATAAATAATAAAATTTTACATCTCCGTATCTCAATGTTTCATATTTTTTAACTTGCACTTGGAAAACCATCAAGATGTGTTGCTTTGTGATTTCCTAAAGAAGAGTATTTGGATAATATGGTATATTCATCTAATGCCTGATCTGGTAGGAGTGTCTGGACGGCTTGGATGAGGAGGAGCAGTTGGTAGCTGCCAGCACTTCAAGGGGCACAGGACGGACCTCATCATGCCTCCCGAACCACATAAAGTGCTCTCCTGCCTGGGCAGCAGCTGCCACAGTGGACCTATCAAGATGATTACTGGGAAAACGCCTGCTGGTGGAGGAGCCCTCTGTGTCCTGGCGGTCCTGGTAGTCTGTCTGATAGGCTGAGAAGTCTCCCCTCGTCTCCCCCACGCCACTCACACTTCCATGGTGGCACAGGCAGAAGTGGGAGTTATGTTGTCTACGCTCGTCCAGGCACTTCTTGCGGCCTAATCCCTATGAAAAACACCATAAGAAAAATGGTATTGTTTCCAATTTTATTTTGTTGTATTATCTTATTAAAGCCCTTAGTGTTGATTTGACAACATCCCTGATGATGTCTTTGTTTTCCTTGTAGTGGGCATATTGCTTACATCATCAAATACATTGATGCTATCTTGCAGTGCAGCTTGGTTATCATGGGCTGAGAATGGATAAACTCTTCCCATGGTTTTCTGTAAAGAGAATAGTTAATTGATATATCACATTTTCTCCTAGGTCTTGGCATAGTTATGCCAACGATTATTAGTAAATTGTATAAAGGATAAATGTAATCATCTTCATGGAAATTAAGGTGATTGCACACATAACAACAACCCAAGACCATGTAGACACTTTTGAGTAAGATGTTTCACTCTCTGCATGAATGTATTGCACTCTGCCAACCTGTTCTGTGTTGATGAAGATCTTGGGATACTTCTCTGTGCTAGATGCTGGAGGTAGTGGTTCACTCTGAGACATCATATACCCTGTGCTGGTGCACGTCTCCCGTTTACTGGTGTCATTTGCTGGTAAACCTGCATGAGCCAACTGCACATTTTGAAAGACATTAAGTTGTTAGGAAAGGTACAGGGGTGTCTTTATAATAACTTTATTTGTTAGTATCTGCAACGTTATGTGCAATTATAATGGGCTCATCATAAGCTAATAGTGAAAGATTTAAAGTAATCAGAATCGTACCCATTTGCCATCCTTTTCCATTGATGAGTATTTCTTACCACCTTTTGTCATTTTAACAAGGTTGAAACTTTGTAACGACAGCACAAAATATGACCAACTGGACAGGGTTTATAATACTTTTGCTTCTCACATTCTTCTCACAAAGAATGCAAACAACAGTAACTATAATAACATACTAATCACAAATAATTTGTATTCCATTTGAAAAAAAATAAGTGTCTTTATTTCTGTTTGTTACATCACAATTCAGCCCGCCTTATTCCCCGTTTTCTAGTTAATTTGAAGGCAGTTTTATTTAACCTTCCAATTATAAAACAGAAGGAAAGGGAACTGGGGGAAAATGAATATGAAAATAAAGAAATAATACATTTAGCTAAAGACAAGGAATTAGGGTAAAGAATATAAAAATAAAGAATCAGAACATAAGAGAATTAATAAAAATGATCCCAAAAATGTCATTTATTGTATGCTTTTCTGTAAATTGTCATATCCAGAGCGTAATTGAACATGTGAAGTTAGCAGCAACTAAAAAGCCTCACTGTAAATCACAACGACTGCTTATATCAAACTAAAAGTCCAACCCTAACCTCTCTTCTCTTAAATGTATTTGTCGTCTTTGTCCAAATCCAATTATATCAGTTATGTAACAGCTAGCTACCACATCCTGTTGTATTATATTAAAAGCCACTTACCCTTCATAGTTTAATTTGGATTTTGGCTCAATTCATAATCCTGAAAATGCGGTCTTTTATTTAGCTTTTTTTACCCGGAAGTTGTGAGCTTTCTCGCTTTACAATAACGCGTGGTCTGTCAACAGCAGCAGACAGAACGGCTAAAGCAAGTGGTGTTGTTGATACCGTCTGGAAGGTTCTGCAAAACAGGGATAGATTAAATGTAAAAGCAGTAACTCAATTTGTTAGCAAATTTTCATTTCGTTCTGATCATGAACAAATAACGTTATGTATTTTGGTGTAAGCAGCAGGTGGTGAGTTAGCAGCAATCTTGTGACTGCAATTTTTGTTGACATTTTAAGGCAGCTAGTTTGCTATGAACGGGTACCCCTTGGACAGCATTCGTGTGTGTGGCCAGGAGCTAGCTTGTAGATAGAACATGAGTTCAGCAACAGCTAGGATAGGGACCCGAGAGGATGGCGTCCCTCCAGACCGTGGAAGTGAAGAAGTGGATGACAGTGGGGGCGACAGTGGCAGGCAAGTAAGCAATAGCTAGTTAGCTTTGAACTGCAGTTAGCTATCTGTTTATGCATGCATTGCAGGGTCACGTTATTTTATGACGTTGCACAGGACAGGTAACTGTACATACTGTACATAGGATATTTAAATGTATTTAGTTAGTTGTAGCTAACATCACAATATCTACACAATCATCTGTTTATTTACTTGTTATATTGAATCAAGTTGTCAGTGACTTAACAGACAAGTGAACTCAGTTTACCATCAATACCAACTTTGTTTACATGTGTCAAAGGAGTCAGGAGATGTGCCTAGGCAACAACGAAATAAAGAACCGTGCAGTGAAGTACTCTGCTGCCCCTCAACCCACCACCTATGCACTACTACAGGAGAAGACTGATCTGAAGCCGCCTCCTGCCAACTGGCTACGGGAGAGCCCCCAACGTGGGCCTGCAGGCACCTCTGTACTAGGGTCCAGCAGCAAGAGCAAGCCTTTCTCCAGGTGAAGCGCTGGTTATTCAGCCCTCAAAACGAGATGTGCTATCTGGTGGTATGCATCATCACTGAATTGTTGCAAGGTGCTCATGTACATGTACTTTCTCCTTGCTCAAGTTTGGGGATGGCTTATGACTTAATTGATTCCATTAGGGATAATGTTGATATGGGTGTAGGACTCTGAGGTAGGTCTATCCACTGAACAGCTAAGAATGTTGCATTGTTATTGCTACTGCTAATATGTATTTGGCTTGTTTGGTAATCAAAACTGTTTGGTGAACCTAAGGGTCTCATTCTCTTTTCTATTCAGAACATCAAGAAGCTGTTGAAGATCCCCTACAGTAAGTCCCATGTCAGTATGGCAGTCCATCGTGTGGGAAGGACTCTCCTCCTAGATGAACTGGCTCTTCATGAGTTCTTCTCAGGTACAGTTAGACAGCCAGTGGAGAGGAAGCCTGTTTAAATGTCAATGAAGGATGTGAGAAAGCTCATATCTGGATGATTGACAATGCTTGTAAAAAATACATTTGATTGTATGTTCTGTTTTACACTATGTCACAGAGAGGAGATTGGACATGGCTAATGGAGTTTTACCAGAGGGTAATAGATCAGAAGTGGCAGAGGAAAAAGAAGAGTAAAGAACACTGGTACCAAAAAGCAATCCTGTCCAAGTTCCTCTACTACAAGTGAGATACTTGAGGTTGGACTTCTAACCTACTTGTTAATGTGAACGACTTGCAATAGAAACAAGAAAACCTTATTTGAGCCAGAGTAAATCCTAATGGTTGTACTCCTCAATGTCTTCGCCAGTATAAATGGTGATGGAGCCACAGAGCCTGTCCCTGAATCAGACAACCCTGATGAGGCGTGTGGGGCGGAGGAGTTTGGTTCCTCCTGGCCCGTTACCTTCATCAGCACTGCTTCATACTCAGAGGAGGCCGCAGCACACAGAGGTAGGCCACACTTTATGGAATGTGCAGTACCTGGTGCAGTACCTGGTGCAGTACCTGGTGCAGTACCTGGTGCAGTACCTGGTGCAGTACCTGGTGCAGGTACCTGGTGCAGGTACCTAGTGCAGGTACCTAGTGCAGGTACCTAGTGCAGGTACCTGGTGCAGTACCTGGTGCAGTACCTGGTGCAGTACCTGGTGCAGTACCTGGTGCAGTACCTGGTGCAGTACCTGGTGCAGTACCTGGTGCAGTACCTGGTGTGTTGCTTTGCTCTTGTTGAGTTTCACCGTTTCTTCCTTTGTGACTGTATGTCCATTCCTTACAGGAAAGTGTTCCCATGAACAGCAAGTATGCATTGGGACACGTGGCTTCCAAAGAGCAGAACCTTACCACATTGTTCAACAAAGGGGAGAACAGTCAGGTAGGCTAGTGGTAAGAAACTTCATCAACAAACTCAGGAGACTCTCTATTTTGTTTTGTTGGCATTTGTTTCTTTGATTGTAAATGAGTTAAATCTATTCAATTCAAGTATCCATTCAACTTTTCTCCCTCAACTTTATTTGACAGGGTTTGAGGAATGACTTTGTGAGGAACATCTTGTGGATGTTTGAGGACATCCACACGCTGGTGGGGTCCAACATGCCTATCTTTGGAGAAGGATGCTACCCAGCCTGCGGCTCAGGTCAGAATCACGAAAAACGGGGAACAATGGCAATTATTCATGTCAGTCAATATAAACATTTTCAGATGGTTTACTACTGTTCCACAGCAATGTTCCCCTGCAAAATACCTAGAAGGTTCTTTCTTTTTTAGGAATAACCACAAGCCAATCAACATTCTCACAGGTATTGACTACTGGCTGGACAATCTGATGTGCAATGTTCCAGAGCTCGTCATGTGCTTTCACGTCAATGGCATCGTCCATGTAAATAAGCCTAGTTTTTACTGCCCAAATTAGTCATTTTTATTCACAATTTAATACTGTTTTAATGTTAGTGCTGATTGTTCTTTGGTCAGAAATATGAGATTATCTAAACAGAGGACATCCCTGATCTTGAGAACTCCACCTTCTCAACCATGGTTGTGAAAGACATCGCTCAGAACATTCGGTTCTTTCTCAAGTCTAACTGCACCAAAAAGGGCTATACCAACTGGCTCTTCAAAGGTGAGAGATAACACAACACACTAACTGTACCTCCTGTATGACTTACAAAATACATGTGAGAATAACCTGGTAAATATACACTACGATGTGGTAGTAGGCCTACTTCATCGAATAGTCCTGTTTCTGTGTTTCCTCAGCTAGTGGAAGTGACATCGTAAAGCTGTATGACCTCATCACTCTCCGTGAGGAAGCAGCAGAGGAGAAATGCCAGAACCCCTTCACCCTGCCTGTGGATGTGCTTCTTTACAAGTAGGTGCCTGCAACCTGGTACGGTATCGACACAGTATACCTGAAACTAGTGCACAACGCACAGTGTTATCAGTCAATGCATTAATGGCAAATTAGTCCCAAAAGATGGCGCCAGACTATACATTCTGTTTTGTAGAATGTGCATTGTTGTTCTTGCAGAGTGGCTAGCAACATGATGCTGAAGAAGAGCCAGAACAGGAAGTAGTATGGGACAATCAGAACGTTGCTCCTGAACCAGGACAGGCACCCACAGGTAATGGACTGGAGTCGCTGTGGGCGGGGGCTCTGAGGACAGCTACAGAGGAGGCTCAAGAAGATCTACCAGAGGACAGTCATGAGAATGGTTCCTGCAGTACCACCTCGGACCCACAGGATGATAGCAAAGCTGTAGCTATTATCAAATCAGTGGGGAGCTGTCTGTTCCAGAGAAGTACAAGTTCACTCATCAGATCAGGGTGAGTGTCACACATTTGTCGCTAGCTACTCTGTTTGTGTGACCTTGTTGATATGTAACCTTGACATAGCTACAGTAACCATAAACTAGCCACTACCTGGAGTGACTATTGGAGTCTTAGATGTTTTATCTTGACATTTAATTAATCCTGTTATTTTCCCATATTGCAGCCAATCTATGCATTTCCCGTCTCTCAAAACGAGGAAAGATGTCGGCACGTCCTCAGCTATGTCTTAAAGGTGAGTCTCTACTGTAGTGTAGTGATAACTATGGGAATGGTTGTCACCAAATGCTATGTTCCGTGAGCTCTAACTGTTGGATGTGTTTGGCAGGGCCTGAAAGCAGTGGACAGCAGCATTAAGAAGGAGAGTGACCTCCCAGCTGCTGACCCCAACACCCCCATCCCCCTGAAGTACTAGGATGGGAGTGATGCTGTAGAGAAAGGGATCACACTTCTCCTGGACAGAGGTTGGCCATCACGGACCCCATCAAGATTCTGAAGCATAGCTATATGACATTATTGATAATGAATGTTGTTATACCATAATGAGCAGGTTCCTTGTTGTATGTGAATTTGCCCCTAGTAAATACCTACTTTTCTCCTCCTTATACTCTTTTCCTTTATATCTATATTATCCTCTCCTGCCCTCCCCCGCCATCTCTCCGTTCCCCTCTCTCTCTCTTTCGCTTGGTTACGGCTGGTCCATTCCAGGAAGACCTGAAGCATCCGTCCCAGTCAGGGATGATCCCAGGGTCCTGGCAGCACCATATGAAGCTGCAGCTCTTCTTCAAGGCGTCCACTAACCTGCTGAAGAACAGCCGGGCCCTGCGCTACATCAAACTGGCCCTGCAGTGCCACTGTCAGTGTCTCCTCTCCGGCTCACCTAAGCATGCTGTAGTCAACTGTGGACTGATGTAGGCGACCTGTTGTAATACGGTTCAACTTTTCTTGCGTTACCTCTAATTATCCCTGCGTTACTACGATCAGTGTGTCTGTCTACCACCCTTCCTTCCTTCCATTTTCTCTCTCTCCCTCTGCAGATGCCTACTGTTCTGTGAGGAGTATCATGTACCTGCTGGTGCTACTGTTCCGCATCCAGTGTCTGTCTCTGTGTGGCGACATCCAGCTGTTGCTGGCCCAGAATGCAAGTAACCGTGCTGCCTACCTGGAGGAGTACAACTACCAGACCAACGAGGACCAGGAGTTGCTGCACAGAGAGAGCAGCTGCCAGGGTGAGGAGACACTCGCACACTTTTCAACGATAAACATATCATATTTCACAAACATGATATCGTTCTTCCAGTTAAAGGTTCAGGATACAGACCTCTCCCTCACTCTAATCCCCCCTTCCTTTACAGTGAACAAGTCTGTATCTATAACTGAACAGGAGATGTGGAAGAAGAGTTTCTCGTGCTTTGAGAAGGGCATGAAGGACTTTGAGGCCATCGAGTACAGCACCAACACCTCTCATCAGTCTGCCTGTGTTGCACAGCAGCAGAGGATCTGTGCCCAGGCCCACTGTGCTGTCTCTGCAGACCTGAGCAGAGGAGAGTTCTCCCAAGAGGAAGCTCTCTATTACAATAAGGTACCACAACCATATCATTATTTAGTAGACCTATAATGATTTCCATTTCAATGACTACCAACCCATGTTGTTTTCCACAGTAAGTAGAAAGGCATGAAGGCAAGACGATCTGCTTATCTTTGTGCCAGTCACATTTGTGTCATTTTGAAAAATGATGCATAAGATCTCTAAGGTTTCTTTTTTTAAGTAGGACAATTCAACTTAAAATCACTACGCTTTCACTAAGATATGGTGCTCTAAAAAATAGACGGAGATCTTTAGAGCAGAGATCCTCTCCAGGCTATAGACTACCTACCTGAGGGCTATGCAGCCCTTGGCCACCAGAGGGAACCACCCTGCAGTGTGGGACTTGGTCAACTGGGAGCTGTCCACTACCTACTTCAGCCTGGCCACTCTGCTGCAAGAAGTTGCCCCTCTGTCCAGGGAGGAAGGAACAGATAAGAGGCCATGGGCCACACTTGGAGAGATTTATAGTAGGTGAATGAACAGAATGGAAAATGTCTAAGTTAACTAACCTTACAAACTCTACATGCTGCCCTAGGTGAAATGGTTAGTGTTTTTTTCACAAGTCAAATGGTTATTTGAGCATGTGTGTAGGAGCACAGTAGTCCATAATAAAGTTGTCATTCCTGTGTGTTGCCAGATTGAGCAGGAGGTGACGGAGGCCATGCTGAAGTCTCTGAAGTACTGTGACATGCAGACCGAGTCGGCCCGCCAGCCCCTCTACCAGTACAGAGCTGCCACCATCCACCATCGTCTGGCCTCCATGTACCACAGCTGCTTCCGCAACCAGGTAAGGACTAGGCCTAGGACGTACACTGTAACCAGAGTAAAATGTCTATGTTTTAAAACATTTAAAGATTGTGTTGTCTGTAGAAGAGCATTAAGGTTTTCAGTATGTTACTGCTATGTTTCCTCCTCTGTGCCAGGTGGGAGACGAGCACCTGAGGAAACAGCACAGGAGCCTGGCAGAGCTGCACTGCAGCAAGGCTGTCCGCCTGTCCCTCAGCTGGAAGGACGCGAGCTGCTCCGCACCCTGCTGGCTGAGGGTGGCCTTCGCCGAGTTCACCATGGCAGGTTAGTCAGTGAGGCTCACCCAGGCCAGGGCCAGGCTCACACCCGCCAGGTCAGAACCGTCTTAGTATTCTGATAGGTGGTGTCATTGAGTAACAATGTGTGTTCACAGGTGAGAGCGAGCAGTTGGGCCAAGCTGAAGACCCTGACAGGAGCACACAGAGGTAGACACAAACATAGAGATAGAACTGGAACTTGATAGCAGAAATTCCCTTCAGTTTGCACCTTCTCTTTGAGAATCTACAGTTACTTCTAACCAACAATTACTCACATGCCTCATCCCTCTGTTAAATTTCCATATTAATGTATTAAATGTTTCTTTTTTTAAAGTTATCTATTTTATTTTTTGGGTAGACGGATGGCCCAGAGTTGACAGGACCCCCTGACAGTAGTGCAGAGGGCCCCACCTCAGGGCTAGACACAAAGGAAGTGATGAAGTTTATTGGTGTCTTTGAGCTCAGTTCCTCCTTCCTACTGCTGCAGCTGGTCAAGCTGATGACAACCATGAAGCACAAACCAAGGTGAGGAAAGGACTGGTTCTACACAGCCTGATTAACCTTATCCAGCAGGGCTAAACCAGGACTAAACATATCATCCAGTAGAAGCATAATACTGAACATTCCGTCATCTTTTCAGCCTAAGACTGGCCATCATGTCGGCCTTCTAAAATTACTACTAGTTCACTGGTTGCCCTCAAGACCTCGAGTTACACTGTACTATGTTGATTATCTAAAGAACCCTAAGCATTTAATTCCAGTGTGTTGGTCCTTTCACATCTCTCCCAGTGACAGATATCCCTCCACTCACAAAGCTGTGTCTGTTGCTTTCTCTTTAACAAGTGTCAGTCATTGTTATCCGTCTTTAGCAAAAGGCTTTGTCTCTGTAAGACACTGTGGCAAGAGGGGTTAGGGCTGCGGTTCCCAAACTAGGGGTCGCGACTTACTGATATGAAAATGGGGTTGCGGGAGAATTTCCAAAATCCTGAAAATCTGTATACAGTAATCCCTCGTTTATCGCGGGGGTTACGTTCCGAAAATGACCCGCGATAAGTGAAATCCGCGAAATAGAATTTTTTTTTTTTTTTACAATTAGCAACTATTACATGTATACAAATACAGTGACTCACGTGTAGGCCGTTTCGTCGACATTATGGGTTTAGGAGATGTTCGAAATTACAAGATAATTTGGCCAACTTAATGTAAATTTGCCAAGCTGTTTTATGTACGTACACATAACTGCACGAGACGACAAAATGATAGCACAATTCGTAGCATGTTTTGAAACAAGAAGCGGGAGTGAGTTTTTAGCGAATCAGAATGCAGAGCACAATGCACCAAAAAAAAAAAAAAAATGCATTATGAAAATCCGCGAAATAGCGAATCCGCGATAAGTGAACCGCGAAGTGGCGAGGGATCACTGTATTATATTTTTGTATCTCAAAATCATTGTAATGTGGTTAACCTTAAAAATCTGAATGAAAATGATTCAAAGATAAAATTCCACCAGAGGCTGCACTTGAATAATTCCTGCGGTGAATGGCTAGGGCCGCTACGCTGTGAAACACCACACTATTGCAGAGACTTTGATATTAACGGCCGCAATTTATATGGTGAAAACAATGTGTGGGGAGGCAAAGGCAGAGAAACTCACACCAATAACACTGTTAGATAAATAATTTATGCTATTGCTAGCAATCAAGAGGCAACTCCCCAGCTTATGCTCTCTAAATGGATGTTAGCTGTGAGGGCCGAGATGCCCAAGAATTGACTTTTGTTCGCTATACATGTTGGGGAATGCTATTCACAAGGACATATCCTTCTGTCTAACGATTCCCGGGTTCCCCTGCACTCTAGTTATGGTGTCTCCCTCTGCCATTGGACGCATTGTATGATACACCGAGAGCAACTGGCGGAAAAAGAGCTGAGCACAGAACTCTGAGATATACTGCAGCAGGTAACTTCGATTTGTAAACTACATCAAACCACATCCACTGTGTGCACGCCTGTTTGCGGTCTAAGGCACTGCATTGCAGTGCTTGAGGCTTCACTTAAGCACTGTGATCGGAAGATCCATGATCCATGGCGGCACACAATTGGCGTAGCGTCGTCCGGGTTACGGGAGGGTTTGGTGGGCTAGGTTTTCCTTGTCCCATCGTGCTCTAGCGACTCCTTGTGGCGAGTCGGGTGCCTGCAAGCTGACGTTGGCAGCTGGACGGTGTTTCCTCCAACACAATGGTTCGGCTGGCTTCCAACCAGTGGCGTAAAGTACTTAAGTACAAATACTTTTAAGTACTACTTAAGTAGTTTTTTTGTTTGTCTGTACTTTATTTTACTATTTATATTTTTGACAACTTTTACTCCACTACATTCCTAAAGAAAATAAATGTACTTTTTACTCTACGTTTTCCCTGATACCCAAAAGTACTCGTTACATTTTGAATGCTTAGCAGGACAGAAAAATTTTCTAATTCACACATTTATCAAGAGAACATCCCTGGTCATCCCTACTGCTTCTGATCTGGCAGACTCACTAAACACAAATGCTTTGTTTGTAAATTATGTCTGACTGTTGGAGTGTGCCCGTGGCTATCCGTAAATAAAAAGAAAAAAAGAAAATCGTGTCTGGTTTGCTTAATATAAGACATTTTAAATGATTTATACTTTTGATACTTAAGTACATTTAAAACCAATTTTAGACTTTTACTCAAGTAGTACTTTACTAGGTTACTTTTACTTGAGTAATTTTTTTAAAGGTATCTTTACTTTTACTCAATTATGAAAATTGGGTACTTTTTCCACCACTGCTTCCAACGCTTGGAAGAGCACTCAGGGAAACTCGGGAACTCGTGCATCTTTCTAGAGCTCTGACATCTTTCTAGAGCTCTGACATCTTTCTAGAGCTCTGACATCTTTCTAGAGCTCTGACATCTTTCTAGAGCTCTGACATCTTTCTAGAGCTCTGACATCTTTCTAGAGCTCTGACATCTTTCTAGAGCTCTGACTTCATAATTTGACCTCCTATTTTTTTTAGCGTTCCCATTTATCTTGAAAGCACCATGAAACTCATAGTAGTCTGCCCTTTGCCAGCTCATATCCACAATATATAACCAAAAGTATATGGACACCTGCTCGTCGAACATCTCATTCCAAAATCATGGGCATTAATATGGAGTTGGTTCCCCATTTTCTGCTATAACAGCTTCCACTCTTTTGGGAAGGCTTTCCACTAGATTTGGACTTGCTTCCATTAAGCCACGAGCATTATTGAGGTTGGGCACCGATGAGGCTGTAACATCTTATGCTTCACAGAGTCGTGGCTGAACGACGACAATATCAACATACAGCTGGCTGGTTATACGATGTACCGGCAGGATAGAACAGCAGCGTCTGGTAAGACAAGAGACAGCGGTCTATGTATTTTTATAAACAAAAGCTGGTGCACGATATCTAAGGAAGTCTCGAGCTATTGCTCGCCTGAGGTAGAGTTTCTCATGATAAGCTGCAGACCGCATTACCTTCCTAAGACTGGAACTATGTTCTCTGTAGCTGTTTATATCCTCCAATGGCATTGAGGCTAGTACTAACCAGCATCTGAATCAGTTGTGCTTCATCAATAAGTGCACACGATGACATCGGTCACCCACAGGTGACGCATACGTACATACCCCGAGACTAGAATCCATGGATTACAGGCAGCATCCGCACTGAGCTAAAGGCTAGAGCTGCTGCTTTCAAGGAGCGGGACTCTAACCCGGAAGCTTATAAGAAATCTCACTATGCCCTCCGACGAACCATAAAACAGGCAAAGCATCAATACATAACTAATATCGAGTCGTGCTACACCGGCTCTGACGCTCGTTGGATGTGGCAGGGCCTGCAAACCATTAGACTACAAAGGGAAGCACAGCCGAGAGCTGCCCAGTGACACAAGCCTAACGGACGAGCTAAACCACCTCTATGCTCGCTTCGAGGCAAATAACACTGAAACATGCATGAGAGCACCAGCTGAACCGGAAGACTGTGTGATCACTCTCTCCGCAGCCGATGTGAGTAAGACCTTTAGACAGGTCAACATACACAAGGCCGCAGGGCCAGACGGATTACCAGGACGTGTACTGCGAGCATGCGCTGACCAACTAGCAAGTGTCTTCACTGACATTTTCAACCTCTCCCTGTCCGAGTCTGTAATACCAACATGTTTTAAGCAGACCACCATAGTGCCTGTGCCCAAGAACGCTAAGGTAACCTGCCTAAATGACTACTGACCTGTAGCACTCACATCTTCAGCCATGAAGTGCTTTGAAAGGCTGGTCATGGCTCACATCAACACCATCATCCCAGAAACCCTAGACCCATTCCAATTTGCATACCGCCCCAACAGATCCACAGATGATGCAGTCTCTATTGCACTCCACACTGCCCTTTCCCACCTGGATGAAAGGAACACCTGTGTGAGAAGGTTATTCATTGAGTACAGATCAGCGTTCAACACCATAGTGCCCTCAAAGCTCATCAATAAGCTGAATACCCTAGGACTAAACACCTCCCTCTGCAACTGGATCCTGGACTTCCTGACGGGCCGCCCCCAGGTGGTAAGGGTAGGTAACAACACATCCGCCACGCTGATCCTCAACACATGGGCCTCTCAGGGGTGCGTGCTCAGTCCCCTCCTGTACTCCCTGTTCAGTCATGACTGCATGGCCAGGCACGACTCCAACACCATTATTAAATTTGACGATGACACAACAGTGGTAGGCCTGATCAACGACAAGACAGCCTATAGGGTCAGAGAACTGGCCGTGTGGTGCCAGGACCACAACCTCTCCCTCAACGTGATCAAGACAAAGGAGATGATTGTGGACTACAGGAAACAGAGGACCGAGCATGCCTCCATTCTCATTGATGGGGCTGCAGTGGAGCAGGTTGAGAGCTTCAAGTTCCTAGGTATCCACATCACCAACAAACTAACATGGTCCAAGCACACCATGACAGTCGTGAAGCGAGCACGACAAAACCTTTGCCCCCTCAGGAGACTGAAAAGATTTTGCATGGGCCCTCAGATCCTCAAAAGGTTCTACAGCTGCACCTTCGAGAGCATCCTGACTGGTTGCATCACTGCCTGGTATGGCAACTGCTCGGCCAACGATCGTAAGGCACTACAGAGGGTTGTGTGAACGGCCCAGTACATCACTTTGGCCAAGCTTCCTGCCATCCAGGACCTCTATAGCAGGCGGTGTCAGAGGAAGGCCCTAAAAATTGTCAGACTCCAGCCACCCTAGTCATAGACTGTTCTCTCTGCTACCACACGGCAAGCGGTACCGGAGCGCTATGTCTAGGTCCAAGAGGCTTCTAAACAGCTTCTACCCCCAAGCCATAGGACTCCTGGACATCTAGTCAAATGGCTACTCAGACTATTTGCATTGCCTCTCGCAGATTGACTCTGTACCAGCACCCCCTGTATATATTATTTTCTACAGCTGCTTTTGAATTACTTGTTACTTTTATCTCTTCTTCTTGTCTGTATTTTTGAAACTGCACTGTTGATTAGGTGCTCGTAAGTAAGCATTTTACTGTAAGCTCCACACCTGTTGTATTCGGCGCATGTGACAAATAAAATTTTTGATTTGATGTTGGGCGATTATGTCTAATCCCAACGGTGTTCGATGGGGTTGAGGTCAGGGCTATGTGCTGGCCAGTCAAGTTCTTCCACACTGATCTCAACCAACCATTTCTGTATGTACCTCGCTTTGTGCACAGGGGCATTGTCATGCTGAAAGAGGAAAGGTTTCTTCCCCAAACTGTTGCCACAAAGTTGGAAGCACAGAATCGCCTAGAATGTCATTGTATGCTGAAGCGTTAAGATTTCCCTTCAGTGGCACTAAGGGGCCTAGCCCGAACCATGAAAAACAGCCCCAGACTATTATTCCTCCTCCACCAAGCTTTAGTTGGCACTATACATTCGGGCAAGTAGCGTTCTCCTTGCATCTGCCAAACCTAGATTCGTCCATCGGACTGCCAGATGGTGAAGCGTGATTCATCACTCCAGAGAACGTGTTTCCACTGCTCCAGAGTCCAATGGTGGCGAGCTTTACACCACTCCAGTTGAAGCTTGGCATTGTGTATGGTGATCTTAGGCTTGTGTGCAGCTGCTCAACTGACGAACAGTTCTTGTGCTGATGATGTTGCTTCGAGAGGCAGTTTGGAACTCGGTAGTGAGTGTTGCATCCAAGGACAGACAATTTTTACGCGCTACGTGCTTCAGCACTCGGCGGTCCCGTTCTGTGAGATTGTGTGGCCTACCACTTTGTGGCTGAGCCATTGTTACTCCTCCACTAATTTGAAGAGGTGTCTACATAATTTTGTGTGTATATATAGTGTATGTGAAGCTGGGTTCAGTGCTCTCGTCTGCATTAAAACCAAATATCGAGCCAGGTTGCATGTGACGGTAGAGATGAGGTGCGCACTGTCGACCACACCCCCTGACTTTGAGAAGCTCCGACGCAACATGCATCAAGCACACCTATCTCAATTGCACTCCACACTATTTTCAGATTTCAAAATGGTGTCGTGGGTCAAAAAGGTTTGGAAACCCCTGGGTTAGGGTATAATCTTGGCATCCATATACCATAATCAAGGAAATAAGGCATAGTGCTAGAGTTTGGCTATTAAGCCCTTTTTCTACTCATGGATACCATTTGTCACGAGCCGTGGAAGCCGAAGACAGCGACCTCACGCAAAGCAGTCTACACTCCCAACGAGAGGCCCGGAGAGGATACAAACAACAGTTTCTCTGTCCTGGAGCCTGATCTTCCTGCACCTTCGTTGCTGGGGGGTGCCTGTGTCTGCCTACTACTACAAGTTCGAAGTCGTCAACCTTCCGTCCCTGCTCTGGAACGAGCGGGGCTTCTCCATTTGTCGGAGGCCTGCTACAGGCGCCGGCAGCAACAGGCTCAAGTTATCCTGCCTCTCGTCCGTTCATAAAGGGTTCTCCAAAGCGTGGGAGTGGGTGGATTTCCTCGTCCTTCTCGCCAGCCATGATTCTGAGCAGCTCCATGGTTAGAGATGTAACCATTCCTGGTGCAAAAAAAAATTCTTATCCCGGAGCTCGAGTAAATGACATTACTAAGCTGCTCTCGAATGTACTACGCCAGGACATGTACATTGATTCTATCGTAGTCCATGTGGGTTTTAATGACATTATGAAGGGCAGCTCTGAACAGTTCAAACTGGATTTAAAAGAGCTGATTGACTCTCTGCTAAACACGAACAAAGACCCATCATATCTGGCCCTCTGCCATCTCTGAATCGCAGCATTGAACACTTTAGCAGGTTTCTTTCTCTTCACAACCGGCGACGTGACTATTGCAACTCAATGGGTGTAACTTCTGTTGACAGTTTCGATACCTTTTGGAAACAAAACACGTTTTATAAGGAGAATGGGATCCACCCAAATCTTTTGGGATCCTGGATCCTTTCACAGCGCTATAAGGCTGCGTTGAGACACTGACTTATCAATGACTCAAGCCCAGCTCAGCTAATCCCTCCCATTGTGACGCAGAGTTGTTATAATGCTTCAGCAATTGTACATTACACCAGGGGCGTCAGTAGACACAATATAAGTAATCTAACTTATGTCCCTTTAACTGCCCTGAATGCCTCCACTGCATACAATAGCTGTAGGATCAGTAAGCATGTGCCTATGAACCAGATTATACGGTTCGCACTAAGCCGGTGTACCCTAGGAGGTAGGAGCTCACCCTGCACTAACATAATGAACATGAGCACATCTACTGCTGCTATGCTTTCATTGCTTTACTGGGAAGCAAGTAAGCATCCCAGAAGAAAAGTGCTCAAAATAGCCCACGTTTAATATATGAAGCTTAAGAAACAAGGTTCAAGAAATCAATAAGTTGCTAGTAACAGATGACATTCATATTCTGACTCTCTGAAACTCACTTAGACAATACCTTTGACGATACAGTGGTAGCAATACAAGGTTATAACATTTACAGAAAAGATAGAAATGCCAATGGTGGAGGTGTTTCTGTTTTTATATTCAGAACCACATTCCTGTAAAGATACGGGAGGATCTCATGTCAAATACTTTTGAAGTAATATGGCTACAGGTTCATCTGCCTCACCTTAAGCCAATTCTGGTGGGAAGCTGCCATAGACCACCAAGTGCTAACAGTCAGTATCTGGATAAGATATTGAAATGCTTGATAATGTATGTGACGGGAGAGGTATATTTTTTGTGGGTGATTTTTAAATATTGACTGGCTTTCATCAAGCTGCCCACTCAAGAGAAAGCTTCAAACTGTAACCAGTGCCTGCAACCTGGTTCAGGTTATCAGCAATTTACCAGGGTAGTTACAAACAGCACAGGAAATAAATCATTAACATGTACTGATCACATCTTTACTAATGCTGCAGAAATTAGCTTCCATGACTACATGGAATTCTATTCCACAGCAAGTAACTCATGCAAGCAGTAAAATTAGATGCATATACACACACACGATAGCATACACTCTATACACACGTACACATGGATTTTGTACTGTATATACACTGCCGTTCAAGAGTTTGGGGTCACATAGAAATGTTCATGTTTTTGATATAAAAGCCATTTTTTTGTCCATTAAAATAACATCAAATTGATCAGAAGTACATTGTTAATGTTGTAAATCATTATTGTAGCTGGAAAAGGCTGATTTTTGAATGGAATATCTACATAGGCGTACAGAGGCCTATTATCAGCAACCATCACTCCTGTGTTCCAATGGCACGTTGTGTTAGCTAATTCAAGTTTATCATTTTAAAAGGCTAATTGATCATTAGAAAACCCTTTTGCAATGATGTTAGCACAGCTGAAAACTGTTGTTCTTATTAAAGAAGCAATAAAAGTGGCCTTCTTTAGACTAGTTGAGTATCTGGAGCATCAGCATTTGTGGGTTCGATTACAGGCTCAAAATGGCCAGAAACAAATACCTTTCTTCTGAAACTCATCAGTCTATTTTTGTTCTGAGAAATGAAGGCTATTCCATGCGAGAAATTGCCAAGAAACTGAAGATCTGGTACAACACTGTCTACTACTCCCTTCACAGAACAACACAAACTGGCTCTAGTCAGAATAGAAAGAGTGGGAGGCCCCGGTGCACAACTGAGCAAGAGGACAAGTACATCAGAGTGTCTAGTTTGAGAAACAGACGCTTGGCAGCTTCATTAAATAGTACCCGCAAAACACCAGTCTCAACGTCAACAGTGAAGATGCGACTCCGGGATGCTGGCCTTCTAGGCAGAGTTGCAAAGAAAAAGCCATATCTCAGACTGGCCAATAGAAATAAAAGATTAAGATGGGCAGTTGAACTCTGCCTAGAAAGCTAGCATCCCGGAGTTTCCTCTTCACTGTTGACATTGAGACTGCTGTACGCCTTATAAATACAACATTTGTATGTCTCTGCATGCAGTTTTGAAGGTAGTTTCGTGAGCCATTGCTAACTAGGATTAGAGCAATGACTGGAAATCTACAGGTACAGCTAGCATTCTTCCAGTCGTTGTGTTAATGTTAGTTAGCAACTTAATTCAAACTGCACACAGAGACATAAAAATGGTATCTATGAGTTCATCTGACTCTGGGTAAGTAGAAAATGGCTTAATTTATTAAATCTCTCACTATCCCTTTAAGCATAGCTTTAAATTTAAAACAATACCTATGTTTTTTACAATAGAAATAAGGTACTCTAAGCTACTTCATGCTGAAGACTGCTCCACTCCTCAGACGTGTTGAGCTCTTCCTCGACCTCCTGCAACAGCTGACCCCACAGACAGGAAGTGGGGACCTCTGGGGCAGGGTCATGATGACAACTGAAATAACAGACCCTTATCAAGGTGTTCAATGCTCTTTACACCTGCAATGTGAAATTATCACCAGCTGTGCCTTACTACCAGATTGAGCAATCCACAATTTTGCCTTTTGGTAGATTTTGTTTTACAATTCCTGCACTTCACCTTTTCAACTGACATCGTTTTGGAAATTAAATTACAGATATACATTTTTCTTTGTTATCCCTAACTAAATGAGGGATACACGAACTTAAACTTTGGAGTACCCGTATCTCAACGGGATTTGGTTTTATAAACCTGAATTATAGTAACTATGCTGTGAAGAACCAGGGTAAGGAATGAGGCAAGTTGCGGAAGCTGAAATGAAGTTAATGTTACATTTCAAAATGAAAATGTGCAATAGCCTGCAGGCAATGTTGAATGCAAACTATCCATTCAAAGGATATTTTGTACTGGTTGCTGTATTTATGTTTGAATGTGTGTGCCTGCATGTTTGCCTTGACATGAAATAAAGGTTAGTATATATTTCTAATCACCTTGTCTTGGTTCACGTTGGTAACGACAGTGTATGAACACTACTACACAACACCAACCTTGGTGCCAAGAAGTTAAACTTATTTCTGTCTATATAAAATGCCCTGGATCTTGGCATGAGCCTGTGAGTATGTATGCAGGACTAAAGAGGTCACATGGTGCTGTAATTCCTCATGTAGCTACAATACTGTAATGCACTGTCCCTGAATTGGGTCACCCCCACCCCACCTATCCCTTCTCTCTTCACAGCAGATGGAGCAACAAACCCAAATGATGTCCCTGTGCTACTCTGTTTCTGCTCCTCTGTGCTAATCCGTCTGGGACACACATTTTATGCACTATGACAGCCTAGAGTCATTTAACAGGAAGGTAAGAGAAATGGTCCAACTGAGCAGTGGAGGGTAAGGGCAAAGTGTAAAGAATACGCCCGTGGGGGTTAAGTGTCTAAGCTGTATGTTTTGGCTTTTGGACTGACTAAATATACATATTTGAAGCGTTACAGATATCGCGATAGAAATGTAAAGGCCATTTCCGTTTGAGCTGACATCTGCAGCATTTACCTTGAATGCATTCTCCTCTAGCGCGGGAACATTGCCTTTACATTTAAATCACGCTGGAATACTGAACTTTCGCAATACGGATTGAACAGAGCCCTAGATTTGCATTTAGGCTAAGTACTCTTCAAACATGCATTTTTAGTGGTGTGTTTATTCTTAAACGGCAAGTTCCAAGAAACAACATACATCCCTGTACATACGTAGGGCTCTATAAATTAAATATACATTGACTAGAAAGGATGCCTATATAAATATTGCTAAAACTAACACATTGGCAATCTGGACAGATAGTGTCACTTTTCTTCCCATAATTCAATTCCAGTAATTAACTAATTGAATTATATTAATTAGATAGCCTGACATTAACATTATTCTAAGTTTCAATGACTCAAATGTAATACTGGTGATGAGATGACTGAAAGGTAACACTGGTGATGAGATGACTGAAAGGTAACACTGGTGATGAGATGACTGAAAGGTAACACTGGTGAAAATGATCATATAATACAGTACCGGGGAATGAGTAGGGAGTTTCTGCCTCTAAGACATTCTCAACCAAAGCCTTCACAATCATTGTATGACACAACTGGCGGTGACTTCTGGAATGCTCTCTAGGCTGGGGCTCTTTTGAATCTTCTTCGCTTTGTAGTGTTCAGCTCCATTGTCTAAGATGTTCTGGAGGATGTCCTTGCTCTCGCTGGGAGGCAGGTTGAAGAAGAAGTACTGTGGAGCCATCTGAATGAACCTGGGTACAGGGAGGGAATCATTGGTGAACATGGAGTTGGACATTGGGCGAGTCAACCCAATATTCTCTGATATATTTGCATTTTCATTCATCTGGTTCTGATTTCACAGTAAGTATTGTCTTATTCATTTGCACTTGAATTTAACATAGCACGGGAACATTGGGTCAACTGCAATTATGGAGAGCAACCTGAAATTAATTTGAATTACAGTGAGAGGAAATTGAAATTAGTTAGATTATCATAGACCAAAGAACGAGAATTTCCCAATGATGTTCACTGCAATTGACCAAAATTCAGCAATCAAGGATTTCCTATGAATCACACCCAATCTCTTTGTTGGAAAGAGCACTTACTGTAACATCAGTCTAACAGTTGCCAGGAGCACCATGTGGTAAAAATTTGAGCGATTAAAAAAAAAAAAAAAAAAAAACATTTCAGAGTGTAACTGTAACACGGCATGTGAAGGCTGCCGAGCCTTCTCTGTCATTAACAGTCCCCCTTAAACCAGCACCCTCTCTGTAGCTGTGCTCTTCCTAATCCCCTTTTAACCAGCTGATACTGGAGGGCAGGATTAAGAAAACCCCCGCCCGTTACAATCTGACTAATGTGCCATGGCGAAGAGCCTGGTGCAAAAAGGAAAGCAATGTGTGGGAACTCTTGTCTCTCCCTGAAGTAAATGTTTGTAGTTATCTATTGGAGGTTACAAGCTAGACACAGTTCTAACCTATTCATATATTTTAATTTGATTTAATTATCTTTGATATACTTATTTAGATATTTTTTATGTTTGGATGATTTTGTTGCTGTGTATCTTTTGCAAATGGTTACTCCACATCAACAAAGCCCTTTTTGAACAAAGAACATCCTCCTCCTCTAATCCACTTACTCCTCTGGTGATATGTGGGACACGGTGCGGATGCAGTTGTCCTCTGAGAAGGAGTACTGATGGAAGAGGACCCACTCCGGCAGGCCCAGTTTGGGTGTCTTGGTGCCGTAGGCAGAGAAAGGGTGGATCTGGGCCACGTGCTTGTGTGTCAACATGAAGTAATTCCCTGATGAATCCACATCCCTTGCCACCTGAAAGTCATAACAGTATGTCTTTTATAATAACTTAAAGTTTCACTTCAAAAGGAACTCGCACATCTGAGATATCTTTTTGCAGGTGCATGGGAACAATGTGATAACTTCAAAGAAAAGAGAAACCCGCACACTGCTCTTGCTAGTGATACGAGTAAGTAAAAGGTAGATTGTATCTTTCAAATTTCTTAGTAGTAACAGTTATCAATAGATAGTTAATGGTAGAAGCAAAGCCATATTACTGTACCTGCATGAAGAAGCCAGCTAGCAGCGCTCTCTTAATGTTGAGAGTGTTTCCCTTGGAGCCAAAGGAAGGCATGGAGACAGGCAGCTCTATCCTCCTCAGGATGTCAGTCAGCTCAGAGCGGATAGCATCAGCCGTCTGCAGGGCAGACAGACTCAGGAAGTAGTCCTGACACCACTTCTCCACACTGACAACTGGAAAACGCCAAACCAGAGAGAGTAAATGAGGGTTTTAGGGTCAATGGCCAATGTTATCCTTTTTTTAAAAGCTGGTTGTATGCACTGTGGCTACAGGCATGCCTATGTGAACTCACAAGGCTCATGCTGGTTCTGTTTGAAAGCCTTGTAGATGTTGATGAGGGTGAAGTGGTCTCCCTCTGGGTGCTGGAACTTCAGGTGACACTGAGAGGCCTCTAGCCTCAACTCCCTTGAGGGGACCAGGAAGCAGCTTGGTGCTAAGAGGGGCAGCGTGAGAGAAGGGGTTAGCACACTAATATTGTACATTATGAAGTATATGTGAGGATTGACGTGACTTCAATTTGTATGAGGTCTGCAAGTGTGCAAGCATGACCACAGCATGGTGGTGGTGTGTGTCAACACAAACCTTTAATGTGGTATACAGACCACAGAGCATAAGTTGAAGTCCCACACACCTGTCAGCATGGCGGCTATGGTGACCACCTCGTTGACACAGTCAAACTCGCAGGAGGCCAGTAGTGTCTTGGCCATCTGGGGCTCCAGGGGGAACTCAGACATGATGATGCCGATCTCCGAGAGGTTCCCATCGTCATCCAGGGCTGCTAGATAGTCCAGTTCCTCCAAGGCCTGCATCAGACCCTCAGGATCTGGTGGAAATAACACCGCCATGGAAATGAATCGAACTGTGCGTGACAGAATTGTGAAGTATCTGACTTGTCACCTGTAAACTATGTGATTACAACCTTGTAAAACAGATTATTTTCAATTCAAGGTACAACCAGCAAGCAGGCTAAACTGATTGTAATTTAAGTCCTCAATATCCTAATATCAGCTGTGCATCACTATGCAAAATAAATGTTCTGAGAGGCTTTGCTTTACACTGAGGGTTTTGGATGTAACAATGTTTTCAACAAGAAAAAAGCTACAGTATACAGGGCAATAAACATCTCAAATGTACTGTCCCGTTATGATCATTATGGTGATAGTCTAATCCTGAGAAACATCACAACATCAGCAACATAATAATAATGACAACATCACACCCATCAACACACACTTTCAATCAATGTCATTCAATCATGGGGCTTATAGTGAAATGCCCACATTGCCCAGCTGCACATGATCATTACGCTGTAGTGCTTGGCAGGGCTTACACACACACACACACACACACAGAGAGAGCATGACTAAACTCTTATCGTTAATGAGTGTTAGACCTCTATGGCTGCTGCTGCATCACTAGGCCAGCTCTCCAAACATTGGCCGTAGAACAGGGCTTGTCAGCTCAGCTAACGCATGCCTCACCGACCTCCAATAGAACACAATACCACACAACAGGCCTGTTTGTACTGGACACACGGGCCAAACGAAATAACTGAGCTCAACCCAAAATGTGTCTCCTCTACAGGATGCATGGAGCTCAAAAACATAAATACAAAACAACATTATTACCTTATGCATTAAGAATGTAATTTAGCTGATGTATCACTCCACTCAGTATGTATACATTTAGCTGCCCTGTCACATATGTACTGTAGATACAATAAAAAAAAGTAATGTTGAAGAAAGAGCCTGTACTTGTTCAGCCCGTCTTGCCGTACCTGGCCTGTCGATAAAGTCACAGCGGCCCAGACCGCCGATGTCCATCCTCTTCAGGAAGAGCACTGTGGATGTGATGTCAGACTCAAGGATGTGGGGGCGTGTCTCACTGGGCAGGGGTGTGTCCTCTGGGTACAGACAAAAACTCTTCCCTGCGGGAAATGATGCGCTCAGGTTAGCAAGAACACATGACCCTCCAAGCTGTGTGACTTCAATACCTGGACTTTGTTACTGATTTCAATCTTTGTCATACCTGTTGGTCCTACAAGCTGTTTGCGGCTTTCTGCTTGGATCCGACTGATAGGTTGAATGGCGACTGAGTTCGCCCTGATCCTAGGGTTATAAACCTAGAACACGAGGAAAGACAGACATTCATAAAAAAAACACCACTAATTACCATTTATTACAATCTTGTTACCAAAAAGGGGTACAAAGTTTTGCTTAAAATAACTATTCAGCAATAAGTTACTGACATTTCTTTTCTGGACACCGGCATCAATGACAAAGTTCAGCATGTGCACAGCCCAAAAGAGGTCTTCATTTGGACTGGAGGTGAGGAATACTCTTCTGCACCGGCCTTCCTCTTCACCCGGCATGGGCAGAGTTCCACCCAGCCCAGGGTGCACCGAGATAGGGAGAAGTTCCCCTAGATGTGGGGGTATATTGGCCTCCTCGCGAAGGAGGATATCACGGGCAAGATCTATCTCCTAATAAAACACAAGAGAAGGTTGAGTAATGCTGTTGTCGAAGTAGTTGCCATGGTATGGCTTCTTCCACGTTCCCAGACTGTAGACTAGGATATGACATTTTAAGAAGATCTTACTTGAGTTGTGGCCAAAAACACGACTATATCCCCTTCCTCTTGGGAGTGGTGTATCTCCAGAACCAGACGCAGGGCAGAGCAGAAGTAGTCCTTGTGGCTGGTACCAGTATACACCACCTCCGCTGAACATACCCCCTCCAGCTGGATCAGTGGGACATTCCTGTAGTGGCCCAGTAGTTTGGGTCCTGGGTGTGTAGCTGTGAGGAGCACCACGCGGAGCTCGGGCCTCTGCAGGGTGATGTCTTTGAGAAGGCCCAGTAGAACATCTGTACTGACCGTCCTCTCGTGGGCTTGGTCGATGACGATGACACCGTAGTGCTCCAGCATGGGGTCTGACATCATCTCTCTGAGCAGCATGTCATCAGTGCAGTACCTGGGGTGGGGAAGAAGAAAACATAAACAGATATGGCCGCAAACAGGCGTAGGGTAACATTTTGTGGAAGTAGCATATGTGTTGATAATGTTCTACTAAAGTGATTTATCAAGTACATACACTTGATGATCTATTTACAAAAACATAAAATCAATCAATTCTAGTGCTCTAATAGCAAATTAAAGCCAAAGGTGTAAGACAACATGACGTATTAGGAGATGAATAGCCGTCCTCCTGGAAGGGTCCTTAATGAAGCTGCTGTGCTTGGCTACTTTGTGTAATTTAGGGCTCTATTCAATCTGTATCGCTGAAGTGTTACAGATTGCTCGATAGAAATGTAAAGGTAAACCATTACTCTTAGAAAAAGGTTTCTTTGGCTGTCCCTATAGAATAACTCTTTTTGGATCTAGGTAGGACCCTTTTTGGTTCCAGGTAGAACCCTTTTGGATTCCATGTAGAACCCTTGTGGAAAGGGTTCTACATGGAACCCAAAAGGATTCTCTACCTGTAACCAAAATCATTCTATCTGGAACCAAAAAGGGTTCTTTAAAGGGTTCTCCTATGGGGACGGTCGAAGAACACTTTAAGGTTCTAGATAGCACCTTTTTCTCTAAGTGTGTAGTTATTAGTCTAGTCAGTGGATTCATTAGGTCTCCCTGGCTGCCTGTTTTCTTAGCTTGTCTTGGGTCTTTGTTCCCCGGCTGACTTATGGCAGTGAGAGACGCGGGAGCGTGGCATATGGTCAGAGTGAGAGCTGGGCAGCTGCAGGGGAGCCCCATGAAAAGAGGCTCCTCAACTCTTTTGTTCAGTTCTTTTTAAAAAGAAAAGGCAGCCACCAAGAAGGTGGGGGGTGATGCGGGGGGGTGATGTAAGTGTGTGAGTGTGTATGAGAAAAAGAGTGTGTGTGTGTTTGTGAATTGGTATGTGTGTAATAGTGTTTACAGACCTGAGAACAGTGTCACCAGAGCAGCATGTCTCTAGGGGGATGCTGTAGCCCACTTCATGGCCGATGTTGACGTCCATCTCATCAGCTACACGCAGGGCCAGATCCACTGTATGTTGCCTGTGGACCTGGGTGCACACCACCATGCCATTCTGGTACTGGACAGACAGGCAGAACTCTGCACACCACTGGGGAATCTGAGCATGCCACAGGAGGGAAAGATAAGAACATGAAACATACTGCCACAACAGATTATCCTTTCTAATCACGTCCTTCAGTCATAATTAGAGTGTTAAACCCCAAACGCCTCATTTCACTTACCAGTTTGAACATATCTTTTCTCCTGAAGTGTGCACTGGTTCAGTACTCCCCACTAATGTAAAAATATTGAATTAGTATGGGCGTGGGCTAGAGGGAGATTCCACCATAGGCCTATTTCTTATACCAGTCCTTTTCTTTCAAATTCATTATGGTAATCGAACAAGTGCACCCTTTGGGAGAAAGGAAAGATTTTTGGGATGCAGTCAATAGTAACTGCATTACACACATATTTTTGTGAGATAAAACCTAGTTATTATCAGAGGGGAGAGTAATCAACTCACCTGAGAGCTTCTGCCAGTTCTTGCAGTGCCAGAGACAATAATAAACTGCCTGTTGGCCAGCTTGTCCATGAAATCACACTTGGCTTTCCAAACTGGCAGATCCATCCTTTCCTTCAGTAATGTGTAATATCGAGAGGAGTAGGGTAGTCCGTCAAATCGATTAAGCTCCAAAACATCACCATATTCTACAACTTCTTGACCTGCTCCTTCTGTTTCGAAGGCTACTCTATCCTCCCAATACTTCTCTCCGGTTATGCCCTGCGCCATGGTTGAAGTGGATTACGCGCTCCTTTCTGGACCCAATCGAGAGATAGGCTACGCGCTAATAGAAAGAGCCTCGACCATGCAAATAATTGAAAGAAAGTTTACGTGATTTTATATAATTCGAAGCCGGTTGTTGAAACTAAATAAAATTGCTTCGAATGAATGCCCCTGCCCTGCTCCAAACCGGGAGAGCCTGAATAATGAAACACGCTCCAGCGACCGTGAAGGCTGACTAGTCATGTGGCCACTAATCCCTGAGTCCAACAGATGAGACTAAGATCAATGATGGAACAGGCCAGCCAGGGCATAATAGAATAGAGAACAATAGTTTGAATAGAACATGGCCAGCGTGGAGGATTGTGCGGCTGTGCACAGCTGCATGGTTAATACTTTATTGTGCAATTTCACATTTGCAACAATGGTGCAAACATAGAGAATGAGACGAATATTGCAACAGTAGCAATAAATCACAGCGTTGTCCAAACTTCGAAGGATTTCCCGCACATCAGGTTTTCCGCCACAATGCAGTTCCCATAGCAACCATCAACTGTCATCAAAAAGGCATTCATTACGCAGTGTGAAAAACGTTTCACTAGTTAGCTAACATAGCTAGCTACTTTTTCATTGCGGCCCTAGAGTCGATGTCTGCGCCCCCGCGGAAATCAAATTAGCATAATATTAACATCACCATACAAATCCTTCAATTTTAACTAGGGATATGTTTTTTTTGCATTGGATGAGTCTCAATCTACTGCATCAGCATATGCAGGTGAAAGGTTAAAACTAGAGATGTTTTTGTCAGACCATGAGACATCCCAAAAATCGGTCTTCTAACAAAATCATCTGTATCATCCGAATGGTTTGGCCTACAAAACTGTTATGACCCATTTATGTAAAGATGATACTCTCCCGAACACGATTTGCTCTATGACCCACACAACGCCCCAACAAGCGTCATGAGACAGCCGATCTGCCAACTTATGTCTGTAGCGTCCGAACAGTGGGCTACACAGTAATATGTAATATACGGTCAATTACCGTGAGACTGGCAGTATTTTGCATGACAATAGCCTGCGGACAACATTTTATGACTGCCATAGCCCTAACTCTCAATACAAGTAGCTGTCACGATCGTCGTATGAGAGAGACCAAGGCGCAGTGTGGTATGGGTACATTATATTTTAATGAATGAAACACTGAACAAAAACAACAAACTCAACGAATGAACCATGAAGCTATACAAATAGTGCAGACAGGCAACTAAACATAGACAAGACCCACAAACACAAAAGGGAAATGGCTGCCTAAATATGATCCCCAATCAGAGACAACGATAAACAGCTGCCTCTGATTGGGAACCATATCAGGCCACCATAGACATACAAATACACCTAGATAACCCACCCAAATCACCATCACGCCCCAACCAACATAGTAAGCTGTTTTTTCTCTATGTTCAGGGCGTGACAGTAGCTAAAAGTTGACCCACACCTTATCCCTTTCAATGTCTGTGCTGTTCTTGAGGCTGCCTTGAGGCTGCCTTAAACCATCTCCTCGTCATTGGTAAAGTGGGTCACCATAGCATTGACCTGAGCTGGTAAACAGAGGAAAATTGACCATGGACAGGCCCACTAGAGAAATGGACCTGCTTCTCTGTGGAAGAGATGGACCCCAAATCACACACATACAGTAGTGGTGCATGCATGTATGTTTGTTTATTCCATGTGTAACTCTGTTTATTCCATGTGTAACTCTGTGTTGTTGTATGTGTCTAACTGCTTTGCTTTATCTTGGCCAGGTCGCAGTTGCAAATGAGAACTTATTCTTAACTAGCCTACCTGGTTAAATAAAGGTGAATATATACACTGCTCAAAAAAATAAAGGGAACACTTAAACAACACAATGTAACTCCAAGTCAATCACACTTCTGTGAAATCAAACTGTCCACTTAGGAAGCAACACTGATTGACAATAAATTTCACATGCTGTTGTGCAAATGGAATAGACAACAGGTGGAAATTATAGGCAATTAGCAAGACACCCCCAATAAAGGAGTGGTTCTGCAGGTGGTGACCACAGACCACTTCTCAGTTCCTATGCTTCCTGGCTGATGTTTTGGTCACTTTTGAATGCTGGCTGTGCTTTCACTCTAGTGGTAGCATGAGACGGAGTCTACAACCCACACAAGTGGCTCAGGTAGTGCAGCTCATCCAGGATGGCACATCAATGCGAGCTGTGGCAAGAAGGTTTGCTGTGTCTGTCAGCGTAGTGTCCAGAGCATGGAGGCGCTACCAGGAGACAGGCCAGTACATCAGGAGACGTGGAGGAGGCCGTAGGAGGGAAACAACCCAGCAGCAGGACCGCTACCTCCGCCTTTGTGCAAGGAGGAGCAGGAGGAGCACTGCCAGAGCCCTGCAAAATGACCTCCAGCAGGCCACAAATGTGAATGTGTCTGCTCAAAAGGTCAGAAACAGACTCCATGAGGGTGGTATGAGGGCCCGACGTCCACAGGTGGGGGTTGTGCTTACAGCCCAACACCGTGCAGGACGTTTGGCATTTGCCAGAGAACACCAAGATTGGCAAATTCGCCACTGGCGCCCTGTGCTCTTCACAGATGAAAGCAGGTTCACACTGAGCACATGTGACAGACGTGACAGAGTCCGGAGACGCCATGGAGAACGTTCTGCTGCCTGCAACATCCTCCAGCATGACCGGTTTGGCGGTGGTTTCAGTCATGGTGTGGGGTGGCATTTCTTTGGGGGCCGCACAGCCCTCCATGTGCTCGCCAGAGGTAGCCTGACTGCCATTAGGTACCGAGATGAGATCCTCAGACCCCTTGTGAGACCATATGCTGGTGCGGTTGGCCCTGGGTTCCTCCTAATGCAAGACAATGCTAGACCTCATGTGGCTGGAGTGTGTCAGCAGTTCCTGCAAGAGGAAGGCATTGATGCTATGGACTGGCCCGCCCGTTCCCCAGACCTGAATCCAATTGAGCACATCTGGGACATCATGTCTCGCTCCATCCACCAACGCCACGTTGCACCACAGACTGTCCAGTAGTTGGCGGATGCTTTAGTCCAGGTCTGGGAGGAGATCCCTCAGGAGACCATCCGCCACCTAATCAGGAGCATGCCCAGGCGTTGTAGGGAGGTCATACAGGCACGTGGAGGCCACACACACTACTGAGCCTCATTTTGACTTGTTTTAAGGACATTACATCAAAGTTGGATCAGCCTGTAGTTTTCCACTTTAATTTTGAGTGTGACTCCAAATCCAGACCTCCATGGGTTGATAAATTTGATTTCCATTGATCATTTTTGTGTGATTTTGTTGTCAGCACATTCAACTATGTAAAGAAAAAAGTATTTAATAAGAATATTTCATTCATTCAGATCTAGGATGTGTTATTTTAGTGTTCCCTTTATTTTTTTGAGCAGTGTATATATTTTTTTTAATGCAGTGGTGATATTAGCAGATTTTTTGTTGTTGTTGATTTTTGTCGACTTGATTCATGATGATGACTGCAAGCCAAGATTTTGAAAGTATGATGTTGACATGATCAGTCCAATCAAATCTACTGTACATATAACTGATTTGACATAATTTTAACTGTGGCCAATGACCTTGAGCCTTCTTGGATCGGCATTTCTAATGTAACTCTATGGCGCCACCCAAGGGGCTAGAATTTTTGAGGTCTCCCCTTAGACTTGGTGGTGACGTAGTGTCCTCATGACTGACAGAACACTGAGCCAATCACGGCGCAACGCTCCATATTTTCTGCTGGCTTATCCCACCACCACAGAAAGCACTGAGCTAGGCTGAAACACCTGCATTTTGGAGCTGCCTTACTCAAGAAAACAAAAAAGAGACCATGTTTGTATGCGGCTTTATTAACTCAATGACATATATTTTTTTTTACATTGTTTGCAAACTTCAAATTGTTTGCAAACTTGCGACACGTATTAATGGCAAAATAACATGCAAAACAGGCAAGCCCCACCTGCCCTGAATGACGGGTCGCCACGGGATGCATGGGTAAAATCACTGGGGAAGCCAGAAAAAAAAAGCCATATTACAACCTACAACCTTTATAACCCGTTATTTCATATGCCTTGTGACCGTGATACAGTGCATTTGGAAAGTATTCAGACTCTTTGACTTTTTCCACATTTGTTACATTACAGCCTTATTCTAAAATGGATTAAATGTCCCTCCCCTCATCAATCTACACACAACACCCCATAATGACAAAGCAAAAACTGTTTTTTCGAAAACATTTCAAATGTATATCATTTTTAAACTGAAATATTACATTTACATACAGTAAGTATTCAGACCCTTTACTCAGTACTTTGTTGAAGCACCTTTGGCAGTGATTACAGCCACAAGTCTTCTTGGGTATGACGCTACAAGCTTGGCACACCTGTATTTGGGGAGTTTCTCCCTCTCTTCTCTGCAGATCCTCTCAAGCTCTGTCAGGTTGGCGAGCATTGCTACACAGCTATTTTCAGGTCTCTCTAGAGATGTTAGATCAGGTTCAAGTCCGGGCTCTGGCTGGGCCACTCAAGGACATTCAGAGACTTGTCCAGAGACAAGCCACTCCTGCATTTTCTCGGCTATGTGCTTAGGGTCATTGTCCTGTTGGAAGGTGAACCTTCGCCCCAGTCTGAGGTCCTGAGCGCTTTGGAGTAGGATTTCATCAAGGATGTCTCTGTATTTTGCTCTGTTCATCTTTTCCTCGCCCTGACTAGTCTCCCAGTCCCTGCCACTGAAGAACATCCTCACAGCATGATGCTGCCACCACCATGCTTCACTGTAGGGATAGTGCCAGGTTTCTTCCAGACGTGACGCTTGGCATTGAATCCAAAGAGTTCCATCTTGGTTTCATCAGACCATCTAATCTTGTTTCTGAGAGTCATTTAGGTGCTTTTAGAAAACTCCAAGCAGGCTGTCATCTGCCTTTTACTGAGGAGTGGCTTCCGTCTGGCCACTCTACCATAAAGGCCTGATTGGTGGAGTGCTGCAGAGATGGTTGTCCTTCTGGAAGGTTCTCCCATCTCCACAGAGGAACTCTGGAGCTCTGTCAGAGTGACCATCGGGTCCCTGGTAACCTCCCTGACCAAGGCTATTTTCCCCCAATTGCTCAGTTTGGCTGGGCTGCCAGCTCTTGGAAGAGTCTCGCAGGTTCCAAACTTCTTCCATTTAAGAATGACAGAAGCCACTGTGTTCTTGGGGATCTTCAAGGCTGCAGACATTTTTTGCTACCCTTCCCCAGATCTGTGCCTCGACACAATCCTGTCTCGGAGCTCTACGGACAATTCCTTCGACTTCATGGCTTGGTTTTTGCTCTGACATGCACTGTCAATAGCAGTCAAGCACCCAAGCTAACTGGCTAACAGTTGTTGCAGTGACATTCTATTAAAATGGACACTTGCATAGTGGATAAAAAAAATAAGAAATGTAAAAAATAAATAAAAGTCTTTATGTCAAAATTAGAAACGTGTAATATCTGAAAATGTAGCTAGTAGCTACTATCTTACCCGTGGTCTGATATCGGAGTAGATAGCCAGAGCGAATTTACCGGCTATGTCTGTCAACAGTTGTCGAAGTGACATTCATTTGCAATCGATACTTGTATAGTGGAGTCTTTTAGCTAACTAAACAATGAACCATAATCCCAACTCATGACGTTACTACCCTGCATGAATCTGCAGGTCAAATAAAATCAAATTCTATTGGTCACATGCACATGGTTAGCAGATGTTATTGCGAGTTTAGCGAAATACTTGTGCTTCTAGTTCCGACAGTGCAGCAATATCTATCAAGTAATCTAACAATTCCACAACAACTACCTAATACACACAATCTAAGTAAAGGAATGGAGTAAGAATATATACATAAAAATATATGGATGAGCAATGACCGAGTGGCATAGGTAAGATGCCTATGCCGTCCGGTCATTGCTCATCTTTATAGGTAGCTATATAGGTACCATCCATATAGGTAGCCATGTAGGTAGCCATATACATAGCATCCATATAGGTAGCTAACCAACCAGGTTCAACGTTAGCTAGCTAACATTAGGCTATAACTAGCCAAGCAAATGGCTCTGAGATACGAATAATAAGATCATGCACGTAACGTTAGCTAGCGAGCTAACAGTACACTTTAACTTGAAATGAAACCACTTTCTCTCACTTTCTGTCAAAATTAGATACATGTAATATCTGAAAATGTAGCTAACTAGACTATCTTACCCGTATACATCATGGTTGGATGCTTCTCCCTGTCACGAATGCAATGGTTGCCCTTAATTTGAAGATGTAATCCAGAGAGGTGTTTTCTCCATCTCCTTAGCTATCCTACTCTAATTCCACTGATTACAAAACTCGATCCTCCAGGAGGTGAAGAGCAACACTTATGCAGTTCTACTAAGCAATATATATCAAAAAAGATGTGTTGGACAGGATTATCTACACATATTAACCAGCTTAAATAGACAGAAGTAAGCTATATGGCAGACCAATCCGAACTCATCTTTCGGCATGTCTAGCCCACTCATTATCTCAACCAATCATGGCTAATGGGAAGGTTGCTGACGTTTTCTGTGGCTAAACTAACTAGCCTCGTAATTTAACAATATTATTCAATATTATTTGACAGATGGCTTGCAAGTTTCTTATTAAGGCAGATGAAAGTTCACATGTTCCAGAAGGCATTTCTGCCCAAAAACACACTTTGATTAAAAACAAAGATTACGTTCAAATGGCTTTCGTGTGAAGTAGTGACCCGCGACATACTGCTAGTTTCTTGAAATAGGTCACATATAGACAGGTGTGTTCCTTTCCAAATCATGTCTAATCAATTGAAATTGGAAGCAAAAGAAACACCTGTTTAGGCGAGGTGCTGGCTAGCTGAGTAGAACACCTGAAAAAGAAAAGGAGAGCCTTTGGTGTTATTACGTGCTCCACTAAGGGAGTTATTTATGTAATAACTTGTCCTTGTGGTAAAAATGATGTGGCTAAAAAGAAGTGTGAAATAAAAGTACGAATCTCAGAGCATCGTAGCACCTTTAGGTGCAAAAACTCAACGTACCCAGTTGCAGACCACTTTTTGGAAGCAAACCACAAACCACTCTAGGAGAGGGGGTGACCTTGACAATTTAATTTAAAGACCCTTGCTCCCTTCGGTCTCAATGTGGACTTTGATATGAAGTCATTCTTGTGATTATTATGATTTTGGTATTCATTGTAAATGTTTATAGGCCTAGTATGTAGCCTAATTGTACCTATGGATTGTATGCTTTCCATTCATGTTTTTTATATGTTATATTTATATCTGTAAATCAACCAATGATATCAAGCCACCCCCGGCCATGATTACAGACACCTGTGTGTGTGTCCTTTGAAACTATATAAACTAGTGACCCGCAGTGTTTGTCATTATACCATTATGAAAACAACTTGTCTGTCAAAACGTTGGTTATTAGTTTATAAAATTATTGCATCTGAGCCCATAGAGTGAGCGGCTCTCATTTTCAATCAATTGAATTTACCACAGGTGGACTCCAATCAAGTTGTAGAAACATCTCAAGGATGATCACTGGAAACAGGATGCACCTGACCTCATTTTTGAGTCTCATAGCAAAGGGTCTGAATACTTATGTGAATAAATTATTTCTGTTTTTTCCTCCTCTCTTTCATGTTGACGAAACAGTCTATCACTGTCATACAGTACACACTTTAATTTTTTGTTGTCTGGCTGAAATGCTTGCTCGCTAGCCTAACTTTCATTCATGGGCAGCGTTAGCTATTTAACATTAGCCTTCTACATCTAGCTACATATTGAACTTCCATCCTCTCAGGCCAGGGTCACAATGTTGGAATTAATGGTTGGATCAGAATCGCTGTTATAATCATTGGCCAGTATGGAGAACTAAGTCAAACCAAAAGTCCAAATCCTTATCTTCCTCCATGTCTAATTTATAAAAGGGCCAATTTCAGCTAGCTAGCTAGCCAAGAGTGTGCAAAGCTGTCATCAAGGCAAAGGGTAGCTTCTTTGAAGAATCTCAATTATAAACTATATTTTAATTTGTTAAACCGTTTTTTGGTTACTACATGATTCCACATTTGTTATTTCATAGTGTTGATGTCTTCACTATTATTCTACAATGTAGAAAATAGTAAAAATAAAGAAAAACGCTTGAATGAGTAGGTGTGTCCATAATGTTGACTGGCACTGTGTATAATGTCATTCAGGTGAACCTATGAGTGCGATGAGTGTTGCAGTCTGGGTGAGAAATGAGCAGATGGACTATAGGTACTCTTATAGTTAATGCCATGCTTTATTTCTCTCCAGGACAGTCAATGTGAACGTCAATGACAAACATGGTTTCACTCCTCTCAAGGTGGCTGCACAGACAGTCTTTGCAAGGTTAAACCTTGCAGTAAAAGTCTTGCTCACCGGTGTCTCATAATAGTGGAACGTCACCATTATGCCTGAAAGCTTTACTCTGAACTTGAATTTCTCTTTTTTAGGCTCGTTCACAAATTGGTAGAACACGGTGCAGACATGAATAAGAAGAACGGTAGTGGGAAAGACAGGTGTGCAAACACATACAGTATTTTGTACCTTACCTTTGCATATAGAGTACAATTATATCACATTTGCAGTACAAACGTTGTGAATAAATGACAAATGGGTTTGTGATTGACCTCTACCATCTCCTGTGTCTATGTCAGTCAGATGCTGACAAGTTTAACATTTAACATTTAAGTCATTTAGCAGACGCTCTTATCCAGAGCGACTTACAAATTGGAAAGTTCATACATATTCATCCTGGTCCCCCCGTGGGGAATGAACCCACAACCCTGGCGTTGCAAGCGCCATGCTCTACCAACTGAGCCACACGGGACTCAACTGGCCAACTGGACATAGTGAAGTATCTGAAGATGTTTGGGGCCACGTGGCAGTCCCAGGACATGGGGGTGGGGCTGTACCCCCCTCCACTGGGCAGCTGACAGAGGACACCTTGCTGTCATAGCCTACATGATTCAGGATGGCTGTGAGGTGAGATTGGTGTCAGCATTTACGAGCTACACTCTATTCTCTACAGTAAATGTAAAGTGCACTACTATCCAAAAGGAAAATTAAAGGAAGTGAGTTATAGTTTTGAGACTAAAAGGCATGTTGATTGTTGTCTCAGTTGGATGTTAGAGACAATGTGTCCTACTGACTGGACTCCCTTGATGAGGGTGTCAGCGGTCACTGGAACCCAGCGGTGGCCTCTCTCCTCATCAGAGCCGGGGCTGAAGTCAACACCAGGACAAGGATGGGAAGACGCCACTTATTGTACACTCCAAACACTTCTTCACAAACTTCTGTTGTGCTAAAGAGGTTACTCATAGTGCAAACTCACCGAGACTCCTTAGAAAATAGGACATTGGACAGGAAAGTTCATAGGACAAGGCAAGCAGTCAATACAACAACGGTCTGCTAGGTGGCAGTGTTGAACCACCATGAGTTGCTGGTGCAGTTGTTGTTGGACAGGGCCGACCACGATGTGAAGAACGAGGTAATGACAAGTAACAGCATGGGTTCTGTTTCGATTAGAGCAATTTAAATCATTTTGGAATTGACTGATATTTTTGTCTTTGCAGTTTGGGCAGCTGAAATAGCAAAGGCCTTTGGGAGAGAGGTAATGCTTTCTCCATAAACATTACTGTTGCGTTGTACAGTATGTTACTGTTATAGTGAATATATGAGCAAGTGTTGTTTATCATTTTTTCCCTACAGAATTTCATCAGTTTATTAGAAGGACAGATGAGTATAGTCAGAGATGGTACAGTCCATTAGTAAAGGGCTTAGCTGGACAGCATCATTTTTTTCATAATTTCTAATAGCTTTATTATTGTTGCTTATTTTTTACACATTGTATGTATGTATACTAAACCTGCATTTTTATCTGGATATTTGTTTTGCGTAACTAAACATTTATACACATACTGTATGAGATTTTTATGAATAAATGAAATAATAAACCATCAAGAATTGCCTCAAGACACAAAGGATTGACTTAGTTTCGTTTTACTGTACAGATGTCTGATAAAACCTTATCCTACAAGAGGGAGACACATTTCACATTGCTGTGCCAATGAGTCATGTATTATTATTCGTAATAATGTGTTTGTGTTAAGTCTTCTGCCTACATTCGCCTGTACAGTCAGCAAAATAAATGCAAATAAATCAAATGAACAGCATAAGAGAAATCTCATTTATTTGGCTCTGCAATAATGTTCAAGTACTCCAACTGCTCCAGAATCCAATCTTTTACCATAATCCTCATTCCAAATGGAGTTCAATAAAAAAAAAAAAAAAATGTTTTATTGAACAGGAGATACCATCACTTTGTGGTTCTCACTGCTCTTGTAAAATAAAATAATGATTGCTGCCAGATACTATATTTACACTAACTGTACAATGGCTTTTAATTTGAAAATGTAACAGTGAAACAAAAAATACAGTACATTTGTAGAAAGCAACTTTTACAAGTGAATAGATCTGAAGATCTGACAAATGCTGACATCAGATAGCAGTTGATCTGTAAAAAGGAACATATACAGTGATTACTAAAAGTGTAAATGCAACTACGCAATGCAAGTCTGATGAGTAGCGAGTAGTGCATTCCACAATATCGAGCGACAAGACATACACTGCATTATGAGTACACACACATGCATCCATTTAATTAAAGCCCAACAGTATATTGGTGATCACAATACAATGCAGACCAGGTTTGATATTTTGTTTTACACCTACAATAATGCAACCACATGTGCCCCTGTTTACTGCTGTACTGAATACTTTTCGATGTAAAAAGTCCCTCCTGTTGAAACAACCTTACAAAAGTAGTTATGAGAGTGAGGTCATAACTTCATATGGTAAGCTTGCTGCTAACGTACACACACGCAGGCATGCACGCACACACACACACCCTGTGCCATGCCAGAGGACTGAGCAGTATGATGAACACTCTTACTCAGCACCCATCAGAGCTATATTTAATGAACCATTTTGTGGCCAAGACATTATGTACCCACAGTCTCTACTTTAATTTGGACAACATTTTAATGTATTGGAAATCAATTGTGTCACTTAGTCCACAAATTAAAGTAAAGTAAAGTTTAAAGGGAAAAGAACATTCAGTACAGGTATTGGATGTATTTGCTGTAAGACTGTAATATTTCAAAGGACAAATTCAACTGAATTGGAATTGTCTTGAAAACCTCAAGGAGAGTTGTGTGCCAATGTGTGAGACCGAGGTCCAATAGTAAATGAATAATGATAACCATGAGGTCAAGTACCGGCAATTACCTCGTAAAGTAAACCACTTGGGCATACTTTTGTCTGAGTAAACTTTGAAAAGATAAAAATGAATAAAACACTGGACACCATCTAAGTGGGGTTTGGACTGTTCACAACACTGAAGTCATCTTGACACCACAGCATCAAGTGAGTTGAAGTGTAGCACGGTCCTCCACTAGGCCGGTTATGTTGCATTTTTTGCTGTTGCTGTAATTCTCTGGAACCCAGCAGTGTCAGCTCATTTTAGACTCTCCTGGCCCCGCTGGGAGCATTACGTATTGCACAACTGCCAGCAAATACTCCAAACTGTGTGTAAGAGAGTTGAGTATTTATGAAAGCGGTGACTACAGCATATCCTTCAAGTCTGTGGTCACACCATGAACTATTAAGGGCATGTAAGAGCCCAAAATCATTTGTAAGTTTGTAAACGTGTTCAAGTTCGCCAGCGGAGAAAAACGTCAAGGTCAGAGATACTTTTCTCTGTGGTACTGTAGTTCTAGACTTGGATCCAATAACCTGTCAATGAACTCATATTAGGGTACATATGAATAAAGATCATGTATGTAGATCATGTATGAATACAAAGATCGAACAATAATCCAAAATGTCAATTCTCAAGTACGTGTCTATTCTGAACAATTCCCTTGCTTTTTCACCGAATTGGATTAGTTGAAACCAGTGGAGGCTGCTGAGGAGAAGACGGCTCATAATAATGACTGGAACAGAGCAAATGGAATGGCATTTCACATGCTGTTGTGCAAATGGAATAGACAACAGGTGGAAATTATAGGCAATTAGCAAGACACCCCCAATAAAGGAGTGGTTCTGCAGGTGGTGACCACAGACCACTTCTCAGTTCCTATGCTTCCTGGCTGATGTTTTGGTCACTTTTGAATGCTGGCTGTGCTTTCACTCTAGTGGTAGCATGAGACGGAGTCTACAACCCACACAAGTGGCTCAGGTAGTGCAGCTCATCCAGGATGGCACATCAATGCGAGCTGTGGCAAGAAGGTTTGCTGTGTCTGTCAGCGTAGTGTCCAGAGCATGGAGGCGCTACCAGGAGACAGGCCAGTACATCAGGAGACGTGGAGGAGGCCGTAGGAGGGAAACAACCCAGCAGCAGGACCGCTACCTCCGCCTTTGTGCAAGGAGGAGCAGGAGGAGCACTGCCAGAGCCCTGCAAAATGACCTCCAGCAGGCCACAAATGTGAATGTGTCTGCTCAAAAGGTCAGAAACAGACTCCATGAGGGTGGTATGAGGGCCCGACGTCCACAGGTGGGGGTTGTGCTTACAGCCCAACACCGTGCAGGACGTTTGGCATTTGCCAGAGAACACCAAGATTGGCAAATTCGCCACTGGCGCCCTGTGCTCTTCACAGATGAAAGCAGGTTCACACTGAGCACATGTGACAGACGTGACAGAGTCCGGAGACGCCATGGAGAACGTTCTGCTGCCTGCAACATCCTCCAGCATGACCGGTTTGGCGGTGGTTTCAGTCATGGTGTGGGGTGGCATTTCTTTGGGGGCCGCACAGCCCTCCATGTGCTCGCCAGAGGTAGCCTGACTGCCATTAGGTACCGAGATGAGATCCTCAGACCCCTTGTGAGACCATATGCTGGTGCGGTTGGCCCTGGGTTCCTCCTAATGCAAGACAATGCTAGACCTCATGTGGCTGGAGTGTGTCAGCAGTTCCTGCAAGAGGAAGGCATTGATGCTATGGACTGGCCCGCCCGTTCCCCAGACCTGAATCCAATTGAGCACATCTGGGACATCATGTCTCGCTCCATCCACCAACGCCACGTTGCACCACAGACTGTCCAGTAGTTGGCGGATGCTTTAGTCCAGGTCTGGGAGGAGATCCCTCAGGAGACCATCCGCCACCTAATCAGGAGCATGCCCAGGCGTTGTAGGGAGGTCATACAGGCACGTGGAGGCCACACACACTACTGAGCCTCATTTTGACTTGTTTTAAGGACATTACATCAAAGTTGGATCAGCCTGTAGTTTTCCACTTTAATTTTGAGTGTGACTCCAAATCCAGACCTCCATGGGTTGATAAATTTGATTTCCATTGATCATTTTTGTGTGATTTTGTTGTCAGCACATTCAACTATGTAAAGAAAAAAGTATTTAATAAGAATATTTCATTCATTCAGATCTAGGATGTGTTATTTTAGTGTTCCCTTTATTTTTTTGAGCAGTGTATATATTTTTTTTAATGCAGTGGTGATATTAGCAGATTTTTTGTTGTTGTTGATTTTTGTCGACTTGATTCATGATGATGACTGCAAGCCAAGATTTTGAAAGTATGATGTTGACATGATCAGTCCAATCAAATCTACTGTACATATAACTGATTTGACATAATTTTAACTGTGGCCAATGACCTTGAGCCTTCTTGGATCGGCATTTCTAATGTAACTCTATGGCGCCACCCAAGGGGCTAGAATTTTTGAGGTCTCCCCTTAGACTTGGTGGTGACGTAGTGTCCTCATGACTGACAGAACACTGAGCCAATCACGGCGCAACGCTCCATATTTTCTGCTGGCTTATCCCACCACCACAGAAAGCACTGAGCTAGGCTGAAACACCTGCATTTTGGAGCTGCCTTACTCAAGAAAACAAAAAAGAGACCATGTTTGTATGCGGCTTTATTAACTCAATGACATATATATTTTTTTACATTGTTTGCAAACTGATATGCGACACGTATTAATGGCAAAATAACATGCAAAACAGGCAAGCCCCACCTGCCCTGAATGACGGGTCGCCACGGGATGCATGGGTAAAATCACTGGGGAAGCCAGAAAAAAAAAGCCATATTACAACCTACAACCTTTATAACCCGTTATTTCATATGCCTTGTGACCGTGATACAGTGCATTTGGAAAGTATTCAGACTCTTTGACTTTTTCCACATTTGTTACATTACAGCCTTATTCTAAAATGGATTAAATGTCCCTCCCCTCATCAATCTACACACAACACCCCATAATGACAAAGCAAAAACTGTTTTTTAGAAAACATTTCAAATGTATATCATTTTTAAACTGAAATATTACATTTACATACAGTAAGTATTCAGACCCTTTACTCAGTACTTTGTTGAAGCACCTTTGGCAGTGATTACAGCCACAAGTCTTCTTGGGTATGACGCTACAAGCTTGGCACACCTGTATTTGGGGAGTTTCTCCCTCTCTTCTCTGCAGATCCTCTCAAGCTCTGTCAGGTTGGCGAGCATTGCTACACAGCTATTTTCAGGTCTCTCTAGAGATGTTAGATCAGGTTCAAGTCCGGGCTCTGGCTGGGCCACTCAAGGACATTCAGAGACTTGTCCAGAGACAAGCCACTCCTGCATTTTCTCGGCTATGTGCTTAGGGTCATTGTCCTGTTGGAAGGTGAACCTTCGCCCCAGTCTGAGGTCCCGAGCGCTTTGGAGTAGGATTTCATCAAGGATTTCTCTGTATTTTGCTCTGTTCATCTTTTCCTCGCCCTGACTAGTCTCCCAGTCCCTGCCACTGAAGAACATCCTCACAGCATGATGCTGCCACCACCATGCTTCACTGTAGGGATAGTGCCAGGTTTCTTCCAGACGTGACGCTTGGCATTGAATCCAAAGAGTTCCATCTTGGTTTCATCAGACCATCTAATCTTGTTTCTGAGAGTCATTTAGGTGCTTTTAGAAAACTCCAAGCAGGCTGTCATCTGCCTTTTACTGAGGAGTGGCTTCCGTCTGGCCACTCTACCATAAAGGCCTGATTGGTGGAGTGCTGCAGAGATGGTTGTCCTTCTGGAAGGTTCTCCCATCTCCACAGAGGAACTCTGGAGCTCTGTCAGAGTGACCATCGGGTCCCTGGTAACCTCCCTGACCAAGGCTATTTTCCCCCAATTGCTCAGTTTGGCTGGGCTGCCAGCTCTTGGAAGAGTCTCGCAGGTTCCAAACTTCTTCCATTTAAGAATGACAGAAGCCACTGTGTTCTTGGGGATCTTCAAGGCTGCAGACATTTTTTGCTACCCTTCCCCAGATCTGTGCCTCGACACAATCCTGTCTCGGAGCTCTACGGACAATTCCTTCGACTTCATGGCTTGGTTTTTGCTCTGACATGCACTGTCAATAGCAGTCAAGCACCCAAGCTAACTGGCTAACAGTTGTTGCAGTGACATTCTATTAAAATGGACACTTGCATAGTGGATAAAAAAAATAAGAAATGTAAAAAATAAATAAAAGTCTTTATGTCAAAATTAGAAACGTGTAATATCTGAAAATGTAGCTAGTAGCTACTATCTTACCCGTGGTCTGATATCGGAGTAGATAGCCAGAGCGAATTTACCGGCTATGTCTGTCAACAGTTGTCGAAGTGACATTCATTTGCAATCGATACTTGTATAGTGGAGTCTTTTAGCTAACTAAACAATGAACCATAATCCCAACTCATGACGTTACTACCCTGCATGAATCTGCAGGTCAAATAAAATCAAATTCTATTGGTCACATGCACATGGTTAGCAGATGTTATTGCGAGTTTAGCGAAATACTTGTGCTTCTAGTTCCGACAGTGCAGCAATATCTATCAAGTAATCTAACAATTCCACAACAACTACCTAATACACACAATCTAAGTAAAAGAATGGAGTAAGAATATATACATAAAAATATATGGATGAGCAATGACCGAGTGGCATAGGTAAGATGCCTATGCCGTCCGGTCATTGCTCATCTTTATAGGTAGCTATATAGGTACCATCCATATAGGTAGCCATGTAGGTAGCCATATACATAGCATCCATATAGGTAGCTAACCAACCAGGTTCAACGTTAGCTAGCTAACATTAGGCTATAACTAGCCAAGCAAATGGCTCTGAGATACGAATAATAAGATCATGCACGTAACGTTAGCTAGCGAGCTAACAGTACACTTTAACTTGAAATGAAACCACTTTCTCTCACTTTCTGTCAAAATTAGATACATGTAATATCTGAAAATGTAGCTAACTAGACTATCTTACCCGTATACATCATGGTTGGATGCTTCTCCCTGTCACGAATGCAATGGTTGCCCTTAATTTGAAGATGTAATCCAGAGAGGTGTTTTCTCCATCTCCTTAGCTATCCTACTCTAATTCCACTGATTACAAAACTCGATCCTCCAGGAGGTGAAGAGCAACACTTATGCAGTTCTACTAAGCAATATATATCAAAAAAGATGTGTTGGACAGGATTATCTACACATATTAACCAGCTTAAATAGACAGAAGTAAGCTATATGGCAGACCAATCCGAACTCATCTTTCGGCATGTCTAGCCCACTCATTATCTCAACCAATCATGGCTAATGGGAAGGTTGCTGACGTTTTCTGTGGCTAAACTAACTAGCCTCGTAATTTAACAATATTATTCAATATTATTTGACAGATGGCTTGCAAGTTTCTTATTAAGGCAGATGAAAGTTCACATGTTCCAGAAGGCATTTCTGCCCAAAAACACACTTTGATTAAAAACAAAGATTACGTTCAAATGGCTTTCGTGTGAAGTAGTGACCCGCGACATACTGCTAGTTTCTTGAAATAGGTCACATATAGACAGGTGTGTTCCTTTCCAAATCATGTCTAATCAATTGAAATTGGAAGCAAAAGAAACACCTGTTTAGGCGAGGTGCTGGCTAGCTGAGTAGAACACCTGAAAAAGAAAAGGAGAGCCTTTGGTGTTATTACGTGCTCCACTAAGGGAGTTATTTATGTAATAACTTGTCCTTGTGGTAAAAATGATGTGGCTAAAAAGAAGTGTGAAATAAAAGTACGAATCTCAGAGCATCGTAGCACCTTTAGGTGCAAAAACTCAACGTACCCAGTTGCAGACCACTTTTTGGAAGCAAACCACAAACCACTCTAGGAGAGGGGGTGACCTTGACAATTTAATTTAAAGACCCTTGCTCCCTTCGGTCTCAATGTGGACTTTGATATGAAGTCATTCTTGTGATTATTATGATTTTGGTATTCATTGTAAATGTTTATAGGCCTAGTATGTAGCCTAATTGTACCTATGGATTGTATGCTTTCCATTCATGTTTTTTATATGTTATATTTATATCTGTAAATCAACCAATGATATCAAGCCACCCCCGGCCATGATTACAGACACCTGTGTGTGTGTCCTTTGAAACTATATAAACTAGTGACCCGCAGTGTTTGTCATTATACCATTATGAAAACAACTTGTCTGTCAAAACGTTGGTTATTAGTTTATAAAATTATTGCATCTGAGCCCATAGAGTGAGCGGCTCTCATTTTCAATCAATTGAATTTACCACAGGTGGACTCCAATCAAGTTGTAGAAACATCTCAAGGATGATCACTGGAAACAGGATGCACCTGACCTCATTTTTGAGTCTCATAGCAAAGGGTCTGAATACTTATGTGAATAAATTATTTCTGTTTTTTCCTCCTCTCTTTCATGTTGACGAAACAGTCTATCACTGTCATACAGTACACACTTTAATTTTTTGTTGTCTGGCTGAAATGCTTGCTCGCTAGCCTAACTTTCATTCATGGGCAGCGTTAGCTATTTAACATTAGCCTTCTACATCTAGCTACATATTGAACTTCCATCCTCTCAGGCCAGGGTCACAATGTTGGAATTAATGGTTGGATCAGAATCGCTGTTATAATCATTGGCCAGTATGGAGAACTAAGTCAAACCAAAAGTCCAAATCCTTATCTTCCTCCATGTCTAATTTATAAAAGGGCCAATTTCAGCTAGCTAGCTAGCCAAGAGTGTGCAAAGCTGTCATCAAGGCAAAGGGTAGCTTCTTTGAAGAATCTCAATTATAAACTATATTTTAATTTGTTAAACCGTTTTTTGGTTACTACATGATTCCACATTTGTTATTTCATAGTGTTGATGTCTTCACTATTATTCTACAATGTAGAAAATAGTAAAAATAAAGAAAAACGCTTGAATGAGTAGGTGTGTCCATAATGTTGACTGGCACTGTGTATAATGTCATTCAGGTGAACCTATGAGTGCGATGAGTGTTGCAGTCTGGGTGAGAAATGAGCAGATGGACTATAGGTACTCTTATAGTTAATGCCATGCTTTATTTCTCTCCAGGACAGTCAATGTGAACGTCAATGACAAACATGGTTTCACTCCTCTCAAGGTGGCTGCACAGACAGTCTTTGCAAGGTTAAACCTTGCAGTAAAAGTCTTGCTCACCGGTGTCTCATAATAGTGGAACGTCACCATTATGCCTGAAAGCTTTACTCTGAACTTGAATTTCTCTTTTTTAGGCTCGTTCACAAATTGGTAGAACACGGTGCAGACATGAATAAGAAGAACGGTAGTGGGAAAGACAGGTGTGCAAACACATACAGTATTTTGTACCTTACCTTTGCATATAGAGTACAATTATATCACATTTGCAGTACAAACGTTGTGAATAAATGACAAATGGGTTTGTGATTGACCTCTACCATCTCCTGTGTCTATGTCAGTCAGATGCTGACAAGTTTAACATTTAACATTTAAGTCATTTAGCAGACGCTCTTATCCAGAGCAACTTACAAATTGGAAAGTTCATACATATTCATCCTGGTCCCCCCGTGGGGAATGAACCCACAACCCTGGCGTTGCAAGCGCCATGCTCTACCAACTGAGCCACACGGGACTCAACTGGCCAACTGGACATAGTGAAGTATCTGAAGATGTTTGGGGCCACGTGGCAGTCCCAGGACATGGGGGTGGGGCTGTACCCCCCTCCACTGGGCAGCTGACAGAGGACACCTTGCTGTCATAGCCTACATGATTCAGGATGGCTGTGAGGTGAGATTGGTGTCAGCATTTACGAGCTACACTCTATTCTCTACAGTAAATGTAAAGTGCACTACTATCCAAAAGGAAAATTAAAGGAAGTGAGTTATAATTTTGAGACTAAAAGGCATGTTGATTGTTGTCTCAGTTGGATGTTAGAGACAATGTGTCCTACTGACTGGACTCCCTTGATGAGGGTGTCAGCGGTCACTGGAACCCAGCGGTGGCCTCTCTCCTCATCAGAGCCGGGGCTGAAGTCAACACCAGGACAAGGATGGGAAGACGCCACTTATTGTACACTCCAAACACTTCTTCACAAACTTCTGTTGTGCTAAAGAGGTTACTCATAGTGCAAACTCACCGAGACTCCTTAGAAAATAGGACATTGGACAGGAAAGTTCATAGGACAAGGCAAGCAGTCAATACAACAACGGTCTGCTAGGTGGCAGTGTTGAACCACCATGAGTTGCTGGTGCAGTTGTTGTTGGACAGGGCCGACCACGATGTGAAGAACGAGGTAATGACAAGTAACAGCATGGGTTCTGTTTCGATTAGAGCAATTTAAATCATTTTGGAATTGACTGATATTTTTGTCTTTGCAGTTTGGGCAGCTGAAATAGCAAAGGCCTTTGGGAGAGAGGTAATGCTTTCTCCATAAACATTACTGTTGCGTAGTACAGTATGTTACTGTTATTGTGAATATATGAGCAAGTGTTGTTTATCATTTTTTCCCTACAGAATTTCATCAGTTTATTAGAAGGACAGATGAGTATAGTCAGAGATGGTACAGTCCATTAGTAAAGGGCTTAGCTGGACAGCATCATTTTTTTCATAATTTCTAATAGCTTTATTATTGTTGCTTATTTTTTAACACATTGTATGTATGTATACTAAACCTGCATTTTTATCTGGATATTTGTTTTGCGTAACTAAACATTTATACACATACTGTATGAGATTTTTATGAATAAATGAAATAATAAACCATCAAGAATTGCCTCAAGACACAAAGGATTGACTTAGTTTCGTTTTACTGTACAGATGTCTGATAAAACCTTATCCTACAAGAGGGAGACACATTTCACATTGCTGTGCCAATGAGTCATGTATTATTATTCGTAATAATGTGTTTGTGTTAAGTCTTCTGCCTACATTCGCCTGTACAGTCAGCAAAATAAATGCAAATAAATCAAATGAACAGCATAAGAGAAATCTCATTTATTTGGCTCTGCAATAATGTTCAAGTACTCCAACTGCTCCAGAATCCAATCTTTTACCATAATCCTCATTCCAAATGGAGTTCAATAAAAAAAAAAAAAATGTTTTATTGAACAGGAGATACCATCACTTTGTGGTTCTCACTGCTCTTGTAAAATAAAATAATGATTGCTGCCAGATACTATATTTACACTAACTGTACAATGGCTTTTAATTTGAAAATGTAACAGTGAAACAAAAAATACAGTACATTTGTAGAAAGCAACTTTTACAAGTGAATAGATCTGAAGATCTGACAAATGCTGACATCAGATAGCAGTTGATCTGTAAAAAGGAACATATACAGTGATTACTAAAAGTGTAAATGCAACTACGCAATGCAAGTCTGATGAGTAGCGAGTAGTGCATTCCACAATATCGAGCGACAAGACATACACTGCATTATGAGTACACACACATGCATCCATTTAATTAAAGCCCAACAGTATATTGGTGATCACAATACAATGCAGACCAGGTTTGATATTTTGTTTTACACCTACAATAATGCAACCACATGTGCCCCTGTTTACTGCTGTACTGAATACTTTTCGATGTAAAAAGTCCCTCCTGTTGAAACAACCTTACAAAAGTAGTTATGAGAGTGAGGTCATAACTTCATATGGTAAGCTTGCTGCTAACGTACACACACGCAGGCATGCACGCACACACACACACCCTGTGCCATGCCAGAGGACTGAGCAGTATGATGAACACTCTTACTCAGCACCCATCAGAGCTATATTTAATGAACCATTTTGTGGCCAAGACATTATGTACCCACAGTCTCTACTTTAATTTGGACAACATTTTAATGTATTGGAAATCAATTGTGTCACTTAGTCCACAAATTAAAGTAAAGTAAAGTTTAAAGGGAAAAGAACATTCAGTACAGGTATTGGATGTATTTGCTGTAAGACTGTAATATTTCAAAGGACAAATTCAACTGAATTGGAATTGTCTTGAAAACCTCAAGGAGAGTTGTGTGCCAATGTGTGAGACCGAGGTCCAATAGTAAATGAATAATGATAACCATGAGGTCAAGTACCGGCAATTACCTCGTAAAGTAAACCACTTGGGCATACTTTTGTCTGAGTAAACTTTGAAAAGATAAAAATGAATAAAACACTGGACACCATCTAAGTGGGGTTTGGACTGTTCACAACACTGAAGTCATCTTGACACATTTACATTACATTACATTTAAGTCATTTAGCAGACGCTCTTATCCAGAGCGACTTACAGATTGGTGCATTCACCTTATGATATCCAGTGGAACAACCACTTTACAATAGTGCATCTAACACCACAGCATCAAGTGAGTTGAAGTGTAGCACGGTCCTCCACTAGGCCGGTTATGTTGCATTTTTTGCTGTTGCTGTAATTCTCTGGAACCCAGCAGTGTCAGCTCATTTTAGACTCTCCTGGCCCCGCTGGGAGCATTACGTATTGCACAACTGCCAGCAAATACTCCAAACTGTGTGTAAGAGAGTTGAGTATTTATGAAAGCGGTGACTACAGCATATCCTTCAAGTCTGTGGTCACACCATGAACTATTAAGGGCATGTAAGAGCCCAAAATCATTTGTAAGTTTGTAAACGTGTTCAAGTTCGCCAGCGGAGAAAAACGTCAAGGTCAGAGATACTTTTCTCTGTGGTACTGTAGTTCTAGACTTGGATCCAATAACCTGTCAATGAACTCATATTAGGGTACATATGAATAAAGATCATGTATGTAGAACATGTATGAATACAAAGATCGAACAATAATCCAAAATGTCAATTCTCAAGTACGTGTCTATTCTGAACAATTCCCTTGCTTTTTCACCGAATTGGATTAGTTGAAACCAGTGGAGGCTGCTGAGGAGAAGACGGCTCATAATAATGACTGGAACAGAGCAAATGGAATGGCATTAAACACATGGAAACCATGTGTTTGATGTATTTGATACCATTCTACTTAATCTGCTCCAGCCATTACCACAAGCCCGTCCTCCTCAATTAAGGTGCCACCAACCAACCGCCTGTGGTCGAAACACACCTCAATTGACACGTCCAACATGTCAGTCTGACACTGTTGCAGATTATGAAGTGAGTGGATGCCTTGGAATGTGAAAGCAGTTCTTATTAATGACAAACTGAACATAAACTCCCAGTCCCTAACACTGCTGCTTAGTGAGTTACAAGGTATAGTCATTAAATAGTTCATTTGTACCTGAGCGAGGACAACAAAAGCACCTTTCAGAGGCACAGCACCAATGTTTGAAGTCAGTCCCCTTTTCCTAAAACTCTGAGACCCTTTCAAAGTTGCAAAGGTCTGGTGGAGTCTTGTAGTGCAAATATGGGTCTCCATCCATAGAGCTCCCCGCTATTCCGTCTCCATTTCTTTGTGATCAGCGGTCGAAATGATGAGTCTTAGGCAGTCTCAGGGATTGTATGGGTGCAGGTCTGAAAAGGGAGAAAAAAAAACATGCAGAGCAAAGACTTAAAAAAATGTCATACATTTTTCATTCATACAGTATATAGCTATTAACTTTTTGCCAGCCAGCCCACCATAGCACAGACCTGTTTGGTTGTGGGATGGTGAGCAGGGGCCTGGGCAAGGTGGGGATGGGGATAGGTACGGGTCCAGGGAGGCGGAACCCCACCACCGAGGTGCTGCTTTCCACCCAAGCACGCCTGTCCAGAGGGTCTGCAGGCAGGGGCTTCAGGGGCGGACTGGGCTTCTCACGGTCCTAGGAACGACAAACCAGAAGTTGAAAAGTAGTGTTGGCACAGAAACCTCACTAGAGGGCACTGTGTTATAGAGTGCCACCAGAATAATGTATCTGTCTGTTCTGTAGCCACCACCTCCGTAGCAACTCTCTCTGGAAGGTTATCTAAATGAGGTGCCATCATGTGTTACTAATCTAAAATGGGGAGGGCGAGGTAATGGCAAACATCTGCTAGCAGCATCCCAGCTGCTCTGCACAGTTTGTAGGAGGAAAGGAACAAACCTTGAGCAATACTCACAAATATGTGCCAAGTTACAGCAAACACCCAAATTCAAAGGATTTAGAGAACAGAATGAAGTGTTAAAGGCAATTCTACAGTAACAGAATGATGCCAAGACTCCAATATATCACTTTAAAATGTAAAGAAAAACTATGATTGCAAAGTTAAACAAACCATACACCTGTATGCACAAGGATGACTTTGAACAATTTCCACTGAACATTTTACAAAAACACATTTACTTGAAGAACAATGCAGATGCAGTGTGGTAACAGAATGACGGTTTGTGCTGTTTGAGCCGTCATTCTGTTACCAAACTTTGTGTTTTTAACATAGATATGTGCATAGAGTTGTAGGGTTTGTTTAACTTTGCAATCACTGTTTTTTGTTCAAAGTGAAAAATCGAGGTCTCAGCATCGTTCCATATCACCACGATAGGAACGAGAAAGCATGCCCATGCTCGCACATGGAAAAGTATCGCTGGAGTCTGACAAAATGGAATGTAACATTGAAGATAAAGTTCGTAATGACACAATTTCATGTGTACAACATCTGATGGCCTACATCACTATACTTGGTGTTTTTGGAGCTTTTCTTTTTATCCGTGCCCTGGCACTGCAGAATGGGCATTAGGAGGTATATCGCTGGTTGGGGTCTGTTTCTCGAAACCAAGTGAAATCGTCCAAAAAGTGTCTGGAATCTTCCATAACATGCCATTTATATAACAAATATGAGCTTGTCCTTCAAGGGCGGAAAGTGTGTCCTGGACTAGATGACTTTGTTGGGACTTCCAGCTCTGTAATGTTTCACACATCAGCAAGAAGGTGATTTACATCAACCATGCTTGAATAACTGTGACCCCCTGATGTGAAAGATTATTATTCCATTATGTGAGTGGTTTGACCATGCATACATGGCAGCGGTAGGTAGGCATGGCATAGTGTGGTAGGTAGAGAAGTGGGGTTGTAACAGCACCTGAAGACATGACGTGTCATTTAACAAATCAGTTATGAATGGCCATCCCCAGTGATGTCATCATTAGTGGCTACTCTGTTGTAGTCGATCAAGCTCTTAGACCAGATATGACTGCCCCCACAAAAACACATTTGACTGAGTCTACAGTACTAGTGTTAATGTTTTGTAGCTTAAACCACATCTTGTGACTTGGACTCAGTTAAATTGTATTAGGACAAACAGTGGAGACCACTTCTTGTGAAACAGCGGTCTGTTTGTTGCTTCAATTTGCCTTTCGAAACGCTAAACTCAAAGAATAAGATCACCTCCTGGGGATGGCAGCTGAATCGTCTCCTGATGCAGTTAAACCAGAGGCGCCACAGAGGTTGAAATAAAGAACTAATCAGATTGAAGCCTTCTCTCCAGCCTGGTGTGGCTCCCAGTAAGTAGAAGTGCCTCTAACCACTCATCCTGCATCAGATAGGTTTTCCTTTCTCTGATAGTTAAGGGGTAGGGTAATCTGATACTAGATCTGTTGTTAAGGGCATCTAATACCTCAAGTGTTGTGTGTCAACCTCTCTGTGGTGGGTAGATGGAGAATGAATCCCACACAGCGGGGGTAGTGCTGGACCAGATACTCCACTACTGCAGGAGTCTATGTAGATGAGACGTCACCTTGGACACCATATAACATAATATGGACCCCCACATTCAACACCAACTGTGCCCCTCAGCAGATCTCCTAAGTCAAGATGTATCTTTTTGCCTGAACTGTGAAACCTGATTTAGACCATGCTGACAACCCTAGGGCAGTTAGATAGCATAGTGGACATTTGGGTTGTAGGTACTACATAAATATACAGCTCACGAGTTTGAATTTCATCATTTTTAAAGTTTTGTTTCAAAGATAAATATGTACAAGAGAGCCTGAGTAATAATAATAATAATAATAGTAATGATAAATGGGACTTACAGTGCCTTCGGAAAGTATTCAGACCCCTTGACTTTTTCCACATTTTATTAGGTTACAGCCTTATTCTAAAATGTATTAAATTGTTTTTTCCCCTCATCGATTTACACACAATATCCCATAATGACAAAGCAAAAACATTTTTTATTTTTTATTTTTGCTAATTTATTTAAAAAAAACGATGAAATATAACATTTAAATAAGTATTCAGACCCTTTACTCAGTACTTTGTTGAAGCACCTTTGCCAGTGATTACAGCCTCAAGTCTTCTTGAGTATGACACTACAAGCTTGGCACACCTGTATTTGGGGAGTTTCTCCCATTCTTCTTTGCAGATCCTCTCAAGCGCTGTCACGTTGGATGGGGAGCGTTGCTGCACAGCTATTTTATGGTGTCTCCAGAGATGTTTGATCGGGTTCAAGTCCGGGCTCTGGCTGGGCCACTCAAGGAAATTCAGAGACTTGTTCTGAAGCCACTCCTGCGTTGTCTTGGCTGTGTGCTTAGGGTCGTTGTCCTGTTGGAAGGTGAACCTTCGCATCAGTATGAGGTCCTGACTGGAGCAAGTTTTCATCAAGGACCTCTCTGTACTTTACTCCTTTCATCGCTGCCTCGATCCTGACAAGTCTCCCAGTCTCTGCCACTGAAAAACATCCCATCAGCATGATGCTGCCACCAACATGCTTTACCATAGGGATGGTGCCAGGTTTCCTTCAGACGTGATGCTTGGCATTCAGGCATAAGAGTTCCATCTTGGTTTCATCAGACCAGAGAATCTTGTTTCTCATGGTCTGAGAGTCTTTAGGTGCCTTTTGACAGCCAAGTGGGCTGTCATGTGCCTTTTACTGAGGAGTGGCTTCCATCTGCCCACTCTACCATAAAGGCCTGATTGATGGAGTGCTGCAGAGATGGTTGTCCTTCTGGAAGGTTCTCCCATCTCCACAGAGGAACTCTATCAGAGTGACCATCGGGTTCTTGGTCACCTCCCTGACCAAGGCCCTTGTCCCCCGATTGCTCAGTTTGGCTGGACGGCCAGCTCTAGGAAGAGTCTTGGTGGTTCCAAACTTCTTCCATTTAAGAATGATGGAGGCCACTGTGTTCTTGGGGACTTTCAATGCTGCATAATTTTTTTGGTACCCTTCCCCAGATCTGTGCCTCGGCACAATCCTGTCTCGGAGCTCTATGGACAATTACTTTGATCTCATGGCTTTTTTGCGCTGACATGCACTGTCAACTGTAGGACCAATCAAGTTGTAGAAACATCTCAAGGATGATCAATGGAAGCAGGATGCACCTCAGCAAAGGGTTTGAATACTTATGTAAATAAGGCATTTCTAAAAACCTGTTTTCGCTTTGTCATTATGGGGTATTGTGTGTATATTGCTGAGGATTAATGTAATAAACGTAATAAAATGTGTAAAAAAGTCAAGCGGTGGGAATACTTTCCGAAGGCACTGTATGTAGCGCTTTTCAAGGACCCAAAGTTGCCTTTCAATTGTAGAAAAAACCACAACATACATATACCGTCCTTGTTTGTTGTGTTTGTTTTTACCATGGGGAACTGAACTATGCTAGGCTGCTACACACTCCATTCTCACATATGTGATCCATCTGTTGCCACACCTCAACAGAGACTTTCTCAGGAGAAGGGGATGCATTGGATCTATATCTGTCTCTCTCCATCTCGTACATGCTCTTCCCTTACATCTGGGAGTAGTTATGTGCTTTATACACCAGAGAGAATAGTAACATCTCAAAGTTAATGTCTTCCTTTTTTTCTTACAATGACGTGCATCTGCCAGTGCACTCTGCACCTCATAAAGCCATGGACATCTGACATGGTGCTCTACGCATACAGATCACCTGCCTGCGTGAGCCCTGTGCAGACAGATTGATTTACATACTCTAGACACAGCCCTGCTGGCTCAGCACAAAACAGGATTTGTGGAGAACAACTTAAAGGATAAAGTGCACACGGGGGAAAAAAATCTAGTTGTTTGTAACTGGTTCCACAGCATTTGTTTGTTTACTCAACTACTCAAGTGTTACCTGAACTTTAAAAAAAATGTTGTTGGCCCAGACTTAGCGCCAACTTGAGAAAACTTAAGCAAAAATTCAGGCAACTTAAAATGATGTGTTTGCTCAACTAGTCTCAAATGTTCCTTCAACAAAAAAACATTTTATTTGGCCATCTAAACTAAAAAGGCTGTGGAACTAGTTACACACCCACAAACAGTATTCAACATGTCCTCACCTAGGATTTGAACTCACAACCTCTAGGATCACAGCATACCGATCTTCCTGCTACGCCACCATGTCTGTGTCAATAACTGATTTCACCTGTATTACTACACTTTGCACTTCAAAGTAAATCTCAGCTCTGTTAAAAGTACAATCAAGTACACTTTTTAAAAAATATATCATAGTGATTAAGGAGTAAAATTAAAACAGAGTAAATATGCCCCACCAACATTAGACAACTACACAGAAAACCCTTACATTGCTGAAATAAGTCAATTAAATCCAGGATGAGAAACTAGTCAGATGAACTGATAATAGACACAGACATTATGGCAGGAAGATCGGAATGCTGTGAACCAAAACGTTGAGAGGACATGTTGAATAAAAGTTACTGTATAAATGGACATGCACAATGTATTCATGTACTGTATGCTAACGGGTGTCAAATATGTCAGTTGAAAACATTGTATGTTAAAAGCACTGTGTGTGTGTTTGTGTATAACCAGTTGCACAGCCTTTTTGAGTTAAGCCTTTATTTTCTCAAATAATAACTTCTAGCTGAATGAACATATGAGACAAGTTGAGCAAACACATTAATTTAAGTTATTTAGCTATGCCTTCCAGTGGTTATAGTTACACTATTTAGTATGCATGGTCCATAACTTATCCATTGTGTAATAATATGTTTATTGGGACCCAAGGCAGGTGTTTTCAATAAGTGAGTGAGGGAATACGTATTTCCGATTGCCCTTGTTGAATTTATGTTCTTCAAATGTTATGGATTGTGTGAATTAATAAATCTACTTTTTACTATGTTGTTTCCAGCAAGATCAATTTCCAAAGAAATCCCCAAAAGGGGAATTAGGGCAGCATGATATGGGCAAAAAATGTAATTGCAATTCTTTTACAAAATATTGCGATTGCGATTTTACTTGCGATATAGATCAAAACACTTGGGTGAACTGATGGAATCCTAGAAATAGAATGATTTATATTAAAAAGCAAAGTGGAAAGCAGTGTCTTTCTTGTTTGGAACAATCTGTTGACTGCATTTGACCTAACAGAACAGCATCTAAACTTATAGCAAATCTAACAGCGAGGAGGAAGAACTGCGCTACTTGAATGAGTAAACTATAAAAACAAACATTACACGCAGCTGAGTGACATTTCAAAGTATTGCATGTGATATGAATCTCTTGAGATATGGATATTGCACATGTCAATATTGCGATTTCGTTGTGCATTCGATTAATTGTGCAGCCCTACAGAAAATACATTGGATATTTGTATTCATAGCGGATGGCATGGCAGAACAGTGACTACTAACCTGGTCCATCCTGTAGGGCTGCTGTCTGGGCAGGCTGTGGCAGGGTGGTGCCCGCGGTGGGGAGAGGGCAGTGTGGGCCGGCAGGGCCCTGTGGTGGGGTGGGACTGGCGGCAGAGGTTGCTGTCCCACACTCAGGGAGACAGGCATGGGGTGGCTGATGTGGATGGGCTGGTAGTTGGGCAACCGCCGTAAGCTGTGGGAATGTAAACTGTGTGAAGGAAGGAGAGGCTCCAAACTCCGGTGGGATGGCTGTGAGGATGGAGAGAGGGGGAGGGGATATGGAGGGGAAGGGAGGTAGAGAAGAGAGAGCTGTTAGTTTGGGTTTTCGGTCAGGGCTTGAGCTATTATGTTCTCCTCCCTCTGCTCCTCCTCAGATCATTGATCTTATTTCCTGTTGGAGTCTCCCAAACAATCATTTCAAACCCCTGTGACCCATGTACAGTAGCTGGATACAGCTAGGAGAACCTAGGGTAAAACTATACCCATGTTCTCTGTCATGGATGTACTATTACTATGAATTAACACATTTCACAGGCAGTCAATAACAGAAAACATAGTAAGTGAATCTAACACACTGAAACGGTCAAAGCCAGCACCAGATTGCCTGTCCAGAACTGCTGTTAGTCCTCAAGAATAAATCTAATTGCACTGGAGATGGATAGACTGGCTGAACTGGCCTGGCCTGTAGCTATGCTACGCCAGGCAACCTGCAGAGAGTCTGCTGGAAATCTGGACAGGGGGAACCGTGACTGCCAGAACAAACAGTAAACAGCAGGTAGACTGAATACTGCTGAGGAGCCAGAGTCACGTTCACTAGAGGAGACGATACTGGTGTTGGAGATGGAACTGGGTTAAGCATCCTTCCTGGCCAAGCCAGCAAACCCTTAACTCCTGAACTCTGACCACAATGATACACTCCAGCTGTTCTCCATGGGAATCAACTGTGGATGTTTGAATGCGCACACACACACACACACGCACGCACACTCACACGCCCGCACACACACACACGCACGCACACTCACACACACACACACACACACACGCACGCACACTCACACGCCCGCACACACACACACACACACACACGCACGCACACACACACGCGCACACACACACGTGCACACGCACACACACGCGCACACACACGCACACACATGTTTATCAATTCTAAAACAAGTCCACCCCAATTTGCCTCTTACTCTCGACTCCACCAACTCTTTTCTCCTGTGTCCCTGTACACAAAGGCTTTTATCTCAGGCAGAACCATTATACACAGCCCTATAATAATACTGCACCATGATCACCATTTCATTTAAATGGTGCGGCTTCTCAATCAAAGTTTCTTCAGCCTTCTGCCAGCAATACTGTGGCCTCATTAATATTTTTTCAAGAAAAAGACGCTGAGACTAAATCAATTATACGCTTAGCCGTCAACTTGTTTTGACAATAAGTCTGGAATGAATAGGTTCAGATAAGCATGGCAAGTCTCAGACTAAGTCGATTCCCTGTTGTGGTGCGGCGGTTTTGATACAGTATGATTGCATTAGAAATCCAATGGTGTGTGACCGATAGTTTGTCAGCAGTTAGTTTGTAATACTTCTTTGCTAACACACGTTTTAGTTCTCCCTACATCCATCTTTTATACAATGCAAAGTGTACTTGTTACATCTTCCATTGTGTAGGCCTATAAGTGAACCATACTAATCAATTGATCATAAGGGAACGTTGGGGGCGAAAAACTCCAGCTCCCTCACGTGTCACAAACAGTCTGTGTTCTACTAAAGTGACTATCAGGGAAAATCCGCTGCCCATTAACTCAGCAGCAGAAAGAGACCCACCTTGTATACGCTGGCACCTGGAGGCTTGGCTGGGGATTTGCGTCGTGAACTGTACATGGACTGAGTCTGGCTGGGGCTGGTTGCTCTGGTGGACCCAACAGACCTACGAAGACAGAGAGGTAACATTCCAACTACTATTCTAGTCTTCTACTAACTACTATTCTACATCTCTTAAAAATCTGCAGCTTTGAGACACACAGTAACAGGCCTTCTTCTGTACACAAGGCCCACGTGCATTGTGAGGACTATGTGCTGGACTATGCGTCGTCCTCTCACATGGTTAGTGGAGTCACAAGGTTACTATCGCTGTGAACACATCAAATCACCAGAGAGAGACCATGGGACCATAATGCATATTAGAAACAATATCTCTGTCATTTCTACAAGATAATCATCTCTACACGAAAGCATCTCTATAAAAGTATTCTGTCTTGATATCCAGAACATAAGATGAAACACAGGTGTGGGAGGAGGTGTTCTACTGTACCTCAGTTTATCCATGGTGGTCTTCTTGTTGGTGAAGAGCAGACGGACCAGAGTCTTCCTCTTGAGAAATACCAGGAACCCAGCACCCATCAGGCTGAGGAGGGTGGCCAGGATCGCCACGGCAACCCCCCTGCTGTCGGCTGACGTCACATACGACAACACGCACATTAATACACACACACGCACATCTACAGCACGGCACAAACAAGACAGACAAAGAGTGTTAATAGAAGCCACAGCAGGGTTTTAGTACATTTGACATTATTTACATGATTATTTCCTTCCGCTCTTGAACAACCAGAGAGGGAAAGTTGTACGTGTCTAGTTGTAATGAGTTGTGTGTAGCTAGGGTGAATAGGTGACTGAGGTAGATCCGTCTGCAAGTTTGGAGAGCTTAGTAGAGCTTCAAAGTAACTAACTTGCTGTGAGCAGGTTATGAAAGTACAGCTAAAGGTGTTACCCTGATTATTATCCAAAACTAACTCTCTTACTCCGCCCAGGTTAGTGGAACACAGGGTGCAGATAGTGAAGTATAAAGAGGACGGAGTGTACTGTACCTGACAGTCTCATTGGGCCGCTGTCGAGGCTGCCTCCAAACCCCGCCCTCTCACAGAAGGGAGGGGCCCAGTGCTCCTCACAATGGCAGTTCTTCTTGTTGTTACACATCTAGAATCCCAACGCATGCTGGTTAATAGTCAGTTGACACATCTTTACCTGTACAATACAATACTGTCCATACCTTGTGTTCTACCAATAGATACTGGTCAGAGTACAGGAAGACTTGTGTGCTAGGCCTCTAGGCTCTAGGGATCATTCGACACACAATAGTGAGAGACTATATGGCAAGGATCCATGGGATATGGCAAGTATGCATGACTTATTTTACGCACTTTATAAGCTACCAGAACGCATCGTACTTGCCTATGACACACATGACATAGGAGAGATGCATTCATCTGGCCCACAGGCCTGCAATTCCTCAGAAAAGAGAGAGATGAAAATAGGACTCCAGCCCACATCTGAAATGCTTGAATTACTTCTACAAATAAACCATACACTCGTTCCATCAGACCCATCAGTTTTCATGTGGCGGGCACCATAGACTGTGCAGTGTCAAACATGATGGAGAAAACATGTGCAGGGGAGAGCCCATCCCAAAACACAGTTTTCTGAGCGGGAAAAGGATCCAACAAGATTCCCTGGAGGGATAATGGAGTCCAGCTGTCAGCTGCAGGGAGGCCTGTGGCTGGGATCGCTCCAGATCGGATCTGGCCCCGAACTGGGAAGAACTTTCCCTGTCTGCCTCAGAGTGACTGACACTCCCTTATGTGTATGGGGTGTTTGGGGCCAGGGGTGGTCAGGTCAAGACTTAAGGACACATAAGAACCCCTGAGGGGAGCTCTAAAGATGTGATAGGATTATGCCACAATGTACTGTACAGTACACTTGCAAACACACTAATTCACATATAACGTTATACAGAATGACATCTACACAGAGCCACATATGGAGATGCATACTGGCTCTGGATTTATTTAAAGTCTTGGGTTGGTTAAGGTTGTGACATCATGTGGGTTTGAAATCATAGAGATCGTATTAAATTACTAGAGGGGCTATGTTCCAAATGGGGTGAAAATGGCAGCCATCTTGGTCAGCGAGAAATCCAAAACCAGTCTAATTTGAATTAACGGCAGTAGAGGCATAGGTGATGCATTTCCTGTTTTTACTTACGCAGGAGAATAAAAGTTCAGCACGTGATGTATCAGAAATAATGTAATGGAATTATAGTCAACCTAAAATATACGTCCTATCATCAACTGATTTGAGACTTTGTATGGCTGTGGATCGACATCATTGATTGAATGGAATGTTGGCAGTTAATTATTTTTTTTTAATTATGGAATTATTCCTCAAAAATGTCTGGCTAGCTAGCTAACACACATACAGTGAAGATGAATCATTCACATTCATTGTTTTAAACAATATCCTATGACAACAGTGGCAAACCATGGTTGACCAACTCTGACCAACATGGCTGATCTTTGGACCATCATAAGAAGGTTCACATCCATTCTAGTATTCTAATTCTATGGTCTGAATATAGTCAATATATAATGTTCAATTTAGATAAATAAAGACACTAATGTGTAGTTAGTAATAGGGGTGACATCAACCACCTAGTTCCACCTGTTCTTAACGAATGACTGGATCATACATCATCCAATTAAATGTCAAATAAAACTTAAAGGAAGCAATTAAACATTATTATTAAGGTAGACTAGGGCAATTTCTTACTCCAGCTTTGATTCTGTGTTTTATATTCACCTCTGTTAAAGGTGGGGCAGCCATGCAGAGGTTCAAAAGCCAGTCACAGGTTCAAAAGCCAGTCACAGTAAGAAAATCTGGCCCAGGGTCCTGCTTTTCATTCATTCATTCATTCAACTAAACAACAAAGTAAATACAACATAAAAGGCTTCTCTTCGCAGTATTAATACAGCAGTGAGCATTTTGACTAGTGCAGTTTGATGCTTCCAGACTATAGCTACTTGCTAGTATTTTCTAGTGCTGCTTGGCCTGCCTTCTCTATGCCAAAAGATGATGGATGGCACTTTAAGCAGAACATAAATGATGCCATTAGATGGGATTGATTTAAACCATCTGGAGAGATGAAGATTGATTGTAAAAGCATCGGGGTAGCTGCCATAACTCACGGGCGGTGAGTTAACTACAACTACGATAACTACATTGGCGCTCTGTGTAGTAAAGTGCCTACTGTACTACTCTACTGTGTGGCAATGTTGAGGTCAACAAGATGCTGTGATGCGTTAATAATATTGACATGACAACAGTGTTAAGCTAACATAGGGAAATAAGTCACCGCATTCTAGATACGCAACATAAAATGATACCCTCCGACACGGAGTACTCACCCCTCGTCCGCTGCACTTCCCAGAACATTGGTGCACACCAAACACACTGACATTCTGGCACTGACGATTTAGACACATCTATGGAACAGAGAAAGAGTCACATTGAATAAATGATTTATCAAATGTGAAGTACTGTAGTACTCCAAATGTGATGTTAGCTATTGAATGGAAAGTCTATCTTCCGAGAACTGCTATCTATTCCATTCTCTGTTCTTTTGTAAGAGACCCAATTCAAATGATCCCAGTGATGACAGTAAGTGATTGGTTTGGAATTGGGCTAAATACAAGCCTTGGCATTAGCATCCCCACCACTGGTGACTACAGTCTCTCTCTAGTTCTGCTTGATCACAGGTGCAGCGCCCTACAGAGTGCCCTCACCATGCCCTCTCCACACGTGGTGCCAGCCAGAACCAGTCCAGGGTCGGGCATGTCATCACCCAGGTAGACATGCGTCCCCCGACACAGGATTCTCCCTCCTTCCTGAAGAGGGATGTTGGTTTCTATGGAGACGGCATTGGTGCCAATCACAGGCCGGTTGGCCCCTCCTTGACACTGAATTTTACCACACTTTGCGTCTCTGTGTAAAAAACAACAACCCACATATTCATGCACACACACACACACACACACACACACACACACACACACACACACACACACACACACACACACACACACACACACACACACACACACACACACACACACACACACACACACACACACACACACACACACACACACACACACACACACACACGACAAGGCATAAAGTTAAACACTGACAATCTCTGACATGTGAGAGATGGTGTGTAATTGTAACCAAAGATGAAAGACAACTAGACAGCCTTTGTCTCACCTTAATGACTCCCTCAGTCCTCCAGTCATTAAAGCAATTACATCAATTAACAAATGCTTGATTAGAGATCCAAGAACAATTAGCCGACATGAATAGTATAAAGTGTTCATGAATACTTCAAACTGTAATTTGCCTTATATCATCTCCAAATTGTGTTTTTAATTATTGTTCCTTCCTAGGCTATTTGTCCCATATAATGTGCCATGCTGATTGTCAATTGGCACTCTTGATAATACCAATTCAGATAAACAACATTGTTTTATTCCTTGGTCTTTCTAGCCAGCTCTTTTTGCTTTTAAGGTCAATAGACATGACATACATCACAACAGCTGCTAAGTCTTACCGGGCTTCACATTTGGCAAACAATCCTTTGGAGTCCTTGCCACAGTTCCCGTAAGGATCTCCTGCTGAGTTGACCCTCTCAAAGCAGATCCCCGGGGCAGGTTTGGCTCCTGCAGGAGAAAGAGAGAGTGGAAGATAGAAAGAGAGTGAGAGAAGAGGGGGGGAAGTGAGAAGGGAAGAGAGAGAGTGAGAGAGGGAGGGAGAGAGAGCGAGATGTGATGAGTCAGAGATGTAACAAAGCATCCCATGAGCCAAATGTAACCCCTGACCTCCAGATGTTAAGGCAGGTCAACTGAGGAGGAACCTGTCTTCATCAACATTATTGTTTACATGATGTCTGTCAGCTTGTTCTGTCCAGGTGCTGCATGGCCTCTCCCTTGACATTGAACTGATTTATAAGCTAGGATTAATTGTTCCTTAGCTACTTCAAGAAACATGTTAAGGAAAGTTAGATGTATTCATCTGATCTCTCCAAACATGGAAGACTGTCAGAAAAATAAAATCAATCAAGACTTCCAGTCCCCTGGGGGGCGTCCTACTGACCTGGTCCCCATAGTGTGATGCACTGCTGCTCGTGGGTCTGGCAGATGCCGTTGTAGCAGTATCCGTCCACTTTGTGGCAAGAGTGCCCGTCATGCAGGTACACGTTGGCAGGGCAGTGGGGGTTGGCACCAGTACAGAACTCTGGCAGATCACAGGAGTTACTGGATTCTCGACACGGTGTGCCAGCAGGCTTCAGCTGCAGAGAGAACACAGACAGACAAATAACCACACACCCACACCTCAATGACAAAGGAATCAGAAGGGCAAACTAAATTGAAAATGTTTGGCATCTTTTTTTGTACTCTGGAGGGCCCTGTGCTTGAATACACCTTGATTTAAAAGTCAAATGTTTTTTTACTGTAAACTCTCGCTTTTATAACATGTCAATGGAGCAGAGAATTTGATTTCCACGCTTTTTGTCACTTCGACAGGGAGGAAAGAGGGAGAAAGAGAGAGAAAGAGACATCATGAGAGAGCAAAAGTGCGAAGGACGGAGAGAGAGGGAGGGATAGACATTTGGGAGAGAGGGAGAGGTAGAAAGATAGAAACAGAGAGAGCAGTCTTACCCTGCAGTCCTCGCAGCACTGTCCGTGTGCACACACAGCATCTCCCTTCAGGGTGCAGGTGGTGGCATTGCAGCAGGGGTTCATGCATTCCTGAGACACAAAACAACAAATGGACCTCATTATCGGTCTGGACCCCCAAATCTCAGCTGTTGTTGCTGTGTCCGTGTCAGATCAGTCTTCCAGGTCAGCTGGTCGGACGGAGCACTGTCAGCCCTGAGGTCCCACAGCACAGCCCTTTAACGCTGTGAGCTAAAGCCTGGAGATACAATACCACGGCACAAACAGACAGGAGAGAGCCCATTCTCTGTCAGGGTAAACACATCTTCGGTCCCTGTACGGGGCTCATATGTTTCGGAATTGGTTCGCTCTGGTGTTAAAACAGCATTCTATTTTAATGTCCATTGATGTGCATTCTATACAACGGGTGGGTGGATGCGGAGAGACACAGATCAAGTTTAGGGTTTATTGTAGGTTGGGGGTGTGGTAGGGTAAGGGGACAATGTTTGAGATTTCATTGAAGGGGAAGGTAGTGAAAGGATGTTGTAGAGGTAGTTGAGTGGTTGGTGGGGCTTTGAGGCTCCTGAGTGCTGGAGATGACAAACACTGAAACACAACGAAAGGAAAAGGAGACCACACAGGGAAAGAAATGAAGAGAATGAAGGGGTGTTAGAGAGAGACAGATAGGTGCTGGAGAGGGAATGACAAGAGGTGATGGAGTGAGAAATGAACTGGGATGAAGAGAGGGAGAGAGAGGTAGATGGTTCATGTGATAGATTAAAGGAGTAAAGGACAGAGACCCTTTTAGATCTTTAATTAAAGGCTGAACCCCAGGAACATTCTCTTCCAGGCCACAACAGAGTCCCGGCTACACCATCTCTCCTTTTTACTTCCCAACAAGGCCCTGGTGTGTTGACGTTGTGGTCTGACGACATGTTGATTCTGATGGGTCAGGACTAGAGGTGGCTTAGTTGGCCTCTGCTTCACTGTTGAAGGGAGTTTTATGGGATTGGCTGTGCTCTTGTGGCCTGACTTCAGCCTATTGTTTATGGGGAGAGAGGGATGCTTTCATCCCCCGGTCCAACTATGGGGAGAGAGGGATGCTTTCATCCCCCGGTCCAACTGGGCCTGTGGTGACATCACCGGGTCACGGAGGGGCACGGGGGGGGGAGTAATGGAACGGCAGTATGCCAACCCAAACCACACAGCTGGCATTACAGCGTTCTAATCATTGCCTGATTGGAAATACCTCATACTGTAATTGAAGTGACACTGGTCTCATCATTGCTTGACAAATCTGTAAACACTTGAGATCGAATGACATCAGTGTGTATCATTGGGGTAGACTCAAAAGCACAGATATGTTCTGTTCATTAGTTTAGTCATTGGATGCCACAGTAAATGAGCTAGTCATCTCGGAGAGGAGTGGATACAGAGAGTTATGTGGGTGTATGATGGAATGGGAGTACTAAAAGAGTTCTATTGTGTGCATATCAAATGCATCTTCATCAACCCCCCCCCCCCTAATGGTATCCTTAACCATTCTGTCATCCTTAAGACAACAACGAAAACGAAAACAAAAACACACCCACATCCAGTTCACGACCAGCTTTCTTGCTGTTCTGTTTGAAGACTAACACCTAAGCACAGTGCCAGAGGGATTTCTGATATTCTGTGGGATGTGAGAGCAGCTGCTGTGGTGACGCTGAACACTGCTCCAGTACCTGTTCCCCAGATGTGGGTCTGGACTGGTTTGGACTGGCTTCAGTTCCCATGGCAGCCATGTCAGTGTGGTGCTCTGTTGTATTGATGGCACAGAACAAGAAAGCTCCTCCTCGCCCTGATTACTCTCTTGTTTATTAGGATTGTCACAAATCTGGACGGCACACTTGATTAATGAGTAAATGAACAGGATGTGACATTGTGGCACAGTGTCAGGGCAGTGCTCGGCACATATGGGAGCCTGACAGGGAGAGGGGGGGTCTGGGTAAATGGCTGAAAATAGCTGAGGGTCTCCAGTGTTTCGTAGTGTTATGCATGGAGTTGTTTTACACATCGATGTCATTGTCTTTGTGGCAAAATAACAATGTTGACAGCATGGCATGCAACTATACGTATGCAAATGTAGCAGTAGCATGTTGTTACCATAGATTGTACACAGGCATTTTATTTCGAAGGAGTTGTACAAAGGACTCTTATTTTGATAGAGCAGAGGTGACTGGGTCAATGGGTCCTCTCAAGAAGTGATACATTTATTCTTGGAGTAATTTACATTGTATGTGTATTTTAGCATAGCTGGGTTGCTGTCATTGAATTTTATGTTAAAAGCACTTAACTGTATTATCTCATGTTTAAAAAAGTGTGTAATGTCAGGTTTGATAGTGCATCCTTGGTTTGTTTGGTCCATTTGTTTGGTAACCTGTTGCTTCCCCTTTAATTGTCCTCTCGTCTGCCTATCCTTGGGAGAAGGTATGTTGTCCTCTGCAGAATGCTCAATGAGGTTAAGAAGAATCCTAGAGCATCAATTGAAGACTTACAGAAATCTTTGGAACATTCTAACATCTCTGTTGACGAGTCTACGATACGTAACACACTAAACAATAATGGGAGGGCACCACGGAAGAAGCCTGTCCAAAAAAAAACATTGCTGCACGTCTGAAGTTCCCAAAAGAGCACCTGGATGTTCCACGCACTACTGGCAAAATATTCTGTGGACAGATTAAACTAAAGTTGAGTTGTTTGGAAGGAACACACAACACAATGTGTGGAGAAAAAAAGGCACATCACACCAACTTCAAAACCTCAACTGTAAAGTATGGTGGAGGGAGCATCATGGTTTGGGTCTGCTTTGCTGCTTCAGGGCCTGGACAGCTTTCTATCATCGACGGAAAAATAAAGTCCCAAGTTTATCAAGACTTTTTGCAGGAGAATGTAAGGCTCTGTCCGCCAATTGAAGGTCAACAGAAGTTGGGTGATGCAACAGGACAACGACCCAAAACACAGAAGTAAATCAACAACAGAATGGCTTAAACAGAAGAAAATACTCCTTCTGGAGTGTCCCAGTGAGAGTCCTGACCTCAACCCAATTGAGATGCTGTGGCATGACCTCAAGAGAGCAGTTCACACCAGACATCACAAGAATATTGCTTAACTGAAACAGTTTTGTGAAGAGGAATGGTCCAAAATTCTTCCTGACCGTTGTACAGGTCTGATCCGCAACTACAGAAAATGTTTGGTTCAGGTTATTGCTGCCAAAGGAGGGTCAACCTGTTATTAAATCCAAGGGTTCACATACTTTTCCGACCCTGCAATGTGAATGTTTACACGATGTGTTCAATAAAGACAAGAAAACATATAATTGCTTGTGTGTTATTAGTTTAAAACAGACTGTGTGTCAATAGACTGTTTGTCTATTGTTGTGACTTAGATGAAGATCAGATCAAATTGTATGACCAATCTAAGCAGAAATCCAAGTAATTTCAAAGGGTTACCATACTTTTCCTTACCCCTGTAATTATACTTACCATGCATGAGAGCGTTTTCAAAAGTTTTATTTACTGTAACTCGCTAGCTAGGTTAGCCACGCAGCCTGTGGGGTATGATGGTGTATTGTTTCCATGTACTTAATGGTTTGCTGTACCCTGACAGGTGCGCAAGAGCATTTCCGCAAGAGCTGACACTGCAAACAGTTTTTGTCAACTCTCTGCAGGTGGCAAATGAATACCCACAAATCAATCCAGTTTTCAGAGTGACGTTATTTCCGACGCAGCACACTACACAAACCTTTTCATATGCTTGTGCTTTCTTGTGGGGCTTTGTGTGAGTTGTTGTGCTTTGCCATTTCTATAATTTTAACTAGGCAAGTCAGTTAAGAACAAATTCTTATTTTCAATGACGGCCTAGGAACAGGGGGTAAACTGCCTTGCTCAGGGTAAGAACAACAGATGTTTACTTTGTCAGCTCGGGGATTCGATCTAGCAACCTTTCGGTTACTAGTCCAACGCTCTAACCACTAGGCTACCTGCCGCCCCTGACTTCTTGTAGTTACTGTGTGTCATTTGTTGCTATTCTGTGTGAGTGTTCATGTTTTTTTGTATTTCTTTTTGTTCTTTAGTCTGGATAGTGGCTGGTGGTCCAATACGTTAGTATTTAAGTTGTACAATATGATATGAAAAATGTTCCTCTGTGTTCTGTGTGGTTGAATGTTACTGTACCTCCAGCTCTCCACAGTCACACTCCTCTCCCTCCTCCACATATCCGTTGCCACATTTCTGTCCCCCGTAGAGCACCTTGACCTCAGGCATGTTGTACAGACACATCCCCACTCCCTTCTCCAGACTGGCTGCCAGGTCCTTCTTACTGCAGGTGCTGAACACAGTAGGAAATGGATACCTGAGGGGCAAATATAATGGCAACTTGTTGAGTGTTGCTATGGAGATACACTGTTACATTCCACCAGTTGTGTGCACAATCCTTTGATATGGGCACAACCAATATAGAATGTTCCTGGCATTCAAGGTCAGAGTTTCCATAAAACAGTCCAGCAGGATATTACGTTCAAGAATGATCTGATTCATTCCCATATGTATGTAATTCCCGGTTCAAATTTGCTTTAAAAGTACATTTAGGATAAGTGAATTCATAAGTAAATGTATACGTGCCAGAAACGAACAAACCCAGACAGAGCTTTAAAGGCTCTACTGACTTAGTAACAGCGTTGGGGAGTAATCTGATTACAGAAAACTAATTGTAATCAGCAATGTTACCAGCTAAAATATTTTTTATCTGATTACAGATACTTTAGAAAAACTAGATGATTACTTCTTAGATTACTTTTAAATTCAGAAAGGATACACAATGACACCTTTCTGTTTTCTGAATGACATTAAATTCAGCATATAAAAAATGTGCTAATTAAAGTTTCTTCCACCTGAGCGAGTCTGACCACAAGTCAGAGACCGCTATGATGACACATCAAATGCTTTTGCTGGATCATTTTTGTCTTCTTCTAAGTAAACCAAAAGTGAGTTTGGGTAATCCAAAAGTTACATTACTGATTATAATTTTAGACAGGTAACTAGTAACAGATTACATTTACCAACCATGCTTATTCATTCATAAGGCCTTGGCACATATTTAACGGTCTACCGACATCGGTTGTGCTCTGACTCGACAGAGTTTCATAAGCACAAAGACAAACAAACAAACAAACAAACAAGCAATACAACAAAGCGACACAGCTTGGTCTGCAAGCCCCTTAGTTCATAAATATGTATCCGCCACTCAGGCAGACCTAAGTCTTCAATCACAGAGGATCTTGGGTAATCTGGGCCGTTTGAAGAAACCGACTTCTGAAGCGGAGGGCCATAGGGAAATTACACATGCCTCTTAGTGCGTGTCTGTGTGTCTTCAACAACAACATAATATTCTACTTATACCACGCGGTGAAGCATATTTTAAACATAATGATCAGACCTGATCAGACCTTCAGCTGCAGCCAAGCTTGTGGCACATACAGTACATTGACATTCTCATTTGACTTTTAACCCGTCTGTGTATGTCTACATAAGAAAGTAAGAAAATCGGAAATAAAAACATCCTACATGTAGAGAAATGTCTGTTTGTAACAGCTGTCCTCCCTGGGGGTTTCTGTGATGCCAGAGTGTGTACTGTATGTACCAACCAACCAACCAACCACAGGAGGAGAGACGGATACACCCTGCTGCTTCACCTCATTATCAACCCCTGTCCTCCTCTAACCTCCCTCCCATCACCCTGACAACTCTGACAGTAAGAGACTAAAGCCAAAGGACAGAACACTGGACGTGACAAATCTGTAATTACAGTACTATAAATGGCAGCAAGTGGGCTGAGCCAGAGACATATAGGTCTACAATACAACTATACTGTCTGACTCTAGGCTGGCCTACCTTCAGTATGTAAAGCTGGCTAATGATACAGTGTAAAGGACTGGTATTGGCAGGTGGCTGGCACAAATTTTTTTTTGGGGGGGGGTAAGCTTGGTATCTGACAGTGAGCGGTGTCATGAGTGGTGAAGATGGGGAGTTGGCTTTGGACAGGCGACATTTTGAAAAGCCTTCTTAAAAGCAACAGATGAGGATAAGGTCTGGCACCGAGCTAGGAGGCTGGTGTGGATCGAGCAAGATGGCCAGGAGGGTGACGGTTGGCATGGGATTGTGGAAAAGCTGACATCAGACATGACTGCTTCAATAAGTCAGAGGACTAAAAGGACTGAGAGTCTTGGCACTGGGTGGACCAGGTTGGTAAACTTGTCATTGCGTGGGCCAAAAAAGGTTTGAAGATAAACCTTGACATTGGACATAATCACTTTCTTTAACGTGACATTACACAGAGTCGGGTTGTAGCTAAAACTTGGCATCTGGTTTGTGAGGGGATCTGTGATGCTTCGCCTCAGCCTAGGGGGGATTTGGCAGCTGTAACTCTATGGACATTGCACTGTCATCAGTTCACTCTTTAGCCTGCTAGGGGCATAGAGGTAAGGCGGACCAGCCAGAAAACACATTGTGCTTCCTCCTTACCACTGAGGAAAAACACACTGAACTCTCACTTACAACAACTCCCTGGGAGTAGTGATGACTACCACCACGTCAACATGTCTGCTGCCCTAATCCACTTGCTATGGTTCTAGATGTGTTTACCCCTGCTCTTTAGGAGGGACCAAAGCTAGGGTGAGCAGGGCTACACCAAGCCACTGAGCAGGCCCTCGTAAATAGAATGCCTGCTGCTGATAACACACCAGAGCGGTGGAACCCCATGATCTGTGTGGGGGAAAAACACAGGCCGACAAAGCTTAACTCCACTAGCAGACAAAGCAATCTGCTCCGACCAGCCTGAGACTGTCCATCATCTCCTCCCCAGCTGAGGACACAGAGCAGGTCCACCAGGCCTGGGGAGAGGCGTGGGCTCTGCTCTCTAGTCCCCTCTATTATTTTAATACAGTTGTGGAATTTGGATCCCCCTACACCCCAGTGACTGTTTTATCAGCTGATGCCATGTGCCGGCTACACCGTCCAGGAAATGATATTACTATACGTTTCAGTGGATAATATTAGCTTAAAACCCCCATCTTTTCTCCACGTGCAGTCAAGCAATGTAGATCTAATTAGGACTAGGAGGTGTCGGGGCGGACGCCACATAATGGTCGTAAAGTATCTCAAACCTAGTCATCCTGCAGGGCCTGATTGACGGACAGTATGAAAGGCAACACGGGTTGTCATTTCACAACTAAATAAGGTTCTTTATAAAAGCCTTAGACGACACAGAACCTCATTCATATTCTAATCACGCCTTGATAGCTCATAAGATGAATGGGCGTTCATATCTTACTTAGAGCAATGATGACAGACAGCACCTTTTGTACTCCCGGGAGGCTCAGATGCCGACAGCCTGGGTTATTACTAACAGGAGTTCAATGCCAGGCAGACACACAGAGGGAAGGAGGAAATGGATATGATCTGATGTGCTCTTTCGTCAGCTGGTCTGAGGAATTACACAGAACTGATTTACATTTTTCCTTGGAACGCTTTGAAAGTAGAGAGGGCAAGGACAACAATCTGCACTGCAGTCATTTTCAGGTCGCCAGTGCTCACCGTCTCCTCCCCTGCAACAACAAGGCCGTGTAAATCTCTGTTGACTTCTGACATAGAGGATTTGGGACCCTCCGTGGTCATGCCACACATGCAGAGGTATCAGTCACACTGATATGGCAACATTGTGCTGAGGCAGATTTTGGGCTGCCACCCCGGGCGACTAACAGTAGCGTTTCTCTGAATCTAGCCTACATCAGGGGGCCCAGAAGACTGTTGTCAGTCTAATCAAGTCAAACAAGGAGCCACTGGGTTCAGTGGAGGAGTAAATGCCAAGGAGGATAGGACGCTGGCATGGGTGTCTGTTGACAATGGAGGTGGTGGGTGAGGAGACTCTCCGCAACATAAAAGTAAACTGTTACACACACACAGACACGGACGCATGCTGACGCACAACTCAGTCAACCAAGCCCATAATTAGTCAATGTTCCCTCAATCCCTTCATACCTTGACATTGGTAGTTATTTCCCCCTCTCCAGGGGTTCATCTTGAGTGTGCAGCCCAGTTATACACCGTGCTGTGGATCTGATACAGCCCCCTAACTGGGACTACCCAAAGAAAACTTATTTGAGGCTGTCTGTGCTGCCACAAGTGACACAATCCACTAGCATGAAAATTCCCCACCATCCCTGTGGCTTTCTCGACTCTCTCACTCTAAGATCTGTCATACTTCAAATCAGGAGCCCACCTTTCTTTCGGATCTTCTTTATGTACACTATACAAACACAATCCTGTAACTGTATATCCCAACTAAGCTAGCCAACCACATCTCTCTGTCTCCATCTCTTTCTCTCTCCCTCCCATCGCTCCCTCTGTTCTTCTATTACAAATCAAATGCAGTAAATAAAAGGCCACTGGCCACTTAGCGCTTGTCTAGCCTAGCAAAAACCTGTCTCAGTGGATCTCTATCTGAGCCCCTGATTATAGTTGGCAGCGTCAGTGATAATCACATCATTTAGATGCAGCCTGTCCTCCACTCCATTAGCAAGTCTGAGTAAAGAATGTCCCGACACAACACCCAGGCAGCTACACAGGGGTCACTGGCTGCCTGCCTGTTCCTCGGCTTCTCACATTCTGAAGATGAAGCAGGACTGAGGGACAGAGACAGTGTGCACTATGGTAATGAAGGCAGAAAACTGTGAGGAGGAAGTGCGTTTCAGATTGGACTGCTGAAATGACTGGTTTTGTCAACACTGTAAATTCAGCCCGGAGGCGGATATGTTTGACTGGCTGAAATAAGGTATTGCATATCCAGCTGACGTGTATATATGAACGAATGAACGCACACATACGCACACATACACACACACACACACACACACACACACACACACACACACACACACACACACACACACACACACACACACACACACACACACACACACACACACACACACACACACACACACACATACACACACAGTGTGTTTTCACATATTTAGCATACACACCAATAAACACACAGCACTGCAATGCCTTATTTCTTGTCTCGTGTGTGTGCTCAGAGGCCTTTCAGCTGAAGTGAACTGAGGACATTGTAGGATTGTTCCCATTGATCCCTCATTCTGTTGAAAACAGGGCATTGTCTGAGTTCTATTTTAACTGGGGTTTAGCCCTGAGTTTCTCGAGTAGAAATGTTTTCACCTCAGAAAAACAGACATGGCAGTACAGTATTTCCTTATCTGCACTGCCTTACACAGTGTGTCAATTAAAGCACACATACTGTGTTAACAAATATATAATACCTGACAACAGGGTGTAAGAATAACCAGTTTTGATTATGCTAACTTGGTGGTCACTCATCACTCATTACATTGGGAAGATGGTGAGTCTAGTGACCGTCGTTTCAACTGAATATATTTGTGACCTACCGAACTCCTAAAATTAACTTAAAGGCCCAATGCAGTCAAAAACGTGATTTCCTGTGTTTTATATACACTGAGTATAACCAAACATTAGGAACACCTTCCTATTGAGTTGCACCCCACCTTTGCCCTCAGAACAGCCTCAATTCGTTGTGGCATGGACTCTACAAGGTGTCGAAAGCATTCCACAGGGATGCTGTCCCATGTCGACTCCAATGCTTCCCACAGCTGTGTCAAGTTGGCTGGATGTCCTTTGGGCGGTGGACCATTCTTGATACACACAGGAAACTGTTGAGAGTGAAAAACCCAGCAGCATTGCAGTTCTTGACAAAAACCGGTGCGCCTGGAACCTACTACAGTACCATACCCCATTCAAAGGCACTTAAATCTTTTGTCTTGTCCATTCACCCTCTGAATGACACACATATAAAATCAATGTCTCAATTGTCTCAAGGATTAAAAATCCTTCTCTTAAGGATCCGCCCCTTTTTTTCAATTTCACCTAAAATGACATACCCAAATCTAACTGCCTGTAACTCAGGCCCTGAAGCAAGGATATGCATATTCTTGGTACTCTTTGAAAGGAAACACTTTGAAGTTTGTGGAAATGTGAAAGGAATGTAGGAGAATATGACACAATAGATCTGGTAAAAGATAATACAAAGAAAAAAAACAACGTTATTTTGTATTTTTTTGTACCATCATCTTTGAAATGCAAGAGAAAGGCCATCATGTATTATTCCAGCCTAGCTGCAATTTAGATTGTAGCCACTAGATGGCAGCAGTGTATGTGCAAAGTTTTAGACTGATCCAACAAACCATTGCATTTCTGTTCAAAATGTTGTATCAAGACTGCCCAAATATGCCTAATTTGTTTATTAATAACTTTTCATGTTCAAAACTGTGCACCCTCCTCAAACAATAGCATGGTCTCCTTTCACTGTAATAGCTACTGTAAATTGGACAGTGCAGTTAGATTAACAAGAATTTAAGCTTTCTGCCAATATCAGATTTGTCTATGTCCTGGGAAATGTTCTTGTTACTTACAACCTCATGCTAATCTCATTAGCCTACATTAGCTCAACCGTCCCGTGGAAGGGACACCGATCCCAAATAAGTTTTTAACCTGTCTCCTCCCCTTCATCTACACTGATTGAAGAGGATTTAACAGGTGCATCAATACAGGATCATAGCTTTCACCTGGATAGGCTATGTCATTGAAAGAGCAGGTGTACTCAATGTTTTCTATACTCAGTCTATAAATCCATACTATGAGGTTTGAATGATACTGTGAAAATTATGATAATGCCCTTTAAGTGTAAGACCTGTTTGAAGAGACTGCCTGGAATTTCAGCCTGTTTTGGTGAGATGGAATTTTTCACCAAGACATCGCCAATAACAGCTAGTTTTCCGTTTTCTCCTCCCCACTCAGACCACTCCAAGACAGTCCTAGAAAAAGTATTTCTTTAGAAATATCTATTTTCTAAGAAGCTATATACAGTATACATTGTTTTTAACCAATTTAATTGAAAACAATCACAGTAAGATTCTTAATTGATACCCAGATATTATTTGATATTGAGATAAAAACATCTGCATTGGGCCTTTGACACTAAAAGATACCCTGAATACTCTAAAGGTGAATTCATTTCATGACTTAACAGATATTTTTCTCAATTAATGTCGCATTAGTATAACAGAATGAGCTCACTGCCAACTCGTGAAGAGTTTTTCAGCAAATTTTGGGGTAAAAGGTCATCATTTTTTCTGGCTGACTTCAACAAGCGGATAACGGTCTTTCGCTTATTCACAGACCTGATGGCATTTATTTTCAAAGGATACCCTTGCAAGCCCTGCGCGGTTTCCTTCCAGTGTGTTGCTATGTTGTTTTATGAGCACATAATTGAGAATAGTGTTACCGTGTTTTTCATGGCCTGGCTCCAATGACAACAGCGAGAGCCTGGTTCCAGTGAAAACACAGAGAGCCCAGAGCCAGAGGTACTGTCGTTGAACAGGCTGTGAATCAGCTGTGTCCGACAGCCGCCCACCCCTCAGATTCTACCCATGATCCTCAGCAGCTCAGTTCTGAACAGTCGCCCTCGGATGTACTGTACTGCTCAGGATGCAGCTGAATTTTCTCAATTTCCAATTCCGATGGCAATAACAGACTCCACTGCTTGGGCACCCATCTGTCTATCTACTCTTTTCCTCTTCTTTCCCTCTCTTAAACAGAGGTGGAATCCATCCCAAACACATCCATCCGTCTACACGCCCAGACTCAGCATCAGATAAAATTAATTGTCATCAGACCAAGGGTGAAATCTCATATTACGCACACGGTACACCTTATCTGACCGCTGTTGACTCAGAAACAGTCACATGGTCCATCAGTCGAGGCGTTATCATGAGATCCCAGGCTGGGAGCGGGGTGAGAATCTGTGAGCAGCCTCTCTGTCTTCAGGCTGGGAGGTTGTTCCCAGCCCTCAACAAGATGCATGGCCATCCACACATTAACAATGACACACAGGCAACTAGTGTTTACATGAGATAACGATCAACCCTGTACAAGCTGTGAGGGCATTCATCTTGTCTGAATGGTCTATTAGCAGAAGGTTAAAACGCGTTGCTAATTTATTCCGAAAAGTTGAGGAATGAATGGGAACTTAATTTGCATGCTCGAAAAGTGTACGGCTGATTTGGGAGGCAAAGTTAAACTGTTACACATTGATGAGAGAAAAGGGACTATCTGAAAATGCCAAGGTTGATGTAACCTCCATTTCAATTCCAGCCAGTACAGATAAACTGAAAGCTATATTTTCCTAAAATGACTGGAATTGATAGAGCTGACCCACCATCCTCTTTGACTCTGTTTTAAAAATAATTGCTTGAGACAACACAGTATTTATAACCCATTAATATGGTTGGACTGGACCATTGGCAACACTCACCCAGTGGAGGGGGTCATGATGCAGCCCCCACGGTCCACTGTCATCCTGCAGCCACACCCCCGCTCCGGAGTGTCGTGGTTCATGCCAAAGTTGTGCCCCAGCTCGTGTGCTAAAGTCACAGCTGCACCCAGGGGATTTTCCGAATGATCCTACAGTGGAAAAACAACATAAGTCCACATTCGGTTTGAAACTGAGATAAAAAGTTGAAGCGATAACACCTTATTAGAACATCACAACATAGCATTGCATTGTATAATGTCTAGCATGGATAGTTAAGCAGCAGCACAATATGTTAGTTCATAGAGTTAAGTGGATATATCCATCGATGTTTGGAAGATAATGGATGTTGCATAGAGTAAACAGCTACAAGGTACATTAGAGCCCATTATCCCTTAGTTCAATACATATCTTTCTTAGTTCGGTTGACTCACAGTGGTTCCATTAGGTCCAACTGCCCAGTGATCCACATTTCATTACACATTCTGCTCATGGAGGATAGGAGCTGATCAGTTTGTCTGCTGTTCCCTCACCAACCCCAACCAACCCTAATCACACACTACTGCCGGCGGGGACAGATGCTGGGAAGCAATAAAAACTTGGTGCATTATGACATTTTAGTGCACATATAAGCTAGCCAACTGTCCTTCAGAAGGAGAGAGGGTACAGGGAGGGGGGGGTGTAGAGAGATAGGGAGAGGGGAGAAGTGATGGAGAAAAACCTAGTAAAAATTGGACAAACAGAAAGCTACTAGACAGAGAAAGGCAGAGGCATGCATGCAGAGAGAATGGAATAAAGACTGAAAAAAGTGCAGCAAAGACACTGATTGACATGGAGAGGCATAAGAGAAGAAAGCAAGGGAACAATAGAAGTGAAGGTAAGACTGGCTGCTGTAGCTTGCTGCACAGTTAAGTGCTGAGTGTGCACAGCAGCAAACACAACAGCAGTATAAATTATGAAGGTCCCGGCCCATGGAGCTTTACACACACAGACACACTCTGTGGATGTGTGTCTTTACTACTCCACAGGCCTAGATACAGTGAGGGAAAAAAGTATTTGATCCCCTGCTGATTTTGTACGTTTGCCCACTGACAAAGAAATGATCAGTCTATAATTTTAATGGTAGGTTTATTTGAACAGTGAGAGACAGAATATCAACAAAAAAATCCAGAAAAACGCATGTCAAAAATGTTATGAATTGATTTGCATTTTAATGAGGGAAATAAGTATTTGACCCCTCTGCAAAACATGACTTAGTACTTGGTGGCAAAACCCTTGTTGGCAATCACAGAGGTCAGACGTTTCTTGTAGTTGGCCACCAGGTTTGCACACATCTCAGGAGGAATTTTGTCCCACTCCTCTTTGCAGATCTTCTTCAAGTCATTAAGGTTTTGAGGTTGACGTTTGGCAACTCGAACCTTCAGCTCCAACGATTTTCTATGGGATTAAGGTCTGGATACTGGCTAGGCCACTCCAGGACCTTAATGTGCTTCTTCTTGAGCCACTCCTTTGTTGCCTTGGCCGTGTGTTTTGGGTCATTGTCATGCTGGAATACCCATCCACGACCCATTTTCAATACCCTGGCTGAGGGAAGGAGGTTTTCACCCAAGATTTGACGGTACATGGCCCCGTCCATCGTCCCTTTGATGCGGTGAAGTTGTCCTGTCCCTTTAGCAGAAAAACACCCCCAAAGCATAATGTTTCCACCTCCATGTTTGACGGTGGGGATGGTTTCTTGGGGTCATAGGCAGCATTCCTCCTCCTCCAAACACGGCAAGTTGGGTTGATGCCAAAGAACTCCATTTTGGTCTCATCTGACCACAACACGTTCACCCAGTTGTCCTCTGAATCATTCAGATGTTCATTGGCAAACTTCAGACGGGCATGTATATGTGCTTTCTTGAGCAGGGGGACCTTGCGGGCGCTGCAGGATTTCAGTCCTTCACGGCATAGTGTGTTACCAATTGTTTTCTTGATGACTATGGTCCCAGCTGCCTTGAGATCATTGACAAGATCCTCCTGTGTAGTTCTGGGCTGATTCCTCACCGTTCTCATGATCATTGCAACTTCATGAGGTGAGATCTTGCATGGAGCCCCAGGCTGAGGGAGATTGACAGGTCTTTTGTGTTTCTTCCATTTGCGAATAATCACAGAAACTGTTGTCACCTTCTCACCAACCTGCTTGGCGATAGTCTTGTAGCCCATTCCAGCCTTGTGTAGGTCTACAATCTTGTCCCTGACATCCTTGGAGAGCTCTTTGGTCTTGGCCATGGTGGAGAGTTTGGAATCTGATTGATTGATTGCTTCTGTGGACAGGTATCTTTTATACAGGTAAGAAACTGAGATTAGGAGCACTCCCTTTAAGAGTGTGCTCCTAATCTCCGTTCGTTACCTGTATGAAAGACACCTGGGAGCCAGAAATCTTTTTGATTGAGAAGGGGTCAAATACTTATTTCCCTCATTAAAATGCAAATCAATTTATAACATTTTTGACATGCATTTTTCTGGATATTTTTGTTGTTATTCTGTCTCTCACTGTTCAAACCATTAAAATTATAGACTGATCATTTCTTTGTCAGTGGGCAAACGTACAAAATCAGCAGGGGATCAAATACTTTTTTCCCTCACTGTAGGTACACCAGGTGAACCACAGCCACTAAGCCATGAATTATGTATACACACACTGAAACACACCCATGCACGCACACATACAGCACTGAATATACTGGAGGATACTGGAGACAGAAAGACTTGTCTGAGTCATATGTTTCCCCTACGTGGATGCTGTCATCCAATGCGACACAACAAGTAGGATTATGAATCAGACATTTTCTTAATCCATAGGTTCCTACTGTATGTAGGTCTCTAGTCTAAAGAGCCTAACAACTAGTCTGATTTCCACTGCTCTGTACATACTGTAGGACTACTATTATGTCCATAATAAACTCATGCGCTTTCCCTTTACAGAGGGTCATATGTCAGGGCCCTATGTAAAGCAAAGCTATTTCTGCCCTGATTACAGAGCTGCATGGTGGGACCAGTTTCCTGGGGTTTTCGTGGAAGGATGAGAACTGCGTCCCTCCCAGCCCTGTCATGTTTGAGAGGTCTCATGGATGTTTCTAAGTGGTGTGGATATACTGCTCGCATCATGGCTGAGCGCCTCTTCACAAGCACTGTAATTGAAGAATCAGAGAGAGTGGATTGACGTAGGTGAAGTCAGAGTCAACCCTTCAAAGCAGCCCTAAGATAGCTACATTGGTGAGAACACAACAGGGTTAGTTTGGTCATGAAGGGGTTTTACGGTCTTTCTGATATCGTTTCAAGACATGCAGGGGATATTTTATCTCCCAAAACATGATGATTGTATTCGTTTACATTTAACGACAAACCCACAGTGGTTGACGTATAGAAGTTTCTGGCGAAATTTGTTTTAAAAACCCAGCGATGTACAAACTGTGAAATTCAACCTACATGTGGACCAAATAAAGGGGGTTGGAGCTGATAACATATGTTGAAATACAAAGTGGTTCATCTGGTCCTTCGGCCCTATAACTCAATACATGGTTCTTTAATCCTGCTCCAAGCCTTTGCCATGTGTGAGTAATGAGAAGGACAAACATCTGGAAATAACCAGCCAACCCTGGCCAGAAGGAAAACATATCTATTAATTGGAAATACACCTCTTTGTTGAAGCTGCATGGCATGGGCTGACTCTGAGAAGGGAACTGCCTGACGATTTAGTACGGGTATCAAGTGATACAGTGGGGACAGAAACACAGTTCATTTGGCTCATTGCATAACTTAACTGTGTGGGCTGTGCGTGGTAGTGAGTAAAGGGCATTCTATTTTGACATTTAGTATATGGCCTGGCACAAATAATTTATCACTCCTCATAAAAATGTTAATGTGTCTTGTTTAAGCTCCGTGTACAATGACTTACCTCAAACCCACATCCCCCTACATTTATAACTAGACTGGGGACTGGGTGGTTAAATGACGGAAAAGCTTCCAATGACCTTGGATGGTATGTGTGTGTTTGTGTGTGTGTCTATGTGTGTGTGTACATGGATGTGAATATCCTGGTGTTTACAATCATCATTTCTCCGACCCCCTCACCAAACAATGAACACCTTTTTTTCTTTTTTTACACGCCGTCTCTGGATAGTGTTGAGCTGAGCTCATGCTGATAGTGTCATAGAGGACGAACAGTGTGAGGTTGAGGTTGTACTCACCATGACGATGCCTCCAGACTGCTCCACTGTGCACATGCTCATGATGGGAGCCATGCCAATGGTGGTACCCTGGAAGTACACCCCACTGGGGGGAAGGGGGTTGAGGAGAGGTAAAGAAGGTGACTTCAGGGGTTAAATACATACTAAGAATCCTATCATAGTCTATTTGTATCCCAAATCACAAACGCCTGAAGCTTCTATACGAATCAGAAACGGTATGGGCTGTATAACTTCTGTACCTGTGTCACTTCGTTTTGAGTGTGTGCTTCAGGTATTTGTTTATGAGATTGTGTACTGTAGGATCTCCACCTGATGAGCTGAGCGTTGTCGTGTGATTTCGTAGGCAGCAGTTTGACTTTCCTCCAGTCTAGGAACTCATGCAGGGTGTTGAAGGGGTCCTGAGTGACAGGACACTTATCAGAGTCGCTCCATACCTCCAGGCCCACCAGGGCCACGCGGATGTTCAGGACCCTGTAGAACTGAGGGGCAGTGAGTAGAAGGATGCATAGTTGTACTACCATCTTAGGATCTCTCCCATATAAACAATACGTATAGATTTTTTAAAATTTAAATAAAAAGGTAGTATGGATAAATGGTTGGGGACTGGCTTGGGGGCAGGTTGGCATTTATTGTCAGGAATCTTGCCCTGGAGGCAGATCTGCAGAGTGGTCACTAGCTGACACAGCCAAAGTTATAAAATCTGATTTTAAACCTAAAACGAACCTTAACCACACTGCTAACCCTAGTGTATAATCCTATACTTAAATTAAGACCCAAAAATCATGCATGTTTAATATATAGCACATTTTGCCTTTGAAGCTGGCCCATCTAGTGGAAATCACTGAGTTCTAACTCCAGGTCAAGATTCATGACAAAACAACGACTTGGGATCCTATATGATACCATTTTAGATGGAATAAAAGCAGTTGTGAGAGACTGACTTTAGCCTGGGATGACATTAATATATACTGGCAGAGGTATTTCTATTGAAACATATGATAGATCTCTCCTGTGCATTGGGAAGGTGTAGGTTTTACCTTGTCCACGTAATTGGCTATCTCTGCCAGTCTCTGCTTCACCCTCTCAACATCCTTTCCCTGTTTTTGAAACTGAACACGCAACCCAGGGTGAATATTGTTAGATGCTAGTAAGCAAAGAAAGACATTAATAGTGGATGAAATGAGTACAAGGTAATGCACATAGTATACAGTACTGCAGACTGGGTTCAATATCATTTGAACAAGTGTGACGATGTGCCTGTGAGACATTGCCACGTCGGGACATTTCCCTCCATTGCTTCACACACAAATGGACAGATTTTTTTGGTACAGACATTTCCAAAATGGCATTATTATTATTATAAAATCATTATTGATATTATACAGTATAAGAACACAAACGCCAGAGTCTGGTTCATATAATTTATTTAGAAACATACCGTTGTTTTCTCTTTGTTTGGGGCTGCTAGGCCGTTCTACTCACCATATTATTTTGGAACTGGCTTCCTAGGGGACCATCCGTAGGTGATGTTCAGGGATTTAGGAAAAGGTAGCGCGCTTCTCGTTATTTGTTTTTCCCTGTTTAAAACTTTTTCAGGATCGGTGGGTCCCCTGCGGGACGTAGAGCTAACGTAGGCTAATGCGATTAGCATGAGGTTGTAAGTAACAAGAACATTTCCCAGGACATAGACATATCTGCAAAAATATTTTTGTCCAACGTTTCGACAGACAAGCTGTCTTCATCAGGGTATAATGACAAACACTACGAGATGACTCATTTATATAGTGTCAAAAGACACACACTGTTCCTAGGCTGTCATTGTAAATAAGAATTTGTTCTTAATTGACTTGCCTAGTTAAATAAAGGTTAAATCATAAAAATAAAATAAAAAGTCACTGATGTGATCTTCCTGTCTGGGTTTGGCGCCCCCCTCGGGTAAGTGCTGTGGGGGAGATCTACGTGGGCTATACTCAGCATAAAGTATTATGTCTTTGTTGTAAATGTTTTGGCACCAAACTGTGGCAGTTGTGAAAAAAGTCAATAGTTTCAGAGTCATTTTGCCATTGTTAATTCATTGTAAATAAGAATTTGTTCTTAACTGACTTGCCTAGGTATATAAAGGTTAAATAAAATTATAAAAAATGTTTTTTTGATGTTTTCCCCCCCATTATTTTCTCTTGAACCATATACTCTATTCTCTAGAAACACACGGACAATATGGACACAGATATACAAAAATGAATACTACATATGAATATATATATATTTTTAAAGTTATGCAAGTATAAATTACCAAAGTTACTATAGATCTCTGGCTTTGCCCTCGACCGGTCCAGGTCATATCTATGCGGCAGATGTTTCTCAGTGAGCCTGGGCGGTTCAGTATCGTCCCCAGCACCTATTCACTTTATTGTCCCTCAAGGGTCATCCTTTTTTCCCTGTACATGCTTCTCCTTGGTGACATCATCTACAAACATAACATCCAGTTTCACTGCTACTGTACGCGGATGACACACAGCTTTATATATCAATCAGACCCAGTGACCAAGCTAGCTATAGCTACCCCTCACAAGTTTCTTGCTGACATCAAATGTTGGAACTCAATGATAAGAAATCAGAGGTGGTTTTATTTGGTCCCGTTGATTTAACTCTGACCTAAACGTCCAGCTGCATGTAAAGAAGGTTGTCCAGTCTTGCTTTTACCATCAGAGGAATATAGTTAAAGTCAAGTATTATATTTCAGTCACTGATTTAGAGAGACTTTTACCTGCTTGTATTTCCTCACGCCTAGATTACTGTAACTCTTTGTGTACATGTCTCTGTCAGAAATCACTCCATTGTCTACAGTTAGTTCAATATTCTGCAGCTCAGCTTTTTACAGGCACCAGAACATCTTTTCATATCACAGCTATTTTAGCTTCACTACACTGGCTACCAGTCACTTTCAGAATAGATTAAAAAAAAAATATTAAGCACGTTTAAGGCTAGGCTTGGCTTAGCTCCATCCTATATCTCTGATCATTTATCTCCTTACACGTCAGGACGCAGCCTGAGATCCTCTGGCAGGGCACTGTTGACCATTCCAAAGTCTAGGTTGAAAACAAAAGGAGACTGGGCATTTGCTATTAGGGCTAGACTTTGGAACGGTCTGCTCGACGAGATCAGGCTTGCAGATTCAGTGTCTGTTTTTAAATACCTACTGAAGACACACTTTTATAAAGATGCTTTCAATGTATGATTTGAATTAGCTATGTCGGTCTTTGTTTCTAAGTTAGTAACTTTTGTTTTATGACGTGAATCACTTTGTTACCTGTATTGAAAAGCACTATACAAACAAAGTTATTTGTATAGAGGTTTTGCAAATAAGACAATTATTCTATTAATTACCAAAATTACTGAAGATTCTGGTAACTTCTGTACATTACTGGTAGCTCTGCAACCCTAGCAGTACAGTATAATGGTAGTTTTTGGAGAAATGGCATGGCCCATATGTTACAGATATCTTCAACCAGTCTGGGAGAAAAGGTATAACATGTTGGACAGGTTGTCAAGTTGAGATCCATCTGGATCTGGGCTCATCTCAGAAACAATTGGCGAGAGAACGGGGAGCATGTGCATTGGCAGAAATAGCATGTGAGAGGCATCGGATGCAATCCAAGGTGAGACAGACTCTCCTTTTTCATCCCACTGTGCATCCACCTGCTTGTGTATACTGCGTGTAGACCTACTAGTCAGCTACATTCAGCCTGGCCCTTATAGAGAAGCACAAGCAAGTGGGTCCTCTCCTCCTCTCTCTTCCAGTTCAGGTCAATAGCATCAGCTAGGGGCAGCCAAGGGGAAATCCCAGTGCGAGCATTTCTCTCCTTCTTCTGTATCCACACCGTTTCCTGTTTCCTGTCTAGTCCACTGGGGAATTGTTTAGCACTTCCTGTGGAATACGGCTGCCACCGACGACCGCACTGTAGTAGCACACTGACCTAATTCTGCCGTTACCAAGAGGATTTGTTCTTGCTTTGTTAAAATCTTGCCTATTTTCTTCTGAAAAGTCTGTGTGTCTCTAGCCATTCTGAATGGGCACACCACATACTGTAGTCATGGTAATGATGAGTAGGACGACACTAGGACAATTATCTATGCATTTGAATTCATTATAGATGAGCCTTACTTACCTCTCTGTTGTCTGCAACGATGATCAGCTCTACATATTTGGTAGTCTTCTGAGCATGCCTCTTGTGCTGTGATGCAGAGAGAGAGGGGGGGGGGGGGCAGAAAACCCATCATTTGAACAAAGTCTTTACTCAAGGACATGGACATTCTAAATTGAACCACTCCTTTCTCCTCCTCAAAGTCCTGTCTTTTAGCTTTGTAAACAACGCACACTTTCGCACAACTTCTAGTGAGTCCACATTAGGTTATATATGTTAAAGCTACTTCAAAAATATTGCTTATCAATCTTTCAAAAGGCTCCTGTCACGGAATCACCTGTGATTTCAACTTCACATCGACGGCCCACACACCAGTGGCAAAAGCTTCATAGAAAAGCCTATTACTCATGTGCTTAGTCACGCAGACAGCAGACACGTTTCTATGAAATATCCTGTCCTATCATAGTGCTCCTGTTCTTTTTTATATATTGGAAACTGATGATTCACTGTGTCAGTGAGTGTCTTGGTTATTATTTCTGAAGAAAAGGGTAGGATCAGGATTGATAATGGATGCAGGTACTGTAGGTGGTGGCAGATGGACCTGTACACCTGCTACATGGAGACTGGTGTGGGGAGTAGTGCCCATGCTCCTGCCCTGGCCCTGATATAGGACTCTGGAGCCAGGGAAAGAGTAAGGGCAAGGTTGGATCTCTACCATGGTTCATGTGCTGGTCTGAGCGCCAATTCAAGTACAAACCCAAGTACAAAACCAATACAGCTCAAGCCCTGGTTCATGGTCATAGCGAAAATTGCCCTCATTGTTTATAATCGATCACACTGCCACATCTTTGTTACAACAGTATGGTAAAAATAAGTTTGATCCTACCTCTGAGGCAATAGCTATAAAGGCATGCATCAATTTACACATTAACAATAAACATCTCCCTAAGGTCCCCTGGCTTGCCATTACAAAACAAATATCATATCAGCCTGTTTCAAATGGTGTCATGTGTTATATCAGAGAAATTAAGACATAGGTGTTTCCATAGTGAATTCTGTCAGTCGGCAAATCAATTGCTTTCCCACCATGAAAGGTGGCATCATCCCCGCTCAGATTGTTATCAAACCCAGAACATTGTGTTGCAGACACTCTCAGACAGCTATCTGGATGACAATGTCATAAGTCCATGAGCCCACGCTCCTACATCACTATCTATCTATCTATCTCACTGATACCATTATTCCAGATCCTGTACAATATGAATCCATTATCAAGCTCTTCCTTTTGAACATCTTCTAGATCTAATGATTTTATCTGATAGCTTTATCATGAACAGTTTTGTGTATGGAATGCTACAGTACCAATATTTCTAATGTGGTATTTGATGGAGGTTATCTGAAGGAAATGGTCAGAAGAAAAACCTAGTTGTTGTCGATGAGCCTTACCCTGGTACTGAATGTTCGGAAAGGGCTTCTTAGATGGTTGTCAGGTGTAACAGAGGACATGTTGAAGCCATGACCACAGGTTCCAGAGGACAGGTTGAGGTTTTCCCCTCTGTAAATGATGTGTGTATAATTGTCCTGGTCCAACGATGGTTCAAGGATGAAGGTCTTATTTTCAAGTGAGATGAAACCCCTATAAGACAAGGGAAGACGAGGCAAAGCTGTTCAACAGATCTGGCATAATAAATTGACTGTGTGGACAAAGCATTATGTGACCAGAAGGGGGAAGCCATCTTGATTCTTGACTGCATGTTATGGTCAGAAATGTTTGTAATTAGGAAAATGTTTATAGTTTAAAGGCCCAGGTCTTTATCTTTGAGTGAGAACTTTCTCAAAGTCTAGTAAGGGACAGTGCTTGACTTGGACAAGAGCTCACCGGAACGGAGTACCGGTGCCTCAATTTTTCTACTGCTAGAGCTCCTGCACCTCATAGAATATTAGCTCAAAAGTATTGTGGAGCTCATGCACCTAAATATAAACAGTACCAGCACCTAAAATGAGTACTAGCACCTATTTCAGTCCAAGTCAAGAACTGGTAAGGGATATTGTATTGCTCATCAAGAGAAGTTTCCTTCATGTGGACTGTGGACTATTGACTTCCAAGGACCAAAGTGTGGAAGGATATTTCTAAGGCCTACTTATATATTTCATTTTTTTTCTCTCTGTACTGCCTTTCCTTTGGATTAAAACACAGCCTTAAAACTCAGCTAGTTAAATCAATCTTTATTAAATTTTTCGCAGATTATTTAGATTTGTTTTATTTTCTTACTGGATGTTGGGACTGAACAAATGTCTCTTAGTGAAATAACTCAGTCAATGTAAATGGCCCCACTGACTTACAGTAGATTCAACTCCCCGAAGAGGCTCTTAGGCCAACTAAAACTCTGAAACAATTTGTTTTGGCATTGAAGCCAAGCCACATATTGCTCGTCAAACATCTGCCTGCCTCAAGGATTTTGTGAGGTACAAGATAAAAAAAAGAATTACCAGTAACACTCCTTGGGGGTGGACTCTTATTCAGGTCAACATTTTTATCACAAATGTATTACCGCTAAAAGTTCCTCTTCATTAGCTTTTATTGCATCGTTAAAAGGTTTCATGGCATACTAAACGTTTTCTCGTCACATAATGCATCTGTAGTTTGGGGTAATTAAGCAGGAGATGAGCGTACATCAGCAGGCTTTCTGTTGCTGTTTAGACTCAGCCAGGCAGCTTTATTACTTCCAGGTGGCCATTAGGCACAGACACATGCCCAGAGGAGAGTGGAGGAGAATACCAATAATCACTGGGTGGCCCAGACCAAGACCATGTTCTATGTCTAGGGATCTATTATACACTTTTGGTGGACTCTTCCATACTCTTGGGTAAGTGGAAACGCATACCTGTTTGTTGACAGAGATTTAAGGGGCTAAAGTGCGATTCCACAGCAGCGGTTAAATATTTGTGGTATTTCAGATTGTTCTGTCAATTTTCACATACAATTTCATTGGGATGAAGGATGCTTGAAATGCTTTTTACATTTGTATCACAAAACATTATTCTGAAAATATGATGAAAGTGGCCATCTATACATGCCTCATTTAAGACCCTACGATATGCGAACAGTACATGAAATAGACATCTTGGTGTCACTATATTCCTTTTGGTGTGCTCTAAGCTATGGAGTATGTCTTGATTCTGAAATAAACATTTTTTACATTCAAATGGTTTGTCATACACATCCTTCCTCCCAATGAAGTTCCTATGTGAGAATTGCCAGAACAATCTGTGGGTCATGATTGTGACCACTTACACAGCATGTCTGAGGCTTCTGGGATCCTATAGACTGAAGTGTTACTTACCGGAGGCCAGAGCAGGTGCTGAGAGTGACGTCAGAGTTAGCGTGGCCTTCCACTTCTCCATGGTAGTAACAGTTCTTCTGAAAAAGACCAACATGACACTCTAGTCAAATTTAAACCGTGTCAGGACATTCTTTAACAAACTATAGTATACTTATCTTTCGTTTCACCAATGGTCAACCAAGGAGAAGTGGAAAGGAAGCCATTAAGTGTACAGAGACATAATGAAGCTACTGTCTATCTGAGACAGTATGATGAGGAAGTGTCTGGTTTGGAGTCAAAACAAAACTCTGTATTATGGCTGAATGCCTTCATTCAAGTCTACACCAATTAGTCTAAGACCAACTGCTTTGTTAGCCAAAAGTCAGTTTGAAAAATACTGAACGTCAGTACTGAACTGTGAGACAAAATACTTGAAGCTGGCCTTTTCCGTAGCCAGCTCATACTTTTACACAATCACTAAGGCTGTACTGACTTGACTCCAAAAGAGACCCCTTTACTGCTCTGAAAGGAGACTCCTTTTGAAATAGCATTGCTATAAAAATACTTGGCTGAGTCACCAACTAATTACATTAAACATGAACATGTCGGTGCCATAGACATACAGGAACAATATACAAAAGTATGTGGATACCCCTTCAAATTAGGGGATTCGGCTATTTCAGCCACACCCGTTGCTGACAGCTGTCTAAAATCGAGCACACAGACATGCAATCTCCATAGACAAACATTGGCAGTAGAATGGTGTGCTGAAGCTTGTAGCGCGTAAAAATCATCCTCGTTTGCAACACTCATTACCAAGTTCCAAAATTTCCTCTGGAAGCAACGTCAGCACAATAACTGTACGTCAGCAGCTTCATGAAATGGGTTTCCATGGATAAGCAGCCGCACACAAGACTAACATCACCATGCACAATGCCAAGCGTTGCTTGGAGTGGTGTAAAGCTCGCCGCCATTGGACTCTGGAGCAGTGGAAACGCGTTCTCTGGAGTGATGAATCACGCTTCACCATCTGGCAGTCCGACGGACGAATCTGGGTGTGGCGGATACCAGGAGAACGCTACTTGCCCGAATGCATAGTGCCAACTGTAACGTTTGGTGGAGAAGGAATGATGATCTGGGGCTGTTTTTCATGATTCGGGCTAAGCCCCTTATTTCCAGTGAAGGGAAATCTTAACTCTACAGCATACAATGACATTCTAGATGAGTCTGTGCTTCCAACTTTGTGGCAACAGTTTAGGGAAGGTTCTTTCCTGTTCCAGCATGACAATGCTCCTGTGCACAAAGCGAGGTCCATACAGAAATTGTTTGTTGAAATCAGTGGGGAAAAACTTGACTGGCCTGCACAGAGCCCAGACCTCAGCCCCATCAAACACCTGAATTGGAACGCCGACTGCGAGCAAGGCCTAATTGCCCAACATCAGTGCCTGACCTCACTAATGCGCTTGTGGCTGAAGGGAAGCAAGTCCCCGCAGCAATGTTCCAACATCTAGTGGAAAGCCTTCCCAGAAGAGTGGAGGCTGTTATAGCAGCAAAAGGGGGACCAACTCCATATTAATGCAGATGTTTTTGGAATGAGATGTTTGACGAGCAGGTGTCCACATACTTTTCATGTAGTGTATATTGGGTAGCATTATGTTTAGCATTTACCTTAAAATTCTTTATGACACTATGATAAAAAAAATTGAGTTTGTGTACCAATTTACGGTTTTATAATGTCTATAAATACTTAGTCAGTTGTGTTTTGGACAGGAAACTTTGAAATGAAAATAGCTACCAGACATCATAACATAGTCTACTTTCAAAATATTTGACCTTTAACTTATGGTTTTGGTCATTTCAGTGGAGTATGTATAATTGGTTGTTAACCTCTCTTGGGCACGTGAGACAGTAGCGTCCCACCTCTTCAACAGCCAGTGAAACTGCTGGGCGCCAAATTCAAATACAGAAATACTCATTATAAAAATTCAGAAAACAAAACATATTTTACATAGGTTTAAAGATTAACTTCTTGTGAATCCAACCACGGTGTCAGATTTAAAAAATGCTTTACGGCGAAAGCATACCTTACGATTATTTGAGAACATAGCCCACTAGACAAATCATTACAAACAGTAACCAGCCAAGTAGAACAGTTACACAAGTCAGAAATAGAGATAAAATTAATCCCTTACCTTTGATGATCTTCATATGGTTGCACTCAGCAGACATTCATTTACTCAATATATGTTCCTTTTGTTCGATAAAGTCTCTTTATATCCAAAAACCTCAGTTTAGTTCGCGCGTTTTCTTCAGTAATCAACAGAAATACTGTATTGTAAATGTTTATCAGCACAGCATTATGACAGCATTTTCTAAACTGCAGAGGGGGTTCTTGCTATTATTTTGTAGGTTTCCTATACCATTATCTTCTGTAGAATGCATTTATTAAACCCCTCTCAAACGCAGTCAAAACACGAAGACAAAAAAATTCAAATTGTATCCGTAAAGTTCATAGAAACATGTCAAACGATGTTTATATTCAATCCTCAGGTTGTTTTTAGCCTAAATAATCGATAATATTTCAACCGGAAAATAACGTTGTCAATGTAAAAGGTAAACAAGAAAGGCACTCTCTCGGTTGCACGCATGAAAAAACTCTGTGACACTTTAGGGTCCACTCATTCTGACTGCTCTTACTTCCTCATTTTTCAGAATACAAGCCTGAAACAATTTCTAAAGACTGTTGACATCTAGTGGAAGGCATAGAAACTGCAATTTGAGTCCTAAGTCAAAGGATACTGTAATGGCATTGAATAGAAAACTACAAAACCAAAAATAAACTACTTCCTGAATAGATTTTTCTCAGATTTTCGCCTGCCAAATCAGTTCTGTTATACTCACAGACACTATTTTAACAGTTTTGGAAACTTTAGAGTGTTTTCTATCCAAATCTACCAGTTATATGCATATCATATCTTCTGGGCCCGAGAAGCAGGCAGTTTAATTTGGGCATGCATTTCATCCAAAATTCCGAATGCTGCCCCCTACCCTAGTGAAGTTAAATTATTTTTTTATTAGGCATATACAGTGCCTTCGGTAAGTATTCAGACCCCTTGACTTTTTCCACATTTATTATGTTACAGCAAATTCTAAATTCATTTTTCTCATCAATATACACACACCACCCTATAATGACAAAGAAAAACAGGTTTCTAGAAATGTTTGCTAATTCATTAAAAAAAATGGGAATATGACATTTACATAAGTATTCAGACCCTTTACTCAGTACTTTGTGGAAGCACCTTTGGCAGCGATTACAGCATAGATTCTTCTTGGGTATTACACTACAAGCTTGGCACACCTGTATTTGGGGAGTTTCTCCTATTCTTTTCTTCAGATCCTCTCAAGCTCTGTCAGGTTCAGGTCTCTCCAGAGATGTTTGATCAGGTTCAAGACTGGGCTCTGGCTGGGCCACTCAAGGACATTCAGAGACTTGTCCTGAAGCCACTCCTGCCTTGTCTTGGCTGTGTGCTTAGGGTCGTTGTCCTGTTGGAAGGTGGACCTTCACCCCAGGCTGAGGACCTGAGCACTCTGTAGAAGGTTTTCATCGAGGATCTCTCTACACTTTGCCTCGTTCAGCTTTGCCTCGATCCTGACTAGTCTCCCAGTCCCTGCCACTGAAAAACATCCCCACAGCATGATGCTGCCACCACCATGATTCACCGTAGGGATGGTGCCAGGTTTCTTCCAGACGTGATGCTTGGTATTCAGGCCAAAGAGTTCAATCTTGGTTTCTTCAGACCAAAGAATGTTGTTTATCATTTAGGTGTCTTTTGGCAAAACTCCAAGCCAGCTGTCATGTGCCTTTTACTGAGGAGTGGCTTCCATCTGGCCACTACCAGAAAGGCCTGATTGGTGGAGTGATGCAGAGATGGTTGTCCTTCTGGAAGATTCTCCCATCTCCACAGAGGACCTATAGAGCTCTGTCAGAGTGACCATCGGGTTCTTGGTCACCTCCCTGACCAAAGCCCTTCTCCCTCGATTGCTCAGTTTGGCCGGGTGGCCAGCTCTAGGAAGAGTCTTGGTAGTTCCAAACTTCTTCCATTTAAGAATGATGGAGGCCACTGTGTTCTTGGGGACCTTCAATGCTGCAGACATTTTTTTGGTACCCTTCCCCAGATCTGTGCCTCGACACAATGCTGTTTCGGAGCTTTACGGACAATTTCTTCGACCTCATGGCTTGGTTTTTACTCTGACATGCAGTGTCAACCGTGGGACCTTATATATACAGGTGTGTGCCTTTCCAAATGATGTCCAATCAATTGAATTTACCACAGGTGGACTCCAAACAAGTTGTAGAAACATCTCAAGGATTAGCAATAGAAACAGGATGCAAATGAGCTCAATTTCGAATCTCATAGCAAAGGGTGTGAATACTTATGTAAATACGTTTTTTATGAATTTTATTTTTAATACATTTGCAAAAATGTCTAAAAACCTGTTTTCGCTTCATTATGGGGTATTGTGTGTAGATTGATGAGGATTACTCAATTTTTAATACATTTTAGTATAAGGCTGTAACATAACAAAATGAGGAAAAAGGCAAGGGGTCTGAATACTTTCCGAAGGCACTGTATACATTTCTCAACAATTTTCCATCCAAAACATGTGGAATAAGCAAATGCTTTGATTACTGGTCAAACAGCTGGAAAAGGGGTCTTAGTATTTTAAATACATTAACACTAGTGGTAAATGTGTTGCTCACAATTGACAGCAGCAACATGGACACCAAGGGTGTTTCTCATTCTGCTGGAGTAGATCTAGTATTTCATATTAAACCTACCTTATGCATCCAGTTGTTTCTTCATTTGAAACTCACCCAACAAAAATCACAATATGCTGTTTTACATTTTGTGTTATTTGTGCTGGTCTAATTCCTAAAATGGAAAAGAATAAGAATCTGTGCATTCTCTGATAGTAATAATAGTTAATATGGTCCTCTTCGATGTCACAGGTTTGTGGCATTGATAAATAAATCCTTTTAATATTTACATCAAGTCAGATGTTTATATGTTATGTATAAAAGGCATATGCATCCATTGTTAACTATTTAGATTTCTTTAAAACATTGTTGAAGTTCAGGTGTTTGATGTGAATGATGGGTGACTAGTAGCATTCTTGTCAAATACAGTGCCTTCTAAAAGTATTCATACCCCTTGACTTATTCGACATTTTGTTGTAATACAGCCTACATTTAAAATGGATTAAATAGATTTTCCCCTCACCCATCTACACACAATACCCCATAATGACAAATTGGTTGTTGATCATTACTAGACAACCATTTTCAGGTATTTTCAAGTAGATTGAAGTCAAAACTGTAACTCGGACACTCAGGAACATTCACTATCTTCTTGGAAAGCAACTCCAGTGTAGATGTGGCCTTCTGTTTTTGGTTTTTGTCTTGCTGAAAGGTGAATTAATCTCCCAGTGTCTGGTGGTAAGCAGACTGAACCAGGTTTTCCTATGGTATTTTGTCTGTTTATTTTTTATCTTGAAAATCCTCCCCAGTCTTTAATGATTACAATCATACCCATAACATGATGCAGCCACCACTATGGAGAGTGGTACTCAGTAATGTGTTGGATTTGCCCGAAACACTATGTATTCATGAAAAAAGTGAATTGCTTTGACACATTTTTTGCAGTATTACTTTAGTGCCTTGTTGCAAACAGAATGCATGTTTTGGAATATGTTTATTCTGTAGAGGCTTCCTTTTCACTCAGTCAATTAGTTTAGTATTGTGGAGTAACTACAATGTTGTTGATCCATCCATAGTTTTCTCCCATCGCATCCATTAAACTCTAACTGTTTTAAAGGCACCACTGAAATCCCTGAACGGTTTCCTTCCTCTCCAACAGCTGAGTTAGAAAGGATGCCTATATTTGTGTAGTGACTGAGTGTATTGATACACCATCCAAAGGGATAGTCAATGTCTCTCTTTTTTTTTACCCATCTACCAATAGGTGGCCTTCTTTGCAAGGCATTGGAAAACGTCCCTGGTCTTTGTGGTTGAATCTGTGTTTGAAATTCACTGCTCGACTGAGGGACCTTACAGATAATTGTATGTGAGGGGTACAGAGATAAGGTAGTCATTCAAAAATCATGTTAAAAACTATTATTGCATACAGAGTGAGCCCATGCAACATATTATGTGACTTGTTAAGTAAATGTTTACTCCTGAACTTACTTAGGCTTGCCATAACAAAGGGTTGAATAGTTATTGACTCAAGACATTTAAGCTTTGATTTGTAATGAATAAAAAAATTAAAAAAACATAATTCCACTTTGTCATTATGAGGTATTGTTTGTAGGCCAGTGACAATACATTGAAAATTCAGGCTGTAACACAACATAATGTGGAAAAAGTCAAGGAGTGTGAATACTTTCTGAAGGCACTGTAAATATGCTTATTCTTTCATAACTATGGATACATTCTGCAATGGGTAAATATGGCTTTGAATCTGTAACAGAACATGTCAAAAGTTAGCTCTGAATTGCTTTAATACAGCACTGCATTTAGACACCATGAATTGAAAAAGATTTCACGTCATTCATATAGTTAGCAGTAATTATAAGGGACTGATTTTGCTAATATCATCTACTGTAGGTAGCTAGCTAGCTAGCCAACAACCTTATAGAGTTCAACAAATTTCATCAAAAAACAAGAAACTGCAGTTGCAGTGGGCTAAGGAACGAAAACACTGGACACAGGAGAATTGGAAAAATTGCCTGGTCTGATGAATCTGGTATCTGCTGCATGAATCTGGTTCCTGCTGTGTGTCAACATTGCAGGCTGGTGGTGGTGGTGTGATGGTTTAGGGTGTGTTTTCATGGCACACATTGGGCTCCTTGATAAAAGTGGAGCAATGTTTGAATGCCACAGGATATCTGAACATCATTGCCAATCAGGTGCATCCCTACATGGCAGCAGCGTATCCATCTGCAAATAGATTTTTTCAGCAGAATAATGCCCCATGCCACAAGGCTAGGATTGTCCATGAATGATTCCACGTACATGACAGTGAATTCATCTTACTGCAGTGGGCTGCCCAGTCACCAGATCTCAATCCAATTGAGCATCTGTGGGATGAGATGGAGCTATTCAGAGTAGATATCCACTACCTGCCAACTTGACACAACTGTGGGAAGCATTGGAGTCAACATGGGCCATTATCCCTGTAGAAGGCTTTCGACACCTTGTAAAGTCCATGCCACGACGAATTGAGGCTGTTTTGAGGGCAACGGGGGGTGTAACTTAATATTAGGAAGGTGTTCCTAATGTTTTGTACACTCAGTGTATCTTTTGTTTTGGATCAAGGTAGCTAGTAGCAAGCTAGGTAGCTGATGCAGAGGTGTAAGCTAGAGATGACATGCAGGAGCTTGCATGATATCTTGTTTGATGCTAATTAGCATTTTTTGTATCCGAGAGTAAATAAAGTGGAAAATATTGATAAAAGTCCCACTGTCCGAAAGAGATTTACAGTTATCAAAATGTCACGCAGACCTTGTTTGAAGTGGTTCTAAAATCCCCTATGGGAAAAATGAATGGTGACAAAACGATTGGAACCATCTCCATGTTTGACCGCTAGGTTTTGGGGTATTATGACGCTGTGGGGCTCTATGTGACTGTGACCATAAACCATTTTCCATCCTCATCCAGTCAATTTCTTCAATGTCAATTTTTTTTGCATTTCTTTGTATTTTCTATTCCTTTCTTATTATATCAGCTCTATACACTGATAAGATAATATGTTAACATCTCCTCCTACTTTACTTTATACCACCAATCATGTTCTGAAGAATGAAGAACATCACTGTGTATTTTAGCTTTGAGGAAAATAGATTGTCAATCAGTGCCAAATCACAAACCATTTCCCCTTCCACCTGCCAAGCACCTGTCAAACTGTCCTCACCTCTGCTCAATTAAGTCATATCTTCAAATCTCACTCCAGCTGTGAAGGGGGAACAAGCTGCTAACTATGTTAAGCGAAAGGCTTTTGAAAATCACTAATGGTTGGCTTGATTATCCCAGAATGCTTCAACACATTGTACCTGAAGGCTGGCCTAGAAAAGCCTCTGTGCTGTCTTGTTGTCAAACCTTCCTTCAACAGTTAAGCTAATTACTGTAAGGAAGAGTAGTTCAGGTGAACCAGATCTGACTGCTGGCACTAGCATTTGTGTACTTACAGTACCCACTAACTAAATCAAACTGTAAGCTAACGAAGCCAAATCGCCTTGACATCCATTGGAATATAATGTAGCATGTTCTGGTTCTGGAGGACTTATGTTGTGCTTTGTGAAATAATGTAAATAGCATGATAACTAGCTCTACTTGAGGTACAGTCTCTTCATAAAATATTCACATCCACATTTGGTTGGTTCCAAGGTAGGTTTAAAATGTATTAAAATACTCTGTAATGTCAAAGTGTAAGAAAATTTTTAACATTTGTAAAATAATTATGAAAAATAAAACAATAATATAGCTTGATTACATAAGTATTTAACCCCCCCGAGTCAATACATGTTAGCATCGTCTTTGGCAGCGACTACAGCTATGAGTCTTTCTGTGTAAGTCTCTACGGGCTTTGCACACCTGGATTGTACAATATTTGCACATTATGATTTTTACAATTCTTCAAGCTGTGTCATGTTGGTTGTTGGTCATTGCCAGACAGCCATTTTCAAGTCTTGCTGATTTAAGTCAAAACCTAGGCCACTCAGGAACATTCAATGTTGTCTTGGTAAGCAAATGCAGGGTATATTTGGCCTTGTCTTTTACTGTATTGTCCTGCCGGAAGGTGAATTTGTCTCCCAGTGTCTGTTGGAAAGCAGACTGTTTCTTTTTATGCAAAAAAACTCCCTAGTCCTTGCCGATGACAAGAATAGCCATAACATGATGCTGCCACACTGTTTTCACTGTTTTCTCCTATCACAGCCATTAAACTGTAACTGTTTTAAAGTCACCTTTGGCCTCATGGTGAAATCCTTGAGCGGTTTCCTTCCTCTCTAGCAACTGAGTAAGGAAGGACGCCTGTATCTTTGGAGTGACTGGGTGTATTGATAGACCATCCAAAGCCTAATAAAAAAAATCACCATGCTCAAAGGGATATGCAATGTCTGCTTTTGTAAAAAAAAAAATACCCATCTACCAATAGGTGCCCTTCTTTGCAAGGCATTGGACAACCTCCCTGGTCTTTGTGGTTGAATCTCTGTTAGAAATGCACTGCTTGACTGAGGGACCTTAGTGATAATTGTATGTGTGGTGTACAGAGATAAGTTAGTCATTCAAAAATAATTTTAAACACTATTTTTGCACACAGAGTGAGTCCATGCAACATATTATGTGACTTGTTAAGTATATGTTTACTCCTGAACTTACTTAGGCTTGCCATAACAAAGGGGTTGAATACTTATTGACTCAAGACATTTCAGCTTTTCATTTTTTATTAATTAGCAAAAGTTTAAAAAAAACATAATTCCACTTTGACATTATGGAGTATTATGTGAAGGCCAGTGATACAAAATCTCAAGTTAATACATTTTATATTCAGGCTATAACAGAACAATATTTGTGGAAAAATTCAAGGGGTGTGAATACTTTCTGAAGGCACTGTTTTTAACCCTGTATCAATTCACCAAGTGTTAGGTCTACATGTCAATATGGCTTTATGTCAATAACTAGACAGATATTCCCCACTAAAAACTAAGTTAGTCATAATCCATTTACTGGATCAAAACATTTGATCTTTCAGATGTCATGCCATGTCTATACTTCAGACATGTGTTCTCAATATTGCCCTGAGGGCCATTTGATCCAAAAAACATCACTTGAGTTCACATAATATTGTTAAAGGTCCATCCTTTAAAGTCAGCAGCACACAATGTTCATTCAAACATGAATGTCAGAAGCACTCAACCTCCAGCCTACCGTAGAGTTGTGAGCACCAGTGACGGGACTCCCATCCTCCAGGTAATGTGTCTCAGTGTAATGACTTGCAAACAGGCCCCTAAAAGAACAGAAAAGAAAAGAAACATCAAAACCTCAGGTCCACATAAAAAAATACATTCGCTTTTAGAGGACAAGAGAGAAGTTGGACACACAGGTTTTTAACGGCCTTATACCGTATTTTCAATGACGTGTGTAAACTGTTAGTGATTAGGGATATGTGAAATATACAGCACAGGGAAGCTAGAGGAGTCGGGGGCAGGGTTTGGGAGTGACCTTGAATGAAATATTGTCGCACTTTGAAGAATCCCTGATGAGTTAATTATAGTATTTATATGTGTGTGTGTGTCAAACTGCAGGCCATGAGCAGATTGACATGGTGAGTCCCACCCCAAGCATTGGCTGAGGAGCGGCAGGAACACCCATCTCTACAGCTGCATAATCAAAGATACATCAGAGGGGATGGTCACAGGAACATACAATATATGACCAAAAGTACAGTGCATTCGGAAAATACTCAGACCCGTTGAATTTTTCCACATTTTGTTACGTTACAAACGTATTATAAAATGGACGTAAAAAAAATGTCTTCATCAATCTACACACAATACTCCATAATGACAAAGCGAAAACAGTTTTTTGGACATTTTTGCACTTTTATTAAATATAGAAAACAGAAATATCTTGTTTACATAAGTATTCAGACCCTTTGCTATGAGACTCGAAATTGGGCTCAGGTGCATCCTGTTCAATTTATTTATTTATTTATTTAATTTCAATTTATCGCCCTCCAGGTTCCCTTGGAGAGTTCATCAATGAGCTTGACGCCCTGATAAGTTCCTTTCCTGAGGATGGCTCACCTCTCACAGTTCTGGGTGACTTTAACCTCCCCACGTCTACCTTTGACTCATTCCTCTCTGCCTCCTTCTTTCCACTCCTCTCCTCTTTTGACCTCACCCTCTCACCTTCCCCCCCTACTCACAAGGCAGGCAATACGCTTGACCTCATCTTTACTAGATGCTGTTCTTCCACTAATCTCATTGCAACTCCCCTCCAAGTCTCCGACCACTACCTTGTATCCTTTTCCCTCTCGCTCTCATCCAACACTTCCCACACTGCCCCTACTCGGATGGTATCGCGCCGTCCCAACCTTCGCTCTCTCTCCCCCGCTACTCTCTCCTCTTCCATCCTATCATCTCTTCCCTCTGCTCAAACCTTCTCCAACCTATCTCCTGATTCTGCCTCCTCAACCCTCCTCTCCTCCCTTTCTGCATCCTTTGACTCTCTATGTCCCCTATCCTCCAGGCCGGCTCGGTCCTCCCCTCCTGCTCCGTGGCTCGACGACTCATTGCGAGCTCACAGAACAGGGCTCCGGGCAGCCGAGCGGAAATGGAGGAAAACTCGCCTCCCTGCGGACCTGGCATCCTTTCACTCCCTCCTCTCTACATTCTCCTCTTCTGTCTCTGCTGCTAAAGCCAATTTCTACCACTCTAAATTCCAAGCATCTGCCTCTAACCCTAGGAAGCTCTTTGCCACCTTCTCCTCCCTCCTGAATCCTCCTCCCCCTCCTCCCCCCTCCTCCCTCTCTGCTGATGACTTCGTCAACCATTTTGAAAAGAAGGTCGACGACATCCGATCCTCGTTTGCTAAGTCAAACGACACCGCTGGTTCTGCTCACACTGCCCTACCCTGTGCTTTGACCTCTTTCTCCCCTCTCTCTCCAGATGAAATCTCGCGTCTTGTGACGGCCGGCCGCCCAACAACCTGCCCGCTTGACCCTATCCCCTCCTCTCTTCTCCAGACCATTTCCGGAGACCTTCTCCCTTACCTCACCTCGCTCATCAACTCATCCTTGACCGCTGGCTACGTCCCTTCTGTCTTCAAGAGAGCGAGAGTTGCACCCCTTCTGAAAAAACCTACACTCGATCCCTCCGATGTCAACAACTACAGACCAGTATCCCTTCTTTCTTTTCTCTCCAAAACTCTTGAACGTGCCGTCCTTGGCCAGCTCTCCTGCTATCTCTCTCAGAATGACCTTCTTGATCCAAATCAGTCAGGTTTCAAGACTAGTCATTCAACTGAGACTGCTCTTCTCTGTGTCACGGAGGCGCTCCGCACTGCTAAAGCTAACTCTCTCTCCTCTGCTCTCATCCTTCTAGACCTATCGGCTGCCTTTGATACTGTGAACCATCAGATCCTCCTCTCCACCCTCTCCGAGCTGGGCATCTCCGGCGCGGCCCACGCTTGGATTGCGTCCTACCTGACAGGTCGCTCCTACCAGGTGGCGTGGCGAGAATCTGTCTCCGCACCACGTGCTCTCACCACTGGTGTCCCCCAGGGCTCTGTTCTAGGCCCTCTCCTATTCTCGCTATACACCAAGTCACTTGGCTCTGTCATATCCTCACATGGTCTCTCCTATCATTGCTATGCAGACGACACACAATTAATCTTCTCCTTTCCCCCCTCTGATAACCAGGTGGTGAATCGCATCTCTGCATGTCTGGCAGACATATCAGTGTGGATGACGGATCACCACCTCAAGCTGAACCTCGGCAAGACGGAGCTGCTCTTCCTCCCGGGGAAGGACTGCCCGTTCCATGATCTCGCCATCACGGTTGACAACTCCATTGTGTCCTCCTCCCAGAGTGCTAAGAACCTTGGCGTGATCCTGGACAACACCCTGTCGTTCTCAACTAACATCAAGGCGGTGACCCGTTCCTGTAGGTTCATGCTCTACAACATTCGCAGAGTACGACCCTGCCTCACGCAGGAAGCGGCGCAGGTCCTAATCCAGGCACTTGTCATCTCCCGTCTGGATTACTGCAACTCGCTGTTGGCTGGGCTCCCTGCCTGTGCCATTAAACCCCTACAACTCATCCAGAACGCCGCAGCCCGTCTGGTGTTCAACTTTCCCAAGTTCTCTCACGTCACCCCGCTCCTCCGCTCTCTCCACTGGCTTCCAGTTGAAGCTCGCATCCGCTACAAGACCATGGTGCTTGCCTACGGAGCTGTGAGGGGAACGGCACCTCCGTACCTTCAGGCTCTGATCAGGCCCTACACCCAAACAAGGGCACTGCGTTCATCCACCTCTGGCCTGCTCGCCTCCCTACCTCTGAGGAAGTACAGTTCCCGCTCAGCCCAGTCAAAACTGTTCGCTGCTCTGGCACCCCAATGGTGGAACAAACTCCCTCACGACGCCAGGTCAGCGGAGTCAATCACCACCTTCCGGAGACACCTGAAACCCCACCTCTTTAAGGAATACCTAGGATAGGATAAAGTAATCCTTCTAACCCCCCCCCCCCCCTTAAAAGAGTTAGATGCACTATTGTAAAGTGGTTGTTCCACTGGATATCATAAGGTGAATGCACCAATTTGTAAGTCGCTCTGGATAAGAGCGTCTGCTAAATGACTTAAATGTTAATGTTAAATGTTCAAATTGACCATCCTTGAGATGTTTCTACAAATTGATAAGAGTGCAACTGTGGTAAATGAAATTGATTGGATATGATTTGGAAAGGCACATAAGGTGCCACGGTTGACACTGCATGTCAGAGAAAAAAACAGGCCATGAGGTCGGATAAATTGGACGTAGAGCTCCATGACAGGATTGTGTCGAGGCACGGATCTGGGGAAGGGTACAAAACATTTCTGCAGCATTGAAGGGCCCCAAGAACATGGTGGCTTCCATCATTCTTAAATGGAAGAAGTTTGGTACGACCAAGACTCTTCCTAGGGCTGGCCAACTGGCCAAACTGAGCAATCGGGGGAGAAGGGCCTTGGTCAGGGAGGTGACCAAGATCCCGATGGTCACTCTGACAGAGCTCCAGAGTTCCTCTTTGGAGACGGGAGAACATTCCAGAAGGACAACAATCTCTGCAGCACTCCACCAATCAGGCCTTTATGGTAGAGTGGCCAGACGGAAGCCAATCCTCAGTAAAAGGCACATGACAGGCCGCTTGGATTTTGCCAAAAGGCACCTAAATGACTCCCAGATAACGAGAAACAAGATTCTTTGGTCTAATGAAACCAAGATTGAACTCTGGCCTTAATGCCAAGCGTCACGTCCAGAGGAAACCTGGCACCATCCCTACGGTGAAGCATGGTGGTGGCAGCATCATGCTGTGGGGATGTTTTTCAGCGGCAGGGACTAGGAGACTAGTCAGGATTGAGGGAAAGATGAACGGAGCAATGTACAGAGAGATCCTTGATGAAAACCTGCTCCAGAGCACTCAGGACCTCAGACTGGGGCGAAGGTTCACCTTCCAACAGGACAACGACCCTAAGCACACAGCCAAGACAACGCAGGAGTGGCTTCTGGACAAGTCTCTCAATTTCCTTGAGGGGCCCAGCTAGAACCCGGACTTGAACCCGATCGAACATCTCTGAAGAGACCTGAAAATAGCTGTGCAGCAACTCTCCCCAACCAACCTGACAGAACTTAAGAAAATCTGCAGAGAAAAATGGGAGAAACTCCCCAAATACAGGTGTGCCAAGCTCGTAGCGTCATACCCAAGAAGAGGGTGTAATCTCTGCCAAAGGTGCTTCAACAAAGTACTGAATAATGGGTCTGAATACTGCAAAAATTCTAAAAAACAGTTTTTGCTTTGTCAAAGGGTGGCTACTTTGAAGAATCTAAAATCTAAAATTTATAACACACTAAATGATTCCATTTGTGTTATTTCATAGTTTTGATGTCTTCACTATTCTTCTACAATGTAGAAAATATTAAAAAATAAAGAAAAACCCTTGAATGAGTAGGTGTGTCCAAACTTTTGACTGGTCCTGTATTTAGTACAGTTTTATCTAAAAATGTTTTACCATTTTTATTTTTATGAAATTCACTGAGGAGGATGGTCCTCCCCTTCCTCCGCTGAGGAACCTCCACCGGTGTAATGAATTTCCTCTTCGTCTGAGGAGGAGTAGCAAGGATCGGACCAATGTGCAGCGTGGTAAGTGTCCATAATGAGATATTTAATAAATCCACAGAACACTGAACAAAATAACAAAAGTACAAACAAACAACCGAAACAGTCCCGTATGGTGCAAACACTGAAACGGAAAATAACCACCCACAACACACAATGGAAAACAGGCTACCTAAATATGGCTCCCAATCAGAGACAACGATAAACAGCTGCCTCTGATTGGGAACCACACCTTGCCAAACACATAGAAAACAAACAACCTAGAAAAAAGAACATACACTGCCCACCCCAACTCACGCCCTGACCAACCTAACACAAAGACATAAAAAAGAAACGTCAGAAGGTCAGAACGTGACAACCGGCGTAGGCATAGCTGGGTCTGTAGGTTGCTGAGTTCTCTCCTCCAAAACTGTGTCTCAAATACTTTACAGAGTACTTATTTCTAAGAAGTAAGTTTCGAGGTGCTACATTTAAGTCTGTTAGAAAGTATTTGTGGCTTGTGCAAGCAGAACAAGAACATCTGTCCATTCTGTTCAGGAACAAGTGGATGTAATGAGTGAGCATCCTACATGCTTCATTGAGTGTTACCTTGCTAGTGTGTAAGAGGAAGAAAACTGAGTCTGAGTACAGGGATATTCAGAGGAACAAGATTAACTGGATTACTGTACCGGAATATAGATACTACAGTAAGAAAAAGAGGAGTGAGCCAAATTGACATATCACAGACACTGAAAAGCTACTGTACAGTTTGAGTTGAGTGGAAAATATCTGAGAAAATATCACTCCCCACTACGTTGACCCATATTTGAGTAAATCTATAAAAAAAAAAAAATTATAATAATTTAATCACAATACAATTCTGCTGGGGTGGATGGAGAGGATTTGAGGAATCAGTCAGTGGGATAATAAAATAAAGTCCCAGCAGGAAGCTCTCTAGCTATCCTACGCTGTTTACTGCTGACCAAAATGTAGGATTAGATGAGGAGGGATTAGTCAATCATGTCAACATTCACATTTCAACATTCTTTAGGAGGTATACCAAAAATGAGAGCCGGATTGAAGCTTAGAGCTCCTGTTTTATAGCTCTATGTCTAACCTACAGTATGACATAACTGTTGTTTTTATAAATCACAATCTTTATCTTACCATTAGCAACACACCACATTAATATCAATAAGCCAGAAGCGGGTAAATACAGTACACAGTGTCGTGGTCTCATTGAAAATGTATTAAGCTACACTGGGGACCTACATCAGAGCATAAAGGAGGTTTCATAGACAGGCTACAGTAGGCACTGGCATGTACAGGATAAGAGGATATGTTCAGAGTCCAAACAGGATTTGTGTCAAGCTAATGCTAATTCCATGCGAATGCTAAAGAGGAGTTTTTGGGACACGTTTGGAAGCTGGGCTTTGGCAGAGTTGTCCTCGTGTAAGGTTCCATGACATACATTAGAGCAGCAGCCACTGGTTTGACGTGATGAAATCCTGCTGTAATCATCTCCTTGGCACAGGGCAGATGGTGCATATTAGTTAATGGGTGTATGGTGTCTGTATGTGCAGCCTACTTTGCCTCTTGGCTAAACATTACCAGTGCTCTATGGTTGGTTGGTTCTTTGAGGTAGATAGAGCTTTGAGACTGCCTGATTGGCAAACAATATCAAGTGAATTATGTAATATGAAAAATATAGATCCATTCTTGATACGTACAGTATCCTATATTCTTCCAAAAATTAGAATGTCATCATGGTATGCTTTGTATTTTCTTCAAGAATAGATACTTCATACGCTTGTTGGACCTCAAGAATAGCGCTTCCTCACCAGGCAGCACACACTCTTGATAAAAGAAAAGATAGCGAGAATTCTCTTTTCTTTTTCCCCTGGAAATTGAAACAGCTCAATTTGATTACGCCCCCTTAAGTAATGACTGCCCACCAGTGGCCCTCTTTTGTCAAGAGGTACAGGCAGCCAATCAAATGACATTTAGATGGCAGAGGACTTCAAAGTAGCTGGTAGAGCCTTTGATCTCGTCTCGTAGGAATCAGTGTGACAGTCACCAGAATCCTTAGCACAAACCCAGCATGAATTCCGAATGCACAGCTGTCATTTTTTATATCAACACTTCAGTGTGCCAACAGTGTTGTGGATGGTATTTCTATAGTGATTGGGGAGTAATGGAACTACGTGATGAGAGGCGGTGAAATGAATTTTGTGTCACAAATAGAAATTGGATAAGTCGTACCGTAATGAATGGTTTTCGGTTGATTTACACCCACATGAAAAAATACTATAGTATACTATGGTATAAATACTATAGTATTCACTGTAGTGATTTGTAGACATGACTGTAGTATACTGTAGTATTAACAGTTTACTATAGTTTGTTTGGCAGACATGACTGTATTATACTGTAGTATTAACAGTTTACTATAGTTTGTTTTGCAGACATGACTGTGGTATACTGTAGTATTAACAGTTTACTATAGTTTAAATACTGTAGTAAAAAAACAGTGTAAGGGATAATCAACAAGGGCCTATGTGTTCAATGGAAAATAATAAACAACGTCGAAGGTGTGTTCCACGATGCGTTCGCGGAACTAACCTTCCACGATTATCTCTTTTATCCCTTTTTATTCAGGGGTGAAAGTAAGGCGGAAAATCATTCACAACACTTTTTGGTGTTTTTGTAAGTGATGTCTCTTTACATTTATCAAATGGCACTGTATGAGTGCAGGAATTATTTTAAAGTGGAGTAGGTTAATAGTTGGAATAGTAACTGAAGTCTGGACACTGACTGTAGGCCTCACATGTAGCCTATTATAATTAACTCCTCCTGAAGTTAATGTTCCTCACAGAAAATTAATGATAGACCAAATGTTAATTTTGTTTCAGGAACTGGAGTGGAGAAATATGATTTATTTGTTTCAGCATCTTGAGAGAATGGGAATACGTGCTTAGGGACTTGTTGTTTAGCCTAACGTGCAATTTCTTTCAGAGACATAAAAGCTGACAATATATCATTTTCAACCACATAAAATATGCATCCAAGACGAACTGAAATACAATCAGAAACATGTTGGATCATTTTCATGGCTTTGCATTTCCTTAAATCCGGTCAAATGTCATTTGGAAATCTCCCTGGTGCCTAAACGTCCTTGCTCCATGAGAGATGCAGAAATGAAAGAGAAAACTTGATCAATGCCAACTAACTTGTTGATGATGCATTGATCATTCTATCGATTTATGACATTACTCTGGTGAGCTAGGCTTTATTTAGTATTCTAGACAAGCATCAAGTAATGACAGAAGAGAAGCTGCATGTAATCTAATTATAGACAAGTTGACTAACAAATAGCCTATCGAATGTCGGAAATTATACTGAATAAAAATATAAACGCACCATGCAATAATTTCAAAGATTTTACTGAGTTACAGTTCATTTAAGGAAATCAGTCAATTGAAATAAATGCATTAGGCCTTAATCTATTGATTTCACATGACTGGGCAGGGTAGCAGCCATGTGTGGGGCCTTGGAGGGCATAGGCCCACCCACTTGGCAGCCAGGCCAACCCACTGGGGAGCCGGGCCCAGCCAATCAGAATGAGTTTTCCCCCACAAAATGGATTTATTACAGACAGAAATAATTCTAGGTACCGCTAAGCTTTTTGTGCATATGGAACATTTTGGGGATTTCTTATTTCAGCTCATGAAACACGGTGTATATTCAGAAAAATATCAAAATGAGTCTTGAAAACAATTATTTTCCCACACCCCATGTCCTTCTGCTTCCCTGAGTAACGTGTGCAGGTTATGAGCCTCATGAAGTAGCCTAATTGTTTGACAATCAGATGAAAACATAATGACTGGTTGTGTTCATGCAACATTACAAATATGTACTATTAGGCAGTGTTTCGGTTTCAAGACCACATATTGAGTGTCTCGGTCTTGTCTAGGTGTCAGTCGGTCTCGGACAGTGAGGACTATTAATTTCTTCTTGAGACCAGCAGAGTAAAAAACTCATAATTATTAGCTTCCATTCAGTCAGCGCATTAAAAACGCTTCGCCAGGCCAAATATATACACTCCTTACTTGAAACAATAATATCTTATCGCCTATTGAAACCTGGGATTCCTACTTTACTCGTAACATTACTGTCCTTTACCTTCATTGAACAATATCTTCAAACTTTGTCCCAATTTCCTTGACTGTAAAACACAAAGGGCCAGTGTTGTCGTGGAGGCTATACACAGGTATACGCCCTATACCCACTTTTTGTCAGTGGGAATTGCCTATACTCACTTCTTAATCCCTACTGTTGTGTATAAAAGTAATGTAGTGGAGGTATACAACTTATTCATTATGTAGAACGACAGACAAACCATGCACAAAGTAGCCTACACAATCGTAAAACACGTGAAATATATCCACATGCGAGCAGCACACAGCCTGTTCTTTGCAACTCTGCCTAGAAGGCCAGCATCCCGGAGTCGCCTCTTCACTGTTGACATTGAGACTGGTGTTTTGTGGATACTATTTAATGAAGCTGCCAGTTGATGACTTGTGAGGCGTCTGTTTCTCAAACAAGACACTCTAATGTACTTGTCCTCTTGCTCAGTTGTGCACCAGGCCTCCCACTCGTCTTTCTATTCTGTGTTCTGTGAAAGGAGTGGTACACAGCGTTGTACGAGATCTTCAGTTTCTTGGCAATTTCTCGCATGGAATAGCCTTAATTTCTCAGAACAAGAATAGACTGACGAGTTTCCGAAGAAAGGTCTTTGTTTCTGGCCATTTTCAGCCTGTAATCGAACCCACAAATGCTGATGCTCCAGATACTCAATTAGTCTAAGGCCAGTTTTATTGCTTCTTTAATCAGAAGAGTTTTCAGCTGTACTAACATAATTGCAAAAGGGTTCTCTAATGATCACTTGCCTTTTAAAATTATAAACTTGGATTAGCTAACACAACGTGCCATTGGAACATAGGAGTGATGGTTGCTGATAATGGGCCTCTGTAAGCCTATGTAGATATTCCATAAAAAAAATCAGACGTTTCCAGCTACAATAGTCATTTACAACATTAACAATGTCTACACTGTATTTCTGATCAATTTGATGTTATTTTGATGGACAAAAAAAGTAGCTTTTCTTTCAAAAACAGGGACATTTATAAGTGACCCCAAACTTTCGATTGTTGGTGGTGTATGTGAAGAGAACCTTTATAGTTCCAAGTAACTCATTGGCTGACGGTGGGACATGACTGCCCACTGGGAGCAGACGTCAATTCAATGTCTATTCCACGTTGGTTCAACGCAATTTCATTGAAATGATGTGGAAACAATGTGGATTCAACCACTGTGTGCCCAGTGGGTGGCATCTGCTCCGAGAGCACTGTTCATATTTGGCAATAATGGCCGATTTTAGAGTGAATATATTCAACATGTTTGAAAATGATTGGGATGCCATAGGTGCCCGTCTAGTGCCTGGGAGTCTGTGACAGACATCAACCACAAATCGGGTATGTGCTTTTATGAGGGTTTTGATCCGATTTCCTAAGATTTGGAAAAATGCGCCAGGAGCCGATCGGGAGCACTGAGAACGGACTAAAAACGTGTAGTGTCCGCCTGTCTTTACCCTAATCATCATAACTATGGATTCCCTAGTCCTCAGAGCCTGTTGCGTTTCATTAAACTCAGACTTATTCTCTAATTAGCAATTTCTTAATAGATGCTGCACAGGTTAATTGTGATAAACGAGGCCCTTTCAATGGAACCTCAGGGAGGCTAAAACCATCGCCATCAGTCTTCTTTTGCTGTTCAAACTTTAAACCATCTCCTCTGTATTTACATCATCTTCACCAGAGGTAAGTGTATGTCAAGGACATGACTTCCAGACAATTGTTTTTGTACACACATAGAAAATGTGAAAAACACAATATGAGAGGAAGTGTTGCTGCTTGTGTTTGCAGCATGTTCAATGGACAGCCTTGTATGAACATTTCTTCAGCCCCTGTTATTCTTGGGCTCTCCATTAGGTGAGGTATGGGGTGAAGTGTGGTATCTCTTAATTAGTGGATGAGAAAGGATGATGTGAGAGTTAGGGGGTAGCCTAATAGAAGGTGCCCTTGGGAAGATCATCAGCACTTGGAGTGCAGATGAACAGAAGTAGGAAATCTTAAGTGTTGTTTAGGTTGCCCGAGGTAGTGTAGGAAAGCAACGGAGGCAAACGAAACCTTTTCCTTGTTCTCTCTGTCTCTGTATCATCCCCATATCTATGATCTCTACCTCTTTTTGCTCTCTCTCTCACTTCTTTTAAATAACCACGTTTATCCTCCTCTTTTAGTGAAAGAGTTACCTCCACTTTTCTATAATGGCATGCTAGAACTTTTTTTCTTCCGACATTCAAATCTCTGACTTTTACCTAAGACTCTGCTGAGCCCAGTAGAGGTGGTTTCTGAACAGCATGAATGAATGACAATAAGAACTATTTCCTCAGTCTGATGAGCATCTTAAAATCCAATTTGGCTTGTGGCCTCAAAGACTTTATCAAATCAAATCAAATTGTATTTGCCACATGCGCCAAATACAACAGGTGTAGACCTTACAGTGAAATGCTTACTTACAAGCCCTTAACCAAAAATGCAGTTCAAGAAATAGAGTTAAGAAAATATTTACTTAAGAAAAAGAATAAGTAACAATAAAATTACAATAACGAGGCTATATACAGGGGGTACCGGTGTAAGTCAATATGCGGAGGTACAGGTTAATCGAGGTAATTTGTAAAGTGACTATGCATAGATAATAAACAGCGAGTAGCAGCAGTGTAAAAATAAAGTGGGGAGGGGTCAATGTAAATAGTCCGGGTGGCCATTTGATGAATTGTTCAGCAGTCTTATGGCTTGAGGGTAGAAGCTGTTAAGGAGCCTTTTGGTCTTAGACTTGGCGCTCCGGTACCGCTTGCCGTGCCGGAGCAGAAAGAACAGTCTATGACTTGGGTGACCGGAGTCTTTGACAATTTTTTGGGCCCTTTCTCTGACACCACCTAGTATATAGGTCCTGGATGTCAGGAAGCTTGGCCCCAGTGATGTACTGGGACGTACGCACTACCCTCTGTAGCGCCTTACGGTCAGATGCCGAGCAGTTGCCATACCATGCGGTGATGCAATCGGTCAGGATGCTCTTGATGGTGCAGCTGAAGGACTTTTTGAGAATCTGGGGACCCATGCCAAATCTTTTCAGTCTCCTGAGGGGGAAAAGGTGTTGTCGTGCCCTCTTCACGACTATCTTGGTGTGTTTGGACCATGATAGTTCGTTGGTGATGTGGACACCAAGGAACTTGAAACTCTCGACCCGCTCCACTTCAGCCCCGTTGATGTTAACGGGGGCCTGTTCGGCCCCCCTTTTCCTATATTTCACGATCAGCTCCTTTGTCTTGCTCACATTGAGGGAGAGGTTGTTGTCCTGGCACCACACTGCCAAGTCTCTGACTTCCTCCCTATTGACTGTCTCGTTGTTGTCTGTGATCAGGCATACCACTGTTGTGTCGTCAGCAAACTTAATGATGGTGTTGGAGTCGTGATTTGCCACGCAGTCGTGGGTGAACAGGGAGGGGAATAAGCACCCACCCCTGAGGGGCCCAGTGTTGAGGATCAGCATGGTAGATGTGTTGTTGCCTACCCTTACCACCTGGGGGCGGCCTGTCAGGAATTCCAGGGTCCTTAGCTTAGTGAGGAGCTTTGTGGGCACTATGGTGTTGAACGCTGAGCTGTAGTCAATGAACAGCATTCTCACATAGGTGTTCCGTTTGTCCAGGTGGGAAAGGGCAGTGTGGAGTGCGATTGCGTCATCTGTGGATCTGTTGGGGCGGTATGCGAATTGGATTGGGTCTAGGGTTTCCGGCATGATGGTGTTGATGTGAGCCATGACCAGCCTTTCAAGCACCTCATGGCTACCGACGTGAGTGCTATGGGGCGGTAATAATTGAGGCAGGTTACCTTCGTTTTCTTGGGCACAGGGACTATGGTGGTCTGTTTGAAACATGTAGGTATTACAGACTCCTCTCAGGTCAGGGAGAGGTTGAAAATGTCAGTGAAGACACTTCCCAGTTGTTCCGCACATGCTTTGAGTACACCTGGTAATCTGCCTGGCCCCGCGGCTTTGTGAATATTGACCTGGTCTTGCTCACATCTGCTACGGAGAGCGTGATCACACAGTCGTCCTGAATAGCTGGTGCTCTCATGCATGTTTCAGTGTTGCTTGCCTCAAAACGAGCATGACAAGGCCTTTAGCTTGTCTGGTAGGCTTGCGTCACTTGGCAGCTCGCAGCTGGATTTCCCTTTGTAGTTTTTTTCAAGCCCTGCCACAGTGTCAGATCTGGTGTATTAGATTCCATCTAAGTCCTGTAGTGACGCTTTGCCTGTTTGATGGTTCGTTTGAGGGCATAGGGGGATTTTCTTATGAGCGTCCGGATTAGTGTCCCGCTCATTGAAAGTGGCAGCTATATACAGGTATACTCCTCAATGCCATTGGATGAATCCCTGAACATATTCCAGTCTGTGCTAGCAAAACAGTCCTGTAGTGTAGGATCTGCATCATCTGACCACTTCCGTATTGAGCAAGTCACTGGTACTCCCTGCTTTAGTTTTTTCTTGTAAGCAGGAATCAGGAGGATAGAATTATGGTCAGATTTTCCAAATGGAGGGCAAGGGGGAGCTTTGTATGTGTCTCTGTGTGTGGAGTAAAGATGGTTTAGAGTTTTTTTCCCCTCTAGTTGCACATATGACATGCTGGTAGAAATGAGGTCTCTCTTGGTAGATCTCTCTTGGTAGATTGTGTGGTCTATAGCTTATCATGAGAAATTGTACCTTAGACTGTACCCAAAAAACGTCCGGGCGTGTGCGCCATCGGGCGCAAATTGATTTTGTGGCCCCACACCAAGCGCGATCATGACATGCGGGTTGAAATATCAAAACAAACTCTTAACCGATTATATTAATTTGGGGACAGGTCGAAAAGCATTAAACATTTATGGCAATTTAACTAGATAGCTTGCAGTTGCTAGCTAATTTGTCCTATTTAGCTAGTTTGCTGTTGCTAGCTAATTTGTCCTGGGATATAAACGTTGAGTTGTTATTTTAGCTGAAATGCACAATGTCCTCTACAATTATTCCACATATAAAACGGTCAACCGAATTGTTTCTAGTCATCTCTCCTCCTTCCAGCCGTTTTCTTCTTTGAACTTTTAAATGGCGTTTGGCATCTAACTTTCATAGTTACCACGATGACGACCGAACTCAGTTCATCTTTCAATCACCCACGTGGGTATAACCAATGAGGAGATGGCACGTGCATATCTGCTTCTATAAACCAATGAGGAGATGGGAGAGGCATGACTTGCACTGCGTTCAGCATTAACAAATAGAACTGACTTAAATTTGAGTGCTTGGCAACGCAGACGATCGTTGGCGCGCGCGAGCAGTGTGGGTGCAATAATTGAATAACATATGTTTAAATGTATTTTGGCTGAACGTGTCGTCGTTCAGCCACGTCTCAGTGAAACAACATATTACAGTTTTTAATGTCCCGTTGGTAGAATAGTCTTAATCGTAGATCATCATTTTTTTTTTTACAATGATTGCACGTTGACCAATAATACGGAGTGAAGTGGTGGTTTACCTACTCGTTGGCGAATTCTTACAAGACTCCCCCTTTTCCTCCATCTTCTCTTCACGCTGATGACAGGGATTTGGGCCTTGTCTTGACAAAGCAGTATATCCTTCACGTCGGACTCATTAAAGAAAAAATATGAATCCAGTTCTAGGTGAGTAATCGCTGTTCTGATCTCCAGAAGCTCTTTTCGTTCATAAGAGACGGTAGCAGCAACATTATGTACAAAATGAGTTACAAACAATGCAAAATAAAATACAAAATAGCACAGTTGGTTAGGAGCGCGTAAAATGGCAGCCATCCCCTCTGACGCCATTATAACATTATTATATAATTTGAAGTAAACAAATACTTTGGATAAACAACAGTATCCCTAGAATGCTATTTAAAAATGATATATAAACATTCATTTAAAAGCAGCGCAACCTTTACAGATGGTATACAGTGCATTCAGAAAGTATTCATACCCCTTGACTTATTCCACATTTTGTTGTGTTACAGCCTGAATTCAAAATTGATTACATAGATTTTTTTCTCACCCATCTACACACAATACCCCATAATGACAAAGTGAAAACATGTTTTTAGAAATGTTTGCAAATGTATTGAAAATTAAATATATAAATATCTAATTTATACTAAACACAAATATAAACACAACATGTAAAGTGTTGGCCCCATGTTTCATGAGCTGAAATAAAAGATCCCAGACATTTTCTATATGCACAAAAAGCTTATTTCTCTCATATTTTGTGCACAAATTTGTTTACATCCCTGTTAGTGAGCATTTCTCCTTTGTCAAGATAATCCATCCACCTGACAGGTGTGGCATATCAAGAAGCTGATTAAACAGCATGATCATTACCAGTTGTGTAAAGTACTTAAGTAAAAATACTTTAAAGTACTACTGAAGTTTTTTTTTTGTTGGTATCTGTACTTTACTTTAGTATTAATATTTTTGGCAACTTTTACTACATTCCGAAAGAAAATAATGTACTTTTTACTCCATACATTTTCCCTGACACCCAAAAGTACTTGTTACATTTTGACAGGAAAATTATCCAATGCACACACATCCCAACTGCATCTGATCTGGCAGATTCACTAAACTCAAATGCTTTGTTTGTAAATTACGTCTGAATGTTGGAGTCTGCCCCTGGCTATCCGTCTTAAAAAAAAATGTGCCGTCTGGTTTGCTTTATATAAGGAATTTGAAATGATTTATACTTTTACTTTTGATACTTAAGTACATTTTATCAATTCCATTTACTTTTGTTAACTAAGTATTTTTAAAACCAAATACTTTTAGACTTTTACTCAAGTAGAATTTTAATGGGTGACTTACTTGAGTTTATTTCTATTAGGTTATCTTTACTTTTAGTCAAGTATGACAATTTAGTACTTTGTTCACCACTGATCATTACACAGGTGCATCTTGTGCTGGGGACAATAAAAGCCACTCTAAAATGTGCAATTTTGTCACACAACACAAAGCCACTGAGGTCTCAAGTCTTGAGGGAATGTGCAATTGGCTTGCTGATTGCAGGAATGTTCACCAGAGCTGTTGCCAGAGAATTTAATGTTAATTTCTCTAACATAAGCCGCCTCCAATGTCGAATTTGTTAGCACATCCAACTGGCCTCACACCCGCTAACCACGCCAGCCAGGACCTCCACATCTGGCTTCTTCACCTGCGGGATCGTCTGAGATCAGCCACTCGGACAGCTGATGAAACTGAGGAGTATTTCTGTCTGTAACAAAGCCCTTTTGTGGGGGGAAAAAATATTCTGATTGGCTGTGCCTGGCTCCCAAGTGGGTGGGCCTATTGCATCGCCACTGCCCAGTCATGTGAAATCCATAGATTTTGGCCTAATGAATTTATTTACATTTACTGATTCCCTTATATGAACTGTAACTCATTGAAATTGTTGCATGTTGTGTTTTAATTTTTGTACAGTATACATACTGTAAGTATTCACACCCCTGAGTCAATAATTTGTAGAAGCACCTTTGGAAGCGATTACAGCGATGAGTCTTTCTGGGTAAGTCTCATTTAACCATTATTCTTTAAATAAGTATTCAAGTCCTGTCAAAATTGGTAGAATATTATTTTCAGATATTATCATAGATTTTCAAGTATATTTAAGTCAAAACTGTAACTCGGCCACTCAGGAACATTCACTGTCTTTTAGGTAAGCAACTCCAGTGTAGATTTGGCCTTGCGTTTTAGGTTATTTTCTTGCTGAATGTGAATTCATCTCCAGTGCCTGGTGGAAAGCAGACTAAACCAGATTTTCCTCTAGGATTTTGTCTGTTAGCTCCATTCCGTAAAAAGAAAAATGTATTCTGAAAAACTCCCCAGTCGACTACAAGCATACCCATAACATGATGCAGCCACCACTATGCTTGAAAATATGTAGAGTGGTACTCAGTAATGTGTTGTATTGGATTTGCCAAAAACATAACACTTTGTATTCAGGACAAAAAGTGAATTGCTTTTCCACATTTTTGGCAGTATAACTTTAGTGCCTTGTTACAAACAGGATGCATGTTTAAGAATTTTTTTATTCTGTATAGGCTTCCTTCTTTTCACTCTGTCAATTATGTTAGTATTGTGGAGTAACTACAATGTTGTTGATCAAGCCTCAGTTTTCTCCTATCATAGCCATTAAACTCTGCA